>NC_079412.1:15113809-15266309 GCF_026213295.1 Gadus chalcogrammus
ATGTAGCTTCTACATTGCACCACTACATTACTTTTAGGTACCAGGGGTGGTGGTAGGAAGAGACCCTGGGTGGGGAGAATGACGGGCAGGTGGGGGGGAGGGGGGTCCGGCTGCGTAATCTCTGTTGGAGTGTCAGATGGCTTTGACAGAGCACAGTCACCAATTAGGGACCACTAGATTAGAGTAGTGGGGGAGGAGAGAGAGAGAGAGAGAGAGAGAGAGAGAGAGATAGACGGAGAGATAGAGAGAGGCTTTGTCCTTCTAAAAAGACTCTGGACCTAACTTCTTCCTTTTCTTCTTCTCTGCCTTTTATCTCATCCTTCCTGGCTCTCGGTTTGGGATTGTCCCTGCTGCTCCTCATCCTCTCCTCAGCTTGTCCACTCCTGCTTCCCCCTCTCTCTCTCTCTCTCTCTCTCTCTCTCTCTCTCGCTCTCTCCCCCCTCTGCTGTTTCCCCACGCAGCCTGCTTCTCCATGAGCTACCGCTTAGGCTGGCTAGACGTGAGCAGAGTGGATTAGGAGCCAGGCAGCTCGTCGGGAGTGTCTGTCTGGCCTGCTCTGGGGTTTGCGTGGGATGGGGCGGTAGGACCATGGCTGCCAACATGGACATGGTGGAGTCCGACTGGGACAGAGCTGGGATGGAAGGCTGCGTTACCCTTGCCACCGATACTTCTGCTGCTGATGCTGCTGCTGCTGCTTCTGCTGCTCAAACACCAACGGTACAGAGGGAGGGGGGGGGTTACCATGGTCCCTCTGAGGGGTTCTGTTTCTCCATCCAGCCCGCCCGGTTGTATGCACTTTTGTCTTTCTTCTTTGTATGCACTTTTGTCTTTCTTCACTTTTACAAATTGTTGTACAGTGTTAGTGTTGTCCAGAGTGCCGCTTCTCTGTAGTCAGGCAATCAGCTTCCCTTGGAACTGATAACCGCCAAATCCCAGCACAGCTTGGATCCATTACTGCTTAACGAGCTGTAGGGACCTGGGACTGTTTGTTTTCATTGGAACGTATGATCATTCCTTCCCAGGTCTTCTCCATGTACAGTAGATTTGTTTATCAAGTGCTTGGCATGTGTTGACTGTGATGGCTTTTCCACTACTCCGCTCGCGTGTGCGATCTCTCGTCACAGTTGATCCCCGGGGCCGCTCCGTAACGCAGATATGGATACAGTGGGTGTTGGCACAAGCTGTGGACATGATGTGTATCGGACAATGTTGTGCCTGGGGATTCGGCCTCATCTATGTTTGTTGTGTTTACATAAAAGCCAGACTCCTTGGCACATGCTCTGTCCCTCGAGTGCACCGCACGCCGCCGAAAACAAACGCTCAAGCACACACACACACACACTTCACAGGCCAAGTGTGTGTGTGTGTGTGTGTGTGTGTGTGTGTGTGTGTGTGTGTGTGTGTGTGTGTGTGTGTGTGTGTGTGTGTGTGTGTGTGTGTGTGTGTGTGTGTTCCTTGTGTAAGGCCGCGCATGCCCAGGACCACATGATGGAAACAATGTGAGGAAGTCCATTAGCGGGGCCTCCATTGTATCACCCCATACATCCTGGTTCCTGCACAGGGGTGAGGTCTCGGACGGGGCCTGGTGGGGGGGGGCAGACGTGGTTAGGGCGACCCCCTGGTGGTCCTGGTTCTCTGAGGAGGGTGAGGCAGGAAGATATGGCTGTTGGTGGTGGTGGGGGGGGGGGGGGGTTGATCTAGCTTTCTGGGCAGAAAGGAGCTTAATCGTCTGGCCTTCTGCTGCCCTGTCTGCAGCAGCACTTGGGAGATTCCTCCACTTACTGACCTGTCAGTTCCCCCCCCCCGCTTTACCTCTTATGGTCCGATCCAGCAGCTGATCTGCGGCCTGTAACGGCAGGGAGACTCCTTATGTGTCTCCTTAATCAGTGGTGGGTGACAGATGGACCGGGCGAGTGGGCGGGACGTTGACCCTGAGGATGGGAGCCATTGGTCGGATCCAAGAAGTTGATTAGGAAGGGCAAGAGTTTCCGTGGGTGTTTGGCAGTGATATGAACAGAGTGTGAGTGGGGGTTGTTTCGACTTGTGGTTATGTACTGATAACTTGGGCAACGGCTCAAGAACATTAATGCATCATTATACAGTAGTCACGCGTTGCTGGTTGACCACAGCCATTCAAAACATGGTCCCCACAAAGGATGAAAGTGTTTAGGGCCAACCTAAAAGACATTTAACTTTTTAGAAGTCTAAGGCTGCTGTTGGATTAGAGAGTTGTGAAGACGGATCAATAGGAGATTTATCAAATGAATCCGGCCCATTACTACCTACGTTTCTCCAGCATTGAGAAGTGTTACACTCGCCAACCTTTGGTGCTGCAATGACCATGTTTTGTGTGCACAGTGGATTGACGGGCAAGAGGAATTCATGAAACCTGAAATTCACTTTGAGCTGCCTACAATCAGAATCGTATCAGACAGAGGCATGCACAGGCAACCAGAGCAGATATTTCTACAGAGCATTTGACTCACTCATTTCTCATTTCTAACAAAATAAATAACACTTAGATTATATCTAACCTATATAACCACCTTTTTTAATTTCAATGAGATCCGATCAGTTCCTTGGTCAGAAAAATCTATCAGAACATGCCACTTTAAATACTCCACAATGTCCAGTGTCTATCTTTCCCAGACTTGTACCTCATGTGCAACAAAGGGTCACGACTATGCATGCCAGAATTGCATTCCAGCCAATCAGAACACCAGCTGATGTCACTGCCAATCACCTTCAGCAGAGCTCAGGGGACCTCCTAATTGAAATCAGCTGGTGTCATTTATCGGAATGAAACTGGCCATACGCATGGTTAGCCGAAGCCCTCAGATCTGTTGAATGTGTGTTACTGTTAATACTGTTAATATTAAGGAGCAAACTGTGGTTAGTGGTCAAACAATAAATCTGTCAAAACGTCTGCTTTAATACTCGTGAGGGAGAGAGAGACAGAGCTGATAAACTGAAGGATTAGATGAGCAAATGTGTGTCTGAACACGGATTGGAATGAATTTGCGTAACCATCTTAAAGCTTTCAGGCTTGTGTTTCTCCCACGTCGTTTTCTAACCGTCATGTGCATCTCGTACTGTTCTGGTGATTCTGACACCCCATTTGTCCCCCTTTCTGTCCCTGTCGTTGTGTCCGTAGGTTTGCCACCACCAAGACTGCCAAGACCTGAACAGCAAAAGCCCCCTTCACCTGTGCGAGTCATGTGACTTGCGCTTTCATTCTGAGAACACAGACAATATGCACTTTGAGCGGCACCCCCGATTTGACTTGCAACCCCAAGGTAAGAGTCAGCGTTTCTCCAATTGAAGTCCTTCCAGCCACAGTTGGTGGCTGGAACACCAACATGCTCAATGTGTCAGAGGCAATGTACCAACCTGTCAAATCCGCTACGTCTATGTGTCACACCACTTTCTTAAGATGCGAAAATATGAATCATCATCATGATTCTCTTATCTCTTACGTATTTTTTGTTTCTTTATCGACATGGTTAAGGTCATGACCTCTAGGTCTCTGAGCTTGGCTAGAATCGATTTTGTTTAACAGTAAACGATCTTTGAACTCAACGTACAGAGATCCTGTACTCTCTGTGAAATCCTCCCTGTCATGTGATGGACGTTTCTAGAAAGTGAGGAAGGACAGCTCCGGTCTATCAGACGATCGGGCCATAGTATCTCTCGATGGTATCCTCTGTGTGTTCTATTATTTAATGTCAACATGTGTGTGTGTTGGAACCCTCCAGGCTCCATCCTGGCCCGGAACGTGTCCACGCGCTCCTGCCCCCCGCGAACCAGCCCCCCCTCGGGCCTGGAGGAAGAAGAGGAGGAGGAAGTGCACGACCGCGGGTCAGTAGCCTCTCCGTTATCATACGTTTGATTTATATCGGCCTTTCTCATACTCAAGGTCGCGCTACAGATTCATGAGCACACACGGAGCAGGAGAGCATAACAAGCATTAGAACAACACAACAAAAATAAAATAAATAAATAAATAATAATATATAAATATAATCTAGAGAGAGAGAGAGAGAGGGTCTATGCAGTGGTGGAAGAGGAGTGTTAGGAAGTGTTTCTTGAAACAGAAAGGTCTTGAGATGAGCTTTAAGGAGAGGGAAGGAGGGACAGTCACGGAGGGAGTTCTGTATACGCGGCCCACGCTACGCTACCTGGACCCTCGCCACGGCGATGAGACTGTGCACGTAGTCCGCCCCGGACTATAGTGACATATCCGAGGCGTACGTGTGTGCGATTTTATCTACTGAATGAGAGTATTCCGAAATTGAAAGGTTGTCGTGTGTTCGGTCTTCCGGAGGAGATGTGTTTTTGTTTGTTTGTGTGGGTGTGTATTAACCGTTGCGGTTTTCATTTCAGGGAACGTAAAACCGGGGCGTTGAAATTGGTGAAGAAGAAGCCGCGGAGACGACACACTGATGTAAATATTTGCGCGCGCACACACACACACACACAGACAGAGACAGAGACAGAGGGACTCGCACTCGGACACACACGGAGAGACAGAGGCTCTCGGACACACACCCACTCGGACACCTACTCACATTCGGACACACACACAGAGACACTCGGACACATTGCCTTCTAAATGCTCCTAGTAAGGCATGGTGATCTCAACCTGGACTATGACACACCGTCCCACACCGTCCCACACCTCGGGGGAACATTGCACAGTGTTTACGGGATGATGCACTCCAGTACTACAGAATGATGGATGTCATTTGTTGAGTTGCGTCGGATCAAAGAAGCCACCTGGCTTGGCAGTCAGTGTTATTGCTCAGCTGCAGTGGAGGATTTACGGAGTGAGCCCCTTTAGACTAGGCTAGCTCTGAGGCCGGGCTCCTTAGTGAAGGGGAGCCCCCTTGTGGAGCTAACTGGTAGCACATAAATACCATCCTTTTATTTTCCTGTAGGACTAAATGACTAGAAACAACATGAACATTTCAATGTGGTCAGTGTTATCATTTATTATTTTTGATACTGCTCCAGCCAATATTATAGAAATGATTTAGTGCTGTATATCTATGCATATAGGTTTTATATCTGGATATATATCCATAAAAGATACCTGGTTCTGAACTTTGCTTTGAAATGGCCAACCTTCTGTCTATCATCACCATAGCATTCCATGAACAGAACACCAAAGTCTCCACAAGCCTATGTGTTGTAGTGAGTGAAACCTAGGGTTGATACGGTCAGACTCCCCCAGACTCCCTCCCCCCCCCCCCATCTACATAAAATGACAGTATTCTGTTTTGCCGACAGGACCCCAGCAAGGAGTGCTTCAGCCTCAAATTCGACCTCAACGTCGACATCGACACAGAGATTGTACCGGCGGTGAAAAAGAAGACGCTGAGGTCAGTGGAATCGCCCAGAATGATCAGGCACATGCTCCCCTCCCACTTTAAGACTGGTGTCGGATGGTGTTGTGTGCATCGATTTGAACCTACAATGACGGCTCTGTTGTCTCTCCCGTGTGCACCAGAGAGGTCCTGGGTCCGGTGTTTGAGAGGAAGGGCATCGAGCTGGCCCGGGTGGACCTGTTCCTGGACCAGTCCAACACCCCGCTGTCCCTCAACTTTGAGGCGTACCGCTTCGGGGGACACTACCTCAAAGTTAAAGGTGAGTTGAGCCATCATGAGGTTGTGTGCATTCAGTTAGACACACGTTTTATGTCCCATGGGCAGTTTTGGATGGGACTCAAGTTGCAGTTAGAATACATCCGACACCCTCCCTCATCAGCAGCAACAATACAACATACATTAAAAACAATATTTTACCACATGGGAAAAACTCAAATCGAAAAGACCTAGGGCATTCTTTGCACAGCTTCCAATGACTTCATAATGCACAGATTATGGCTTATAATATTGCACATTTAAAAGCATGATTGCATATTATACATAAAGTATGGGTACGATTTTTAAGTGGGACAATAATCAACAGGGACTGTGTATTCAATTGTATTTTTTAAAGTTAAGGAATCGAATATACCCAGAGACAATTGAGCACGATCGCTTATTCAAGGAGAAAGACGGCTTGCATGCAGTAGATTACCGATGGATTTGGACAGAATACTCAGAAACATCTCCTCCGATTTTCAAAGGCAACCGAAAAAGTCAGCAACTTATCTCGTGCGTCCAGTGCATTCATCTATTACAAAACAACAAGAAATGTTCGTCCCCGGCCTTCTCTTTAGCTCTAAAGCCTGTCATTTCAAACCATGAGTCATCAACGCAAACGATTCTCCAGCCCTTTGGCAAACTTCGCCCACCAGACGCCTATTAGACCGACACCTTTGCATGAAATCACAGTCTGCAAGGGCAATACTGTCTGGAATACAGAGTGGGGGGGGGGGGGGGGGGGGGGGTGGGGGTGGGTGGGGGGGGTGGGTGGTATTGACTGTATTGTAACATTCCATTCAAGCCTAACTAGGCCATTGTCTGTCGACAGTATACCTGTGTATGAAATACAGTCCAAGTCCCGAGGGCAGTCCCCATACCTCCACCTCCTTACTTGCTAACCTGACCAGAGTTACCCTTACCCGTACTATGCACATGGCTTTTAGTGTCTAAAAAGACCTCTAAATCATTGTCATTATTTCTAAACGGTTGTAAAGCAGACGCATGTGTTTGTGTGTTTTGGCCGTGCAGCGCGGCCGGGCGACGAGCTGAAGGTGGAGCAGGGCGTGAAGGACCTGCGCTCCCTCAGCCTGCCCAACATGAAGCCCTGCGGCAACCAGAGCGGCTACATCCTGGCCCCCGCCCGCGAGAAGGCAGAGCACGGCTCGCTGGGGCGGAGCGACAGCATCGACCTCTTGGTACGCCTCACACCCACACGGGGGGGGGGGGGGTGTGTGTGTGTGTGTGTGTGTGTGTGTGTGTGTGTGTGTGTGTGTGTGGAATATGTGTGTCATTGGGTCCAATTCAGACGTGGAACAGACAGATAATTGATCTGCTGATGTCATGGTTACCCCGGTGGCGACAAACAGTTGGAGGCTTTTTGCTCAGCAGTGCCTGGAAACAAACAGTCCAGGTTGCCTGGGACCCCAGCGTTACTCCTAGTGCTGGGGCCTAGGACTAGGATTAACGCTGGGGACCCCCAGCGTTAGTCTTAGCGATGGGGACCCCAGCGTTAGTCCTAGTGCCGGGTGTTACTCTGATAAAAGTCAGTCCGTTACTGAATGGCAGGAATGGCATTCTTTCTTTTGGAGGATTTTCAAAATAATGAATTAGTTATTTTGTAAATAGTATTTGTCTCTTAACCATGCCCTCAAAGGTATTACAGTATACAAATGTATTATACTCCAAGTTGTAATTTTCGCCAACGCTCCAATATTGAAACTTAAGTTATGTCTTGAAATTACTGGTCTTCTGAAACAGTATTGGATTGATAGTACAAATAGTGTCCACAGGGGGGCGCTTAAAGTGCTCTTACGCACTAGCAGGCTTTTGGAGGCTTTTTCTCCAATTGATCTACGTTCAAAGATGTGCCATAAGAGAAGCAACTAACTGCTAACTAACTAGTTCCTCGCCCTTTTATGCTTTCATATGCTCAGTTCATTAGTCATTAAGGTCTTTCTAGGTGAGCTTTGGTTTGTCGTTTGAGTTTTAAGGAACTGGACCTACACTTTGGATATATGGTTACGGAATAAATAGTTGAATTAGAATTGTTCCTGGGAGGATATTGCTGCTGGTTCTGGCTTCCGGGCATCGAACAGCAGTGGCTGAGAACCAGTTTGGGTCTCAGCCCAGACTCCCAAGACACAGGAAATGGGAGGACGTGGAAGTCTTTTGGGCGTTTCCATGGTAGCAGCCTAGACGCATGCGTGCCTGGGTGAATCGAGTTCCTTTTGGCTGGAACGGTTTTGATATTTGACAAGTAACCACTTGGCAAGTATCATTTCATCTAGGTAGGGTCACTGTTATTCCAATCCAAGACAAAAAAACTGCCAATTGTGCACCTCTTCCCTATAGAATGACCCCATGGTTGAAGCAGTTACAGTCAAGTTAATGTGGATTACAGGTCGCCTCCTGTTGGGGACAAAGAGGAAAGATAGTGTGGATTATTACATATCATCAAAGCAAAGGTTCAGCCATGCAGCTGGAGGCAAGGTTCAACATTGCAGGCGGATTGGCCTAATCTACATTCCAGTTATGCTGATAACTCTCATAAAACATTGCTTCCCATCTGTCCTTTGTCGGTTTTCCATAATTGATTAAGTGTTATTCAAATACCTGCTATAAAATACCAAAATGAAGAATAGGGAGATTGCACCAAAATATCAATATCATATTCCATATTCTGTTTCAAGTGTAGTGTGATGGCTATTTCAATATGTTTTGGGATCATTAGATGCAAGATTCCCTTTTCCTATATTTCCCTTTTTATATTCCATTAATATTCACGTCACCCTCATCAACATGTATTTAATGATGATCATTATATGAAATAGATTGTACTTAAAGAAAAGCTTATTTATCTATCATGCAGTCAGAGGCTGTAAAATTGAAACTACTTGCAACAAGTTGGTCGGTTGGTTTGTAGTTTTGTTTTAGAAGAAATGCAGGTTCCCCTGCCCCTGGCTGGGTTGAACCTGAGCTTATTTTCCGCTGCAGGGTTTTTCCAGCATTTTACTTCCTTCTCTATTTTCTGATTTCCTGAACATACGAGAGTGTAGTGCTCTCAGCAGTAAAACAAGTTTTACAGCCAGTCAAAAAGCTTGACACACTGAGGCCATGTGATTTCCAGTAAGGATCTGAATCGACCTTTGCCGTCTAATCACACTATAATATTCATACATCGTTGGCATGGGAATATAACAGCCTAGCAACCGACTTGCATTGCCACTATGTTGTAGAAACCGTGTTTGCAATCGTTCAAATCTCTATCGTGATCGTACAAAGTTTGCACAAAGCAGCAGGTAGATACTCAAAGGTACCAGTGGCTTTATCAGAACCAATCGATGCAAACGATCATGAACTCGATTGTTTATTTTTCCATTGGTTTAGCATTGATCATCATTGTACACATTTTCCTAATGTTCTTTAACCATTCCTCCTTAAGTTGTGGAGCCCTGGCAAGCAATATCACAGCTGTATTATAATGGCCTTATAGCGATCGTATCCTAAGATGTCACTGTCGATAATACACAGGACCTCTGAGGAAGAGTAAACCAGACAATACACAGGACCTCTGAGGAAGAGTAAACCAGACATTACACAGGACCTCTGAGGAAGAGTAAACCAGACAATACACAGGCCCTCTGAGGAAGAGTAAACCAGACAATACACAGGACCTCTGAGGAAGAGTAAACCAGACAATACACAGGACCTCTGAGGAAGAGTAAACCAGACATTACACAGGACCTCTGAGGAAGAGTAAACCAGACAATACACAGGCCCTCTGAGGAAGAGTAAACCAGACAATACACAGGACCTCTGAGGAAGAGTAAACCAGACAATACACAGGACCTCTGAGGAAGAGTCAACCAGACAATACACAGGACCTCTGAGGAAGGGTCAACCAGACAATACACAGGACCTCTGAGGAAGTGTTAACCAGACAATACACAGGACCTCTGAGGAAGAGTCAACCAGACAATACACAGGACCTCTGAGTTGACAAGGGGGGGGGGGGGGGGGGGTTAGGGTTTTGAGGGTTAACCAGAGTACAGATGGAGCCAATGAGATTGTAGGGGTTAACCAGAGTAAGGACAGAGCCTCTGAGTTGAAAGAACACCTGGTGTTTGGTTGGGAGTAGATGTTTTCAGTGTAAATTAACGTAGTGTTGGGGTGGCTACAGAAGAAGTGTCAAGCTCTTTTGTTTGAGGAGTTCACTATTTGGAAAAAGAGCCGTCTGGCCCCTCTGGCTCTCAGAATAAACGTGACCCTAAATACTAAATAGAGGTGTATTCATCAATACATGCATGTGTTTGTTTACACACATAGTTCCCCCAAACCGTTGTTCAGTCGTAGCTTACTGTAATGTTCTCGCTTGTTCAACCACTTCTTCTCTTTCTGTACTTCTGCTCACACAAAGTCCTTCTCGGTGCTTTGTCCAGAAGGTGTGAGGCAGTAGTTTAGCAAGTTGGAACGGCAATCGTACCCTTCTTCTGCTTCGCCCGCTACACACTGCGTCCTAACTGCCCACACAGTGAAGATTGTGTGCGTGTGACTGTAAAACAGGGCGGCTATCTGGCCTCTATGTTAGACTTATAAAGTGGGAAGTTGTAAATGAACGGGCCGTTGCTATGCATGATAATGGTTTGACTGGAGGGTGGGGGGCTGATGGCTGCCCATGGGGGAGTAGGGAGGTGGGAGGATCTTCTGTGTAGGTGATAAGCCCCAAGATCTCCCTCTTTCTTTAGTTTTAACAGAGTGACAACTATCAGTTGATTGAACATTAACGTCTTTATCAGAGATTAAGTTAAAAACAACATAATGCCGTTGAAGTAAACGGATCATTGAACTCTCATGCAATACTTTGATGAGGTTATTAAGTGTTTAATTACTCGTTGTGTATCCCAATGAAGCTATTTTGACAAGTAGAATTGATGGACCTTTTTGGTTATATCTTCATGGTTAAATGCACTTCTTGTAAGTCTCTCTGTACGCGAGTATCTGCTCATTTAGGTATAATGTAATGTAGCTAGATGTGATTAGGCTATGCATTTGTCATGCATACAAAATGACTAATATGAATGGTACATACCATGTGTATCTACGTAACTAGTATCATTGAAGATGGCTTCATCTAAGTATCTAGGCATATGCATGGACTGTATGTATTCCTGATGCAATTTGAATTCATGAATATCAACGTGAAACCTGCACATTGTGATCAATGCATATCTGTTAAGCTTTCTAATGAAAGTGTGTGTGTGTGTGTGTGTGTGTGGGGGGGAGGGGGGGGGAGCACTGTTCTTTAAAGGGTGGGAGGAGCCAAGCTGGCTGCTCAGGACTCTGTTAAGGTGTGTGTGTTTGAGTGGCAAGTCAAGATAGGCAGACTCCGTACTCGGCCAACAGTGCACTTTAGTCAACCCAGCAAATGGAGCTCCTTTTGACCGTTGGATTTACCAGGGATATTTCCGTCCACTGAACATCTGAGCGGGTCAGGCCTTGCAGGTTGACTCTGGTTAGCTGGTTAGCTGTGAGCCTAGGAACAATATGGTGCGTTTCGGTCGCCTGACGTCCGGCTACAGCTGGGACCTCCTGCCCCTGGACTCTGCCATCCCAGAGTCCTCGGCACCGCCGCAATGTCAGGTGAGATGGGCTGGACTGTGCCGCCTGTTTCTGTTGTCTGTCCTGTCCTGGGGAATGTTAGAGGCCGACATGCTTGGGTCAACTCTCTCCCTTGTGATGGTAAAGGCACAGTCCTCCATAGAAGATGTGTGATTAATGTTTGAATGTTTCCTTGTATGACCTGCCTGTTTGACGGCGCTTGCCTGTCAGTGATGGGCGGCTCTTTTCCCAGAATCGGTTCCTTCAGGTTGAAACATGTGAATTAGTCTTACCTTTTGAATTTCTATGCTTTTGCAAAACGGTGTAAATTTCTATGTTGTAGTCTATGACACCCCTGTATAGTACACGTTTGACAGATGGTGCTGCCCCCCCCCCCCCCCCCCCCCCATGCTATAAAGCATTACCAGTTATCATAGTTTGCATTAATAATGATAAACTCATAATTTTGACGCATTGATGTGACTTGATGATGGTACACAAATCCTTTCCGCAACATCGTATAGAGCAAAAAGAACAACAGAGCGTTGGTCAAATGTCGCTGTCACTGAGCATTTGAGTACTTCTATTCTTCATTGTCCGTTCATACCATCCTGTTGTATTTAATCCACCAGGATACATGTTTGGGTGTGTATGTATGTGTGTCTGATTGTGTTTGCACACACGCACAGGCGTGTGTGTTTATGCATGACTGTGTGTGGGCGCTTGCCACTGACTGACTGACTGACTGCATCTATATGTGTGTGTGTTGTGTGTGTTTGCATGCGAGAGCTACTCTAATTCGAACAGTGTATGGGGATTTGAGTGCCTCGAGTGGACGTGTCTGAGGACCTCCAAGATCGTTTGACGCTCTAAAAGTGATTTTAAAACATTGTTTTGAGCATCTAGAGCAGGGATGGGTAACTGGCGGCCGACTGAGTGAGGATGACTGAGTGAGGATGCGGGCCGCATACGGCCCGCATCCTCACTCAGTCAGGCCCGCACATAATTAAAATATATCCAAAAAAAATAAATAAAATAAAATTGATCGAGTTACAGAAAACTCGGTCAAGAAAGATGAGAAGAATTCATAGAATTCAAAGGCAAACCCATGCGTCTAGTTTGCTTAGAAACTATTATCAGTCATTAAAGAAATCCACTTAAGTCGCCACTACAACTACTACAACTGTAATGAATATCATGCTTGTTGGGTTTGAGTTCATTGAGTTGTTGCACTCAATGTTGGGCCACTGTTTTTCAGTTTTGTGACATCATTGAATGATGATGTATGTGAGCCCTTTGCACTGATAAAAATACTACCCATTCATGTGGCTGTTTGAGCATGGAAAACATGAAATTAATGTATGTTGGTTCAATTAAAATACCGTACATAGGTTATGTTTCTGGAAGATCTTTTAGTTAGTGGCCATCCTCAAAATGCACCAGAATACAGGAAATCATATCTACCAAATACAAAATTGTGTAGCTTCTCTCAGCTCACGTTTAGTTGTGTAGTTGTGTTGTGTTTAGTAAGTGTGCAGTCATGTGGCCCTCTGATGGTTATGATGAAAAATGTGGCCCTCCTTATCATGAAAGTTGCCCATCCCTGATCTAGAGCATTGTTTTGATAGTTTGCATATCGTGCTCCTGCTTCAGGTTCATGTGGTTAAACGTGTGTTTCTGCGACAGTTTTATTATTATCGCCTAAACTCTGGATTATTGGAAGACAGTTGTCCTGGGTGGCCTGCAGAAACGGTCCACTGTGTCGACCATCTGCACGGTTCCCCTTCCCGGCTGCTGAAGCCCCAACGTGACGCGTCTTAGGAAGGGTTTGTGTCACAGCCTTCACCCGTCGTTAATCAGCCGGCCTGATCAAGGGCTCCTTATCTGGGGGCCGGCGTAAACAAAGGCAGGGGTGGGGATGGTGCGGGGAGGGGGGGGGGGGCCGACTACCTTAACTGTGGAACCACATTATTTATTTTCAATACGATCTCCTCCTGGCAGTGGGGGGAAGGGAACCTTAAAACAATGTTCCCCCCCCCGCTTCCTCATTCTCCGCCAAGGTTAACGCCACAAACGCTAACGATAAGATAAAGCCCCCAGACTTGATATCATTAACCTGCCCCCCCCCCCGCCGCCCCCCCACCACCTCCAGGTCCACAGCAGCGCTTTCGGTTCCCAGAGCTGTCAACTCCGGGACATGGCGGGGGGGCCCGCCAACACTTGCCCGGGCGGAGGTGTGTACATAGGCAGGGACTGGAGGAAACGCGGTAAACGGCTCCTGCGCGTTCTGTTGACTCTATAGGATCATTTACGGCTCGGCACTAGCAGATGCCATGAACAGGGTGGGCGGAATAACAACAAGGCTTCCTGAACAAACGCGTGCTTAAGGAATGCCACAAATGTATTTTACAGTTGTTTCTGGTCAGGACACGCGTCCACCTGCTTTTGACGATGTGTTTTGTTGCAGTAATTAACGGAATATACACTTTTAACGCTTAAACTTGGATTTCCATGAAGGCGCACCATAAGGTTCATCCCTGAAGAATTTAACTTTTATTACGAGGGAAAGTCCAAAGGTTTTTTTTGGCCCAAAAATTCTGCTTGAAGTACTTGGACAACTGTTGACCATCACAACAAGGCCTTCCTCCTAGGATTTATTGGCTTCAGAAGACCAACGACGCCTCGGGGACTTCTGAAAATGTCCATGGTTTCCTCCCATTGCTTTTGGTTTTGTTTACTGTCGAATACTCCATAATCCCACCGGACCCCATTGCCACCACAGCTAGCTGGTGTCTGTTCTGCAATTGGGCAATAGTTGCAATGAGCAGGGGGGGGTTGGGGGGGGCAGTGCTTTGGTAAGAAATCATAAGCTGGGCGACAGACAAGAGAATAGGAAATAGCAAGGGGATCTCCACAGCACCAGGACGTGTGCCCCCAAGCCCCCCCCCACCCTCCCCCAAGCTGTCGCTCTACAACTCCGCCTCCGTTTATGGAAATCGGCCGCGCTTTTCTTTTTTCTTCCCCCTCTCTTCCTCCCTACTGCTAAGTGTGACCCCACCTCCGTTTTCCTGTCCCAACACAATAAGGGCTGGCTCTTCCAGGTTGCTATGACATCGAGCCAGTGTCGGTGTGCAATGCAGGCTGTTTGAACTGGGAGGACGTAATCCATGGCCATCGTGTCCCTAAAAAAAATAAGAGAGAAATCCCAGGATCGAGAGAATCGACAGAAACCCAGCCGAGCACGCTGCAGTGGGACAGAATCCAAAGCTCGGTGTTGGGAGACCCTTCTGAATGGACGTGTAGCCTCTGGCTGTTTGTGCGGTTCCAACTCCCCTCCCGGGGTGTGTGTTGGTGTCCACACGGTGACCCCGGCAGTAGTGAAGCCGGTGCGGGGTGGTTCTGAGAGGGGCTGTACTCTGAGTCCGCCTGAAGGATTAGGATGGTGTTTGAGATGCGTCTAGCTTCATTGGTGAGTAGCATGACGGCTGATCGGTTGCTCTATTCTCTGTTGCTCTAATTAAGTTAAGGAATGACCAGGACGCCTTTTCCTTTTCATTGCATAGTTTTTGTGCAAGGTTTTTATCAATCTTTTTATCCAACTTTAGTCCTCTTTGTTGTGTTCTAAATTTTGAAAACAAGTTTATATTCGAAATGCGAATTTTTTTATTTTTTTATTTCTTAGATTTTGCTTAAACTGCTAGAAGCCATACAGCAATACTCTGCATAAAAACTGTATTTATCCTCAAGGGGCAATCCTGGAAGCAGGTTTGGTAAATAGAGTACATGATGGAAAACCAGTGGCAACGGTACCGCATAGGGCAGGGAAAATACATGAGCATGGCCGTGAGTGTGCCATTGGTCAACAGTAATTCCTCTACTCCCCTGTCCAGTGTTGAGTTATCAGCCAAACCAGATCCACTGGGAAGCCAATCAGAATCTGAGTGTTTCCTCACACCTGTGACCTCAGTCGGATTTCCCCAGAAAAATCCCTCATTCAATATTTGCTGACCAAGGCATCTAAATATGGAACTCCAAACACTTGATGATGATGAATGGATGAATGACTTGGGGGGGGGGGGGGGGGGGGGGGAACACCTCTTCACGCAAGTCTTCACTACCAGTCCCCTCCTTTTTAAAACAAAATAGTTGTTGTTGTAATTGAAGGCATCACGACGAATGGTAACTTTAAGCTACTTCAGTAAATAGCTCCCATCATAGTCGAAGCACATCATGTACAACTCTAATGAGTTTGCAACATGCAGCCCACGTAATGCCTCCTTCAAACCAAACAAAAGAGCCACACTTGGCGTCTGCATCGGATGCGTGTATCCGCTACACGGCCGTGGTCACAATAACATCTTGCACAGATTGCATCGGGGGAGGGCACTTTGAATCTTAATTGTAGACTAGTAGGGTTCGGTAGGGTAGATTGCCCCGTGTCTCCTGAGCAGAGCGTTCTTCAGCACTGCCAGATACCGCCACGCCACCCGCTTGTTTGCTTTGCCACCGCTCCTAAAGTAAGAGTGTGTGTGTGTGTGTAGGGGAGGGTGTGTGATGCCGTACTGACAGGGTAACAATGGAGGAGACCACACAATGCTCAGACCCCTGGCCCTCCTTGGGCCCGACCCTACGTCTGTGTATATGTCTGTCTGTCTCTCTGTCTGCCTCTCTCGCTCGCTCTCTCTCTCTTGCTCTCTCTCACTCTTGCTCTCTCTCTTGCTCTCTCTCTCTCTCACTCTTGCTCTCTCTCTCTCGCTCTCTCTCTCTTGCTCTCTCTCTCTCACTCTTGCCCGCTCTCTCTCTTACTCTCTCGCTCTCGCTCTCGCTCTCGCTCTCTCTTTCTCCTCTGGGCAGGTTCTTGTTGTGATGTAAGCGGTATTCCCTAAGACAGGAAGCGGGCATTCCTTCTTTCCTTCCTGCAGTGGAAAGACGGTCCGTTCAGAGCCTTTAACGGTCCTGCTGATGTCACCTCCTTGTAGAATCCCCCCCCCCTTCCAAAAGCCGGTTTCCTGTTGATCCCGTCTGTGCACACTTCCCTCATCGTCTCTGTGGAAGGCGCTTGACGTCATCGCGCGGAGCACCGGTCGCATTACCACCTCGCTGTCCTCTTTCGCTTTTTCCTTTCTCCATGTCTTTGTTTGTGACACGCGTTAACGTATCCTCCCCCCCCCCCCCCCCCCCCCCGTGCCATGCAGGGTCATCAGGCCAGACGGAGGAAGAACATCACCGAGTTCCTGGGAGACTCCAACATCCCGTCTCCGGACTCCCTGAGCCAGATGGGCACGCCGCTGCCCGGCGTGGGGGCGGGGCCCGACAACTGGAAGAACCGCGCCGCGAGCCGCTTCAGCGGCTTCTTCGGCTCCACCGCCGGGGCCGGCGCCTTCGGCAAGGTACGGACCCAGAACACACCCTCCTCGACACGGGTTAGGGGGTTCAATCCCCATGCCCCGTGCTTGGTACTGTAAGAGTTTAATGAAAGTGTCCGCCTCGAGGCATGTGTATGTTATGGCAGGGTATTGATTCTGTTCTGAAGCATTGAGACCATTGTAGTAGGTGGTGGTGGTGTTGGTGGTGTTACGCCCATACAAGCCAACCAACTGGCCATTAGAGGCAGCGGTTGAAGTGTGTGAGGGGAGGCTTCCCCTGCACACTCTGACCTACACACTTCACATGTCTGTCATGCATTAGGATTTCCTTTTAAGTTTATACACAAGGTGATTGAAGTTTCAATTGACCCAGTCCCTGAAGTCTGCTGATAGTCAGTTAATGCATGAAACAACTGCAAAAAACGACAATTAAAATGACAAAACACACACAAAATAATTACACACGCACACAAACACACACAAACAAAGGACCGGCGACACAGGAACACACACACGCCCCCACACACACACTCCTATTGTCTTTGCAATGCCTGAGGTCACATCCTGCACAGTAGCAGATGTTTGACTCTGAGCGTATCTGTCAGTCACCTGTCAGGGAGCAGTTCATCTCCCCTCACTCTGCCCAGCACCTCTCACCCCTTCCCCCCCAACTCGCTGCCATAACGCAACCCCGGCCCTGCTCCAATCACACAAGCGCCTTTCAAAGAAAGACAACCCCGTCTTTAAACACTCGGCACAAGATGACATCACCGTTTTCGGTTAAATCCCGGGCGATGATCCAGATCTGTCGTGGTGCTCAGGCATCACCCCTGACAACCCGAGCGCCCCCCCCCCCCCCCCCCCCCCCCCCTCTCCCTGTGCCCTCCATTGTTCTGAGGTCTCAACCCACAGAGCTCATTTTCATAACTACATAAGAGTGGGCCGACAGCAGGCCACGGAGAGGTGGAGTGTACTCGGGGGGCTGGCGCCTGCGAGCAGAGGGGATATGCTAACGCGCGTGTCCTCCCCTACAGTTTCAAAAGGAACAATGGCGTCCCTCCCACTGTAGGAATAGGGTGTCTTCTTCTTGCTGTCATGCTGTTGGGTTTCTAATTGGCTCTAATTCTGCTGAACGCCGCCCCCCCCCCCCCCCCCCCGCTTATGTTGAGTTGAACTTTGGCCATGTAGCGTAGTAATCGACTAATATTTATATTTTTTCTCTTGTCCTTTCTTTCTCACATTTTCCCTCTCAATTTCTTTATTTAATTCATTTTCGATCTCCTTTCCCCTTTATTTTTGTTATCCTTCTTTCTCTTTCTTATTTCTCTTCCCTCCTTCTTTCTTTATTTCTCTCCTTTGTCCTCTCCCTCTCCCTTTCCTTCCCTCCCACCCCCCCTCTCTCCCCCCCGGTAGGAGCTGGACCGCGGGGAGCAGCTCCAGAACAAGCTGAGCTCCTACCAGCTGTTCGGCCTGCCCAAGGTGCCGCGGCAGCTCGCCTTCCACCAGGACGCCTGGGGGGAGGACGAGGACGAGGAGACCAACCTGACCCTGGAGGACAGCTGGCAGACCCTGCTGGATAGCCCCGAGGTAGACCCCCGCAGACACACTCGCACTCTCACACTCACACTCACTCGCACTTTCACACACACTCACACTCACTCTCACACACACTCACTCTCTCACACACACATGCACTCTCACACTCACTCACATTCTCACACTCATTCACTCTCTCACACTCTCACTCACTCACTCTCTCACACACACACGCGCGCGCGCGCGTGTCGATGAAGGAGTCCAGTCTCTCATGCTGTAGTTTAGTGAGCCCCCTCTGATGGGAAACACTAGCTCAGAAGTATGGATGTCATCAAAATACGTAGTTTTGACTTTCTCTTAAATTAAACCTTGACTCCCGTTTGACCTGCCTGGTCTCTTTGCACATCCCGTATGACTCAAGAGTTCCAGTGCTCAGGCTGATAGACGGTTTATGGCAGCTGTTATCGATTTACCTTGTGATAAACTGTCTGTGAATCGTCTGCTCTGGAACAAAGACACCCTGTGCTTTTTTGTGTGCGTGTGTCTGTTTGTGTGTGTGAGTGTGTTTTTGTGTGCGTGTAAGAGTTGCTGTACTATGGAATTGAGGATCATGGGTTTCCTACAAGCTATCCCTCTGATTAGTTAGATCCTGAGTGGCCATTGTCCTGCTATTGAGTGTGTTTATCATCTTGTGCTAATATTGGTCCACAATGTGTTCACATCTCCTGCCTGTAAACCACACAGTATGTGATATATAGCCCACTCTGATAAGGCACATACCTCACTGTCTTGTTTTATGATGCGATGCACATGTGTAACCTATTGTGTGTGTGTGTGTGTGGCTGAAGGTGCTGACCAGGCGACAGTTCCACCAGCAGGAGGCGATCTGGGAGCTGCTTCAGACCGAGGCCACGTACATCAAGAAGCTCAGAGTCATCACCGATGTAAGTCAGGGGTCAGCGAGGACAGCGTCTGCACGCACACCAGAGAAAACTGTAGAAGGCCAGACTGAGGGGCAGGTCGCATGTTGATGCTTGATGAGTCACGCCGCACTAGCTCGCTGACTGACTAACCTGGCCTTGCCCCCCCCCCCCCCCCTCCAGTAGTCAAGGTCTCAAATGGAAAGGTTCGATTTTTCCAGCGTTCGATAACTTTCGGTAACCTGGGATTCCTGGCAGGATTGTGTCTGTGTGACGGTCGGGAAGAATGAGATCATGCCCACTTACTTCAGCCATGCTGTATTGTCGAGACACTCATGAAAGGTCCAAACCTTAGTGAACCATCCAGATCCTAATGACCTCTGGTAGGATCGGTTCTTGGGACATGGTGATCTTTGTTTTTGTTATGCACTTATTATTTATGTTGATCTCTCTCTCTCCCTCTCTCCCTCTCTCCCTCTCTCTCTCCCTCTCCCTCCCTCTATGTCTCTCTCCCGCCCCGGGCAGCTGTTCCTGAGCGGCCTCCTCAACCTGCAGGAGAGCGGCCTGCTGACGGAGGTGGACCCCACCAAGATGTTCAGCAACATCCAGGACCTGGTGCGCCTGCACACGGCCCTGTGGGGCCAGGTGATGCTGCCCGCCCTGCAGCAGGCGCGGCAGGCCCGGGCCCTGCTGGACCCCGCGACCCTCCACCACGGCTTCAACACGGTGAGTGGAGCCGGGGCCCCGACATTGATACCGCCGTCCGGCCATTCTGTACACGGACGCGTCGGTTGTTCATCGTCGACAGAGATGAGAGAGGAGGGAGGAGACTTGTTTAACGCACATTGGCTGGTCAACCCTACGATGCAGAGCTGCAAATCAGTTGAATACTGGATATGATATCAATGATCATATTTCGTGATGCCAAATTAATTAAACAAATCGCAGTCTTGCGGCATTGTATTGCTGGGGACTCGTCGTCATCCTCATCTGAGGAACTCAGTCGTCATCATCTCAAGAACCCTAACCCTCACAGCAGTATTATGAGCAATAGAGAACCCTGACCCTCACAACAGAATTATTATTATCAGTAAAGAACCCTAACCCGCACAACAGTATTATTTTCAGTAGAACCCTAACAACAGTATTCATCGCCTGGTGTTTCTTGTGTCCAGTTTGGCTCAAGGTTCCAGCCCTACATCCGCTACTGCATGGAGGAGGAGGCCAGCATGGAGTACATGCGCACGCAGCACCGAGACAACGAGCTCTTCAGGACCTACGTCACGGTCAGTCCCTCAAACTCACACTCACTGTCTCGCTCTCTCTCTACAACCCCCGTTACATTGAATGGGGCCACCCACTTGGCGTCAAGCACTGGTTATTGCTAATTAGCTCAAATTGGCACACGCATTCGCCAATCAGAAAGAGCGAAGGAAGTTCTCTGTCTGTGTCTGTCTGTCCGTGCGTCTGTCGGTCTCTCTGTCTGGGTTCCATCTTGACTCTGTGCGTCTGTCCTCTCTTCAGTGGGCCGAGACCAAGAAGCAATGTAACCGGCTGAAGCTGGCGGACATGCTGGCCAAGCCTCACCAGAGGCTGACCAAGTACCCCCTGCTGCTGAAGAGCATCCTGAAGAAGACGGACGACACGGACGCCCGCGACCTGGTCAGCAGCATGGTGAGTTGCACCCCCTACCCAGGGTCCACGCGGGGGGGGGGGGGGGGGGTGGGGGGGTTATCCCCATGTCACTGGTTGAACAGAATAACACTGCCTCGGGGCGGGATCCACTAGTGGGTAGGATGTGTGACGTCCAGCCCGTCTGGGAACCAGAGCTTACCTTGCGCGGGCATCCAAGAGCAAGGCTCTGAGATGAAGTCGTCTTGAACAGAGGCTCTTGGGAGCGTAACCTGAGCTGAGGTGAGCTGTTGTGTTTCTTCTTGATAGGTGGTCTCGGTGGAGTGCTTCATCAACAGCGTGGACTCCCAGATGCGCCAGCGGCAGGACAAGCAGAAGCTGGCCACCATGTCGGCCCGCATCGAGTCGTACGAGGCCGTGGAGGGCAGCAGCGAGGAGGTGGAGAAGGTCAGAGCGTGTTCTATGATCCTCTCCCATCGCCCTCTCCTCTCTCAAGTGCATTAAGTTGGAAAGGATTCGTTTGCATTTATTTATTTTTTTGAACATTGGATTGAAATAGATCCTGAAAGACTTCAACCACTTCGACCTGATGGCGCCCATGAGGGGTACAACGCCAGACGAGACGCGGCAGCTCCACCTAGAGGGCGCGCTGAGAATGAAGGAGGGGAAGGACAGCCGGGTAGGAACAATACCTCTGAGTAGAGCTGCAGTTACAGAGCTGTGTTCTTGTAGAGCTGCGTTAAGAGAGCCAGTTTGGATGCGGGGGTTCTAATGTGGTGGCTGTTTCCCATTCTGCAGATGGAGGTGTACTGCTTCCTGTTCACCGACCAGCTGCTCATCACCAAGAGCGTGAAGCGGGTGGAGAAGGTGAAGGTCATCCGCCAGCCACTCCTCGTGCACAACGTGGTCTGCAAGGAGCTCAAAGACCCCGGTGAGGCCTTCTGCTGCATTACACACGCGCACGTGGCCCAAGGTGGCCCGACACAAAAGAGCCTTTTAGACCCCCATATCATTGTACTTTAACTAGAGTTTTTGAAAGTCTTGTATTTGTTGACTTTTTTTCTTTGTTCAATAACACTTCATCGTCCATACTAATTATGTTTTTCTGATTCTGGCATCTTTTACTACTATTGGTTTATTTTTATTTTTTGTCTTTCATTGATAAATAACCGAATGTGTAAGAAGCAAAATGCCAGGTAGAGAACTCGACATGGACGCGGTTCATTGTTCGTTGTTGCAGTTGTAAAACTACTCACTCCACGTAAACCTCCCCACCTTTTACACATATTGCCTTTTGACTTGGGAATCAAGATAGAAAGCCACTTTGGTCCAACAGGGAAATGAGTCTACATGCAGGTTCCTATAAATATATCCAATGGTGTAATTTCCTCCTCCTGTCAACAGCGTTGACTCATGTTGCCTTTATCTTTTCCTGCAGGTTCATTCATCCTCATCTACCTCAATGAGTTCAAGAACGCTGTGGCCGCCTACACGTTCCAAGCCAACAGTGCCACCCAGGGGCGAAGCTGGGTAGATGCCATCTGCAATGTCCAGGTAAAAGGAAAAATCTTAATTTGGCGTCTATGTATCCATTATTTTATCTTAATCTATTTGTTAATACAGTAATACACTGATTATTAAATTGTTATTAATGTTGATTTTGATGGTGTTGTAGTAGTAAACTATATCTTGAAATAAGCATTTTAGATATTCTTTCATAATTTTGAGGATCACTATGACTTTATTATTTTGAATACATAATCAATCAATCAATATCCTTTTATTTAACCAGGCAACAATTCATTGAGGTTAAAATCTCTTTTCCAAGAATGACCTTGCCAAGAAGGCAGCCCTATGATAATAGTGATCTACAGAGGTGTTAAAGCTGCTGTTCCACCCCTCTGGGTCCATGACGCTCCTCTGAGAGGGACCAGGGGGGGGTGGTTCCCAGCGTCTGTGTGTGTGTGTGTGTGTGTGTGTGTACTGATGTGTGCTGGCCCGGTTGACCCTCTGCAGAACCAGCTCCAGAAGCTCCGGGCTGCCGAGCTGCTGCGGCTGCAGAACAGCCCCCCCCCCGTAGCCCGGGGGCCGGAGGAGGAGGAGGACGCCAGCAGCAACTCCCCCGCCAGCTCCCCCTCGCTCCGACACACAGACCAGCCGAGCAGCAGGTAACCCACACACACACGCGCACACACACACACACTTGCTCTCTTCCATACGCCCAGCCGTGTCCCATTTATGTTATTGAATTGCGTCTCTGTGGGTTACTATTTGTTTTTGGAATATATTGATATCATTTTCCGTGTCTGGGTTCAATTAATTTTCTCACAGACCCTCGTCTTCTGTCAGCCAATCGGACGGCTCGACGGAAACCCTGTCGGTGATGGACATCGAGGAGCTGTCGGAGCCCCCCACCCCCACCCCCGCCACGGCCCTGGGCGGCCCCAGCAGGCCGCTGCAGGCCCCCGAGCTCGCGGGCCACCAGCGTTTCCACGGCAGCCTCCCCCAGGACCTCAATCGGGACCGGGGCCCGGGGGCCGACGGGCCGGAGCCCGACCCCCAGTGCCGCTCCCGCTCCATGGACAGCGCCTACGGGACCCTCTCCCCGGAGTCCCTCCTGAAGGAGCTGGGGGCCCGGCCCGGCCACAGCGAGGGCGAGGACTCGGAGGAGGACGAGGGGCGGGAGCGGCGGGACGCCCCGGGAGGAGAGCCGCAGGAGGAGGAGGACGGGGAGCAGTTTAAAACGGAGGTAGAGGAGGCGCCGCGGCATGAGCAGGAGGAAGAGGAGGAGGAGGAGGAGGAGGAGGATTCGACCTCGCTGGGCTCCCAGCTCTCCGTGGTCCAGGCCTCTAAACCGCGGCGGCGGCCTCACGTCCTGCCCCGCGTCCGCTGCCTGCAGGGGCCCCCCGCCCTCACCGTCTCCCGCTCGGAGGACAACCTCCTGCAGCGCTGCCACGGTGGCGGGGAGTCTGCGGCGTCCCGGGGCGCGCTCGGCAGCCCGTCGGAACGCAGCCCGTCGGCCGGCGACGGCCCCCCGCCGTCGATGGTGCACAGCCGGAGCCTGACGGAGCTGGGCCACCACAACGGCATGGAGCTCCTGCTCCAGTCCGAGCCTGTGCCGTCCGGCGACGGGCGCCCCTCCGCCGAGAAGGTGGACGCCACCCTGAGGCGAGCAGAGGCCCGGAGGGCGGCGGCAGCGGCGCAGGCCGGCCAGTCGGACAACCCCTCGGGAGACGCGGCCACGGAGGCGACGGCGCCGCCGGCCCCCGCCTCGCTAGAGGTGAGGCGGGGGCCAGCGGCGGTGGTGGTCGACGGCGTGGGAGAGACCTCCGTGAAGAGCAGGAAGTCGCCGGGCCCGCAGCACAAGAAGCTGACTGTGGCGCAGCTGTACCGGATACGCACCACCCTGGTCCTGAACTCCACCCTCACTGCGTCGTGAGTTGCATTTCCTGTTTTCTTTTCCTTCTCTTGTGCCTTCTGCTCCAGCTCTTTTCAAATCACGGTTATTAATGGTTGTTGTGTCGCTCGGAACCCACCTAACCTTGTGTCTTTTCTTTATCCTAGGGAGGTATAACCACTGTGGCGGAACAGCCTCCCGCGGGCCATGAATAAGGAGCAAACACTTCTTTTTGAGTCTCATGTGGCTGGACTGAAAATTCCTATTGACACAAATGCACTCTCTCTCGCTGCCCTCTCCCTTCCGGTGTGACCGTGGATAAGCCGTGGGACTCTCCTTACCGTTGACTTTGCTTTGGGACGATAACAAACCCCCTTGTTTTTTCTCCAGTTGCATTGGTTTCCTATTGTTTCTCTATTGGCACAGAGGGGGAGAGGAGAGTGAGACATTAACTGCTTTGCACTTTGTTTGATAAGTAGCATTTAAAGGGGCTGGATCCTTGATGTTGAACTGGGACCGGGGGTGGCATACAAGACATGAAGGTGCTGCAGGCCCCATCGAGCGAGTTGGACAGGGGATGCGTGAATGAATGCGAGAGAGGGAGAGAGGGAGAGAAGAAGAAGCCATGGTCTCTCTGCCTCATCCGGCTCCAAAGCCCAGTCTGGGCAGGGGGTACGTGGGGCACGGCCTGGATGGTCAGCCAAAGCTCCCAGTCCACATACCTTTCACACAAGTCACGGGGAAAGGGCCACGCAGCTCCCACAGTACCAAAGTACCGAATGGCACCCACCAATCGCTTTAGTATTTATACTGCTCCTCGGTCTCTTTGAGAAAAGAGAGAATAAATTAATCTTGCACAATTATCTTTGTTAGGTAGAAGAATCACTAAGGGGTGAAATTATATTTAGAGTGACACGATGAATTTCAATCAAATTGTTTGCCGTTTTGTGTCTCCACTGTGTATGACTGCGTGAGTGAGTGTGTGTGTGTGTGTGTGTGTGTGTGCGTGCGAGTGCATGGGTTTGTGTGTGTGCAAGTGTGCGAACGCATGAGCGTGTGTCTGCGTGCGTGTATGCATGGTTGTGCGTTCGTATCAGTGAGTGAAAGATACAGTCCATTATTCCTGACTGAACCAAATGTATTTTGCATCTGTGAATTATTTGCTAGCATGCCCAAATTGATTTGGAGGCAGATTTGGTAGCCAGTAGAAGCTAACCCAAGAGAATAACGGTCACAGCCACCTGATACAGTATCTGTTTATGTCATGAGACGGCCACGAGATGCAAATCGGTCCGGTAATTAGTTACTGGAGTTTGGTGATGAACTGATGACAAGTTGGTTTTGTATTAAGCACAGGGATGAAAAGGAACCGTTGAATTGACTGATGAGTTAAGAGCGGTTCCATAGGCTTAATGGTGGTTTCTACTCTATTGCCCTGGAAGAATAGGACAACAGACACATTAGTCCACCCCGATGAATTAACATTCTCACACACTGATAGCTTCTACAACCCAAAGGTTTCCCCAACCAAATAGGTTAACTTTGTTTACTTTTAGTTTGTCTTTTTGAAATATTGTAATATTTATTATGCCTGCGCTATCTATAAATATCTATATCTATTCCTATGTCTTTATATAGATATAGATCTATATCTGTATAGATATAGTTATATATAGTTTTCCATAAGGATTTTTGTTTTTGTCTGTGTAGTCTTAATAATTGTTGTCTCGTTTTCTCGTCAGGCTATCATGTACTGCTATGAACCAAAATGATTTGTGGCCCCTTTCAGGAATGTCTCTTTAAGTGTCTTACAAAATAAAACAAAAATGCTAAAAATATGTATGTGGTAATCCTTGTTTGAATGTTTTAATCCGTTGTAATGGAGCAGGTTTCTGGGAGCCTGTGGTTTGGGTTCCCACAGGTCATTTTCATACAGCTAAAACAAATGTCAAAAGAACACATGTGTCAGCAGAGCGTGGATTAATACGTCATGTGAAGACTGGGTTGGTGGTGTGGACGCAATTGAACTGTTGAGTGAGACGGGAGTGCACAGGTTTGTAGTGATACCAAAGAAGGGAGTTCTATCAAGTTATTTTCTTCTTCGTTGTGGGGGCGGTTCTCGGAAAGTACTGCACTGCGCAATACCTGACCATGTGGGTCGATGCCCCCCTCCCTGTGTGTGTGTGTGTGTGTGTGTGTGTGTGTGTGTGTGTGTGTGTGTGTGTGTGTGTGTGTGTGTGTGTGTGTGTGTGTGTGTGTGTGTGTGTGTGTGTGTGTGTGTGTGTGTGTGTGTGTGTGTGTGTGTGTGTGTGTGTCCTTTACACAGGTGTGCCCCGTCCATTCCTGGCAAAGAGCGTCACCTCATGTCCCAAGTCAGCGCTGTGGCCAAGGTGTATTTACAGGTGATTATATCGGCTAATCTGCGGATTACAGCATGTTGAGGCCACACAGCCCCTAATCCACAGGCAAGTGCGCCCCCCCCCCTTTTTAATCTGGTCCTGGACGCGACCGGGCCCCTCCCCTTCTCACATCTGGCCCCCCATTGGATTAACAGTTGTAATCTTCCATTTTAAAACTATTTTATGATGTTCTATGGCTGATATGCGGGTCTTTAATTATTAAAATGCAGCTTCCTTTTTTTTTTCGTGAAGTAATTAAACTTTCGGGATCTATTAGCTTGTGGTGGGCCGTAGCCATCTGAACGCAAACATAACAATGCATACACGAATGGTATAAGGTACAGTAGGCGTACAACCACTTTTGGCACTGTACCATGTTCGGCATGGCATTCTTGCCTTCATTTCAACTCTTTTTGTTTGAGTCGACAGGCTTCTGTTGTGAATTGGGACGTTTTACTGATGCTGCTCTGAATTACTGCTACTGAACGGTTTGATGTTCAACACCAGACGTTGTTTGAGTGTGTTCTAGTTCTGCATCCCCCACCTTTCCCTTTCTACAGAGAACTTTGTGCATCTGGGGGGCGATGGAGAGCCAACAACATCCACGACATGGCAGATGTCAAAAATCATCCTGTAACAAAAAATGTCAGATTAACACAAAAGGGGCACTTTGGCAAATCCTGATTAAAGGAGCACTTTGGTTTATTAAAACTCCAATGCCAATCCTCTGTACTCTTGGAGCAGGGATTAAAACCAGGTAGACACCATTGTCTGTCTAAAACAATCCCCTGCCCTAAGCTGCGCCCACTTCCTGGTGCCTCCCTGCATTGGTGGGCCGCCAACAGGCTGGTTGGCTGGCCGGTGGGTTGCCTGGGTGTAATCTCAGAGGGGGGCTTATCGGCCACTACTACTACCACACATACACATTCCCATTAATCAACATCATCCCCTTTAGAGGGGCGCGGTTGATTGGATTTGGGGCATGTTTAACAGGAGTGGGGAGGAGGGAAAAAAGGGCAGAGAACATGGGGACTACAGCTTGTTTACAAGGGCTGTGCTGTGAAAAGGCCCAGGGACAAGCAGCAGCCATATGGACTGGATATCCCCTGTGAACAGCTGCCCTCCATCAGTACCAGGCACGAGGTGGGCTTTAGCGGGCCGGTCCCGCTGACCTTCATAGGCATTTATCCTGCTGACCCTCATATGCCATGCTGCTCAGGGGCCCTCGCTGAACATCTGGCCCCTGTGGGCTTCCGTTGATGCCTGTCCACCAAACATGACCACCAAGCTAACAGTTCCCAGTGTGTGTGTGTGTGTGTGTGTGTGTGTGTGTGTGTGTGTGTGTGTGTGTGTGTGTGTGTGTGTGCGCGCGCGCGTGTTTTAAGCAGTTTGGGATCATCGTCCTTGCATCTTGAGATTAGTGTGTCTTGGTTGATAAGGTTGGGTTTATGAAACAGTTTATGTATAAACACAGTTAAGTGTGGCATAATAAGTGATGCCAACTTTCTGTTGGAAGACGGTGGGGGGGTTCGGGTTCACAATCAAGTCGTACAATAGTAGATGCATGGCTTTTTCACACATGTTCCCAATGGAAATTTAACAAATGTGCAATTATTTCATGCACACACACACACACACACACCAAAATTGCACACACCAAATACGTATGTCAATAGTGTTTCCTAGAATTCAAATGTATTCTGTATTGCAATACTTATGCTCTGTATCGGCAGCACCACTACAGGGTTAATGTATTACCAGCTGCTGTCTGGCATAGATTCATACCACATAAGCTAGACATATGTTTAGGGGATCAAACCCTCAGGAAAGTTGTGTTGTTTCATAAATTGTGAGAGCATAAGGTCCCATTTTTCATGTGGCAGATAAAATCCTCACCTCAATAATTGTATCAGTTGATAAGAAGCTTACTGTTATTTCAATATTGTTTTTTTTAGGGCCAGGGAAAACATCAATTGAAATTACCTGCAGACGTCTTAATTAAATGGAAAGGGGCGTTCATTCGGTGAGAGGTTATGGCCTATCTGCTAATGCAATGTAGGGGATTAAAATGTAATTCGAACACATTTAATATTCACAACGCTTTGACACAATTAATCTGATAGTGGGCGATGGAGGCCTGAGATAAATCAGACCCAGCCCTCTGGTTGAAACCAGAGGCTTTAATACAAGGAGTCCTCTCGATTATTCTGGTCACTTAACTATAGCCTCCTGCTACACTTTGACCAAACTTGTCAAATATATACGATAAAATAGGCATTTCTTTCAGCGATATCTTGTTGTTATCTCCAATCAACATAATTATGAGTTGATCAGTTTAGTCAATGTGTTAAATTCAACAATGTGTGATCTGAGTGAAGAGGCGGTGACTCCCACCGGAGACGAAATGGTTAAGGGAACCAGCGGGGGTCCTTCTGCTACAGTACATGGGTGGAGTAAAGCTGGACATATGCAACGGGGTTTTCCTCCCAAATTAGCCGAGGGGGTGAACACTGGGCATTATGTCTTGAGTAAACGACTAATACAAGTTATTTTAGCGGTTGTACACCTTGAAACCAACACGCTGAGATGGGCGATGTGACAGAAGAGTCGTTGTTGGATTATTTTTACTCAACCGGCGGCGATTCAGGCAAAGTAAAAAATGCTGATCTATTGAAGACATATAAGCCTTATATCGGTCATACTGATTTACAATTACGTGGTAAGTAGCAAATAAATACCGCCTCACCTCATCGATTTATTAAAATTTTCCCGTGAAATGTCGACATCAAGATATCGTAGTCTGTGGTCGCTAGCGATGGATGACGTCAGCCGTCGCCCCCTTACGGAGTAACTGTTATTATTATAGCTCACTGGGTTACTGGGTGGACGTCCTTACACTCGTGTTATGCACGTTGAAAAACATATAGAACTTGCTATTCTGCGAGGTTCAGTCTTTCATTGTTCTTGAAAAAAAGCACACGCATCTGGTTTTCATTAAATGGAGGGAAAAGTGTGCAGCAGCAGTCATTTCCTCTGTGCGGCCGGTTGGGGCTCAATGGGACTTCACAAGGAGTCACTGCAGCTGCACAACCTCTTCACTTCATGGCTATCTGCAGATCCTGGCTATGTTCAGATCCTGGTCATATCCAGATCCTCGTTACTTCCAATGCCCGTGTTTGATCCTATTGCCTGTAAACATGAACTGCATTAATAGTTAATTCTACCAAACCCCATCTCTCGTAATGATGGGTGAATAAATGTATGGGAAAAGGGCTACAGTCCTAACGACAGTAATCAAAACCTCCTCCCAAATCATTTTCTAAAGTGACCTTGATTGCAGTTGTTGGTTTCTAATCTCCAGATGCTTGCTCAGCACTGCAGTTGTTGACAGAGGTTTAGAAAGCTGCTTTCACAGAGTGTGCCATCTGACACGGCTGTTCAATTACATAAATGCCTCTTCCATGCCCAAAGTCTGTCACAGCCATGTGCTGCAAACCTTCTTGGATAAGAAACTCTTTCCTCCGTGATCTTAAAATTCAAAGTAAACCATTAACACGCACATGCAGAGGAAGACCTTTTGTGTGTGTGTGTGTGTGTGTGTGTGTGTGTGTGTGTGTGTGTGTGTGTGTGTGTGTGTGTGTGTGTGTGTGTGTGTGTGTGTGTGTGTGTGTGTGTGTGTGTGTGTGTGGGGTTCTGTGAGTTTGGGATAGAGAGGGTGTGTGTGTGGATGTCTGTGAGGTTGTGATATAGAGTGTGTGTGTGTGTGAGATAGAGAGGTCGGGGGGGGCAATGATTTAACTGATGTTTTTCTTATTCTCCTAGCTAATCAGTAATCAGTATTCATACAGTGATACTCACACTGGGCTGAGGGAGCCACGAATCCTGTTGTTGAGATAGACACGAGTGCCTACTTCCTGTGGATTTCCTGTTGTTCAGCATTGAGAATGTTTACTGTGGAACCGTACCACTACGAACGTTCTTTCCACTCACCGTTTGGGGGGAAACGGAAACACTTCAATGGTCCTGGAATTTGTACCCCATGTGGTCCGCCTATCTGCTCAGACCACTCCTTCACGTCATTCAGGACCAGCCTCGTTATGGCTTCATGTATTAAAGACTGAATACATGCATACTAGGCTTACAAAGGCTGCCGGGGTGTAGTGTTTGTATGCACTAGTGTAGTCCTTATACAGGCGTTAAAGGCTGGTGTAGTCATTATACATGCATTGCAGAGCACTGTAATCGTACCTATTCAAGACAGTAGTCCTTCATATATTATTGAAGACTATAGTCTTTATATTCCCTCTTCCCCTGAGGAGACCGTGGTCTATCAGTAAACCAAACATAGTGCATTTGATTTCCATCGGAGAGAGTAGCCAAATCTCTAGAGAGACTTGTGAGTGTGCCTTTGAGATGCCATGATGCAATTTCTCCTTCTTCTGCCTATTATGGTAAAAAAAATACCCTTTCTTACCCCCATGGCATATTATTAGCAGCATTATTCTCAGTTTATGCAACTCCAGGCATCTCCCCTGTTTTTCTTTGCCTTTGGTTCCTCATTTGCATGTTAAAATGGACCTCCTCTGGCCTACAGGCCTAATGCCTCCAGATGTAAAAACACAGCATCACAGTGTGGTATTTGTAAAACAGGCCAGGGAAGCACAGATTGGTGGCATCAACATCTGGGAAGGCTTTAAGCTGTTACTACAGCAGGGTTGATAAATATTTAGGCTCATCAACAGGGCATGGAGCAGCTGTTACCCACCAAGTCTTTGATTTGTGATTATCTGTCAATCTTTCCCATATACATTAGACTTTGGCCTAAAACAAGGACTCCTTTTACCTGTCACTTTAAAATGTTACGTCTAACATTCTGTGTGATAAATGGGCCTACATTGGGAGTTCTCATAACAACTTTTCTCTTCCTTCTAGCTAAATACAGGGAGGAATTCAAGCTCATCATGGACAGAATAGCTGTTATGAAATCAGAGAATGTAAGTAGGGAGTATTGTTTATCTCTTCTTTTTATACACACATGCGCTCTGAAGCTTTCAATTCTGAAATCATATATAACCACAGAGGCATATTTCCAACAACAGATACTTTTCCTTTCTATTGTGTTACAAATCTTAAGGTTACTACAAACAATAAGTACATAAAACAGCTGTACACAATGGCTCAAATAAAGGGTTACATCTGTTTGCTAGTATGAGCCCAATGTTGGTTGGGATGCTTCCTAAAGACCCCCTTAAGGCCCTGTCCTTCACGTGGCATCAAATGAAATCGTATCTGCTGCAGTCCCTCACCAGTCGCTGGACCCAGTCAATCAATGCTCCCCCCGCCCCCCATGGTTCTCCTCGTGGTGACGCTGCTCTCTCTCCGGCAGGGCGAGAACATCCTGGTGCTCCGGAGGAAGTACAGACAGATGCTGGTGGAGCGGGACGGCCCGTCCAGGACGCCGGCCACGGCCCGATGGGAGGCCCCGGCGCAGGAGGCCTACTCACCTGTTCCTGCCAAGAGGCCCCTGCAGGAGATCTCCGCAGAGCAGCGCCCCCTGGAGGGTGAGGACAGGGGGTCCGGTCGGGGGCCGTCCTCCTGGGGTCCGGAGCCCGGGGGGCCGAGTGAATGTGCGGACCTTCCGTCGTCACTGGAGGTACGTGTCACAGGGTCAACGTGGAAGTGTCGTTGAATCAATATATATCTCCTTGAATCCATGTTTGACTGTCTGTTGTTGATTGCTTTATTGTATTGATTGGATTGATTGGATGGTTCCAGTATGTCATTAGATCCATATTCATTCCTTATATGGTAAGTAACCCGATCGGTACGATGGACTTTTCATTCCAGTTTTGTGGTCAACTCAACAAAAAAAGAAGGATTTGTGCGTTCAGTCCGCCTTCATTTGTAAATAAATACACTCTGTGTAATGGTTGTAAAGAGGAACCTAGAATACTACAGAGCTGCTCTGTACGCGCGTTCACTGTCCTTGTAAAAGGGGTTTTCTGTTTCTAAACAAGGACCCTGTGTTGGTCTTTCCCAGCATCCGTGCCCTCTTCTCTAGTCATGACTCAGCGTTAATTTCAGCGCGGCAGTGTCATCGCTGACATGTGGGGCAGTAGTGGAGCGCTGACCTCAGTCCACGTGACCGCCCGGGAATACGCTTATTTTAGCCATGCTTGACCTCAAGTTGATCCGTACACATCGATAGTTCATGACCTCTCGACAACAAGGGCTGATGTCGACCTTACATAAAAGGCGGGAGCGTTTCATACTCCACAATGGACAAAATCCACAAAGGACATGGGTTGAATGGTAAATAATCCAGCTAAAGTAGTCCCTACGGAACAGCTTTTCACATTGTTCATGTGATGAGCTGAATCATTACATGCAGCCTTTTAATGTAAGATTAACACATTGTAGCGTTGCTAAGTGTCCGTGCAGAAGAGAGATGGTGAACGTGACCGACGCTAAAGAAATCATTATCTCTTCATGGCCTGATCAAGACAAGCACATGAGCATGAGGGTGGGAGGGTCTGGGTTGTCTTTGAGTGACACAAGCTTAGTGTGGAAACCATCACCAATCCAACAATCTGTGAATCTCAAAATCCGTAAGGCTGGCTCAAATACACAAGTAGTCTTAATTAATTGATTATTCAGATGTTCTTTTGTTAGACAAATATTATTATTAATATTATTAGACAGACTAAAATAAATAGAAGGCCTACTTGAGACTACTCATTTCAATTGTTCAGAAAAAAAAATTGTGTATGAAGTACATTCTTAATGTTGTGATAATGCAACCAAAATTGTGTGTTCATATAATTCAGCTGGTTATTCCTTGCAGGTGTCAGGAAGATGTCACAGATGTAATGGTAGATACAAAAAATAAAGAGCGTCTGAAATTCCGAGAGAAGTCATTTATAGCATAACCTTTTACTCATCCGAATTTCTTGCATTCACCACCAGGTGGTGCTAAGTAAATTGGCTGGATTTGAAACCAATGCGCTCCGTTTAAGTGGGAGGGGTGACACAAAATGGGGTTGAGGCAATCTGCATTTAAATCAAGTCCTCTGTTATTATGTTAAGCAGGAGTATGTTGAAGCTCATTAGAAAGATTATAATGATTTGTACCCATTAAAACAATAGGTAGTCAGCCCAGAATTGAAAAAAAAAAGGGGCTTTGGTGGATGCCTCGGACAACACACAGATAGCATATGTGAGTATGTGAATGTGGGCCATAATCACACAATCAGACGAAGTGTGTGGGGTTAATCTTTAAATGTAACCATCAGGCTTTGTATGTAGGGTGCTCAATGAATAGCTTAGGTTCAAAATAGGTAGACAGGAGGAATATAATTGTATTGAAGTTTAACATTCAAAATTATTATTTCTCAAGGATTATTACACTGTACAATAAAATGTAAAGTGTTAAATGGCGTTCCTGAAAGATGAATTAATCTGTGGTAAAAGGTCATTTCATATGAAACATAAAATCCTGAATTGTCGTTGTGCAAAACATGTTGCATTAGGTACTATTTTATAAATATGTAAAATACCTAAATATTCCACATTCCTTCCATGTCTAATGGAGAGACATTGTAGGAATATTTTTTTAGATTATTTGATTCAGGCATTAGGTGTGTGATAAAATAGATAGCCCATTGATGACATCCAAGCCCTTTCCACTGAAGTTTCACCGGCTCACACTAACTATCCTGTTGAGCTCATTTGAATGTGTGTCTGCATCTAATCTTACCATTATGTTGATTCAGTGATTACTACTGCTTGTATAAAAGAAAATTGCGACAAAGAGGGCAGTTTTCATAATTGTCATGACCTGTGATCTTTAATTTTCTTTTGCGGCCTATATTATGTTCTCGGCAAAGTATAGGGGAACACGAACACGTGTCAATGTGGTAATTCTATTTTTAGCATGTTCCTGTTTCACACAGTGATGTGTGACAGTTGAAGCAGAATACATGAAAGCCCACAGTGTTTTGACTTCATGTCCCAGTATGATCTGAGAACAATTTGCAATCGAGGGCCTCCTTCAGAAAATGGGGCAGAAAAAACAAGAAAAACACCTGCTTTCCCCCCCTGACCCTCACATAAATCAACTATATATCTGTCTGTCTGTCTGTCTTGTGTGTGTGTGTGTGTGTGTGTGTGTGTGTGTGTGTGTGTGTGTGTGTGTGTGTGTGTGTGTGTGTGTGTGTGTGTGTGTGTGTGTGTGTGTGTGTGTGTGTGTGTGTGTGTGTGTGTGTGTCTGAAGATCCATGTGTAAGAGTAAGGTTCTGTGTAGGTGACTCTCTCTAACTCTTAACACGGTGGTCTAATGGTCTTCTTGTTCTGCTCAGTACGACTCGGAGCAGGACGCAGAGAGCCTGGGCCCGACCTCCATCGCTGTGAGTGCTCTTTCCCTTTCTCTCCCTTTCTCTCTCTTTCTCTCCCTTTCTCTCCCTTTCTCTCCCTGAACATCCCAAGGCAGCCAGACACAACCCAGTGCCCTTGTTACTTGTGCTGGTGAGCCAGTTATAATCTATGTCATCGAGCAGGGCTTGATTTTTTTTAATAGATCTAGAAGAAGAATACATCTTTAAGTCAATCACCATATCTAAGCTCCTTCTGTCATAGTAAGGCTGAAACTAGGAAATACTATCACTATTTAAAAACAACAAAAACTCCAAAACTATAATCTAAAACCATGAGCAGCTCTGACCGGGGGCGGATCCCACCTCTGCGACAGTTAGCCGAGGCCGGCTCCGTTGAGCCAAACATCACTGATAGAACAAAGTTTGGAGTTATCAGTGAAAACAGAGCAGGAAGTGGACAACCACAAGAGCGCGTGTGTGTGTGTAAATGTGTGTGTAGGCATATACATGAGTCTGTCCTGTGCTAATACGCATTTTCCACTGTTTGTGTGTGTGTGTGTGTGTGTGTGTGTGTGTGTGTGTGCGTGTGGTAGCTCGACCCCATAGAGAAGGACTGGATCTACTCGGCCGCGAGTGCACGTGTGCCCGATCTGTCTCAACTGCTGCAGCAGGACCCCTCTTTGGCCAACAAGAAGGTAGCACACACACCGGGAACACGCTCTGCCTCTCAATGGCTGTCTGCCGATTAATAACAGTCATGGTGGCAATGGAAATGTAATGTAATGTAATGAGGCTTTAGCTGGCCATCCCTCTAATAAATGGCTTTGGTGTTTTTTCTTTTTTGTTTATTTGGGCTGGGCGCATCAGGACTTCACCTCTGTAAGTACCTGACCTGCTGCACATTAGTTATTTCATGAGGAAGTCACACTGCAAATGGATTGCACGTGTTAACCTGTTGATCAGCCGATCTGACATCCCATTTGCTTCCTCCTCATGTGCTGTGTTTCTCCTGACTGCTGCGTGTTTCCATGGTCCTGCTCCCCAGGGGGTAAGTTTACGGGCGACTCCCGTGCCGTAGCCCTGCCATTACACACCGCCTCTTGAGATCTGGGGGAAATCAAAACGCTCGCACAAACAACAGCGCCGTGGGCGAGCCCGCCGCCATAGCCCCGAGCGGAGCATGCGGCAGAACGGTTTCTTCTTCACGCATTGTCAACGCGATTGCGAAAAAAGAAGAAGAAATCCTTTCCTGGCAGTTTTAGCTTGTATAAACTTCACAAGCTCATTCCATTGAGATTTCCACCCCCTTTAATTGTATTCCGAGGGGCCTGTGTTGAAACATCCAGATCATGCATTTCAAAGGTCCACTATCAAAAGGATTATGAAAGATAGCTTTTTAGCTCCTGCGGCCCCCTGACAACCCAAATCCCTTTTATTTGTCTCCCTGTGAGCCTAAGAGATTTGAGCTCATGTTTGTTGTCCCTCCCCTAGGCTCAAAGTTCTCCCACCGTCCTATGGCCAAGGACAGACCACCTTCTAAGAGAAGCCCTAAGCCCCTCTGCCATCCCCACCCGGACAAGATAGCATGTCCACCGCCATTGAAGTGCAGGGGGGTGGGGGAGGGGAGGGGAGGGAGGGGGGGCAGGGGATTAAGCAGAGTCTTAATGTGACACAAAGACTTCACCCACTTAAAGATAATCTGAAAGTAATAGAGCAGGCTGGGATTAATTGTAGAACAATGTCGTGCTGTGTCCTCGGGAAGGTGCTAAGACCCTTGCAGGACCCTTTGATGTTCCTTCTTCAGCCCTTCGGCTTTTCCCTGTTCAGGAGGTGTTGAATGGGGTTCATCAGAGAGCGGCTCAGGCCACAAGTCATTGGTGTCCAATGTGTTTCTTTTTGAAGCCAGGAGTCAATAAATCCTGATGTTAGGTCAGCCGGTTACTGTTTCTTACGTACCAGAAGTGATGATACTGGACAGAAGTGCCATGTGGGGGTCATCGGGCGGCCTGAAGATATTACCTGTCGTTAATGACCTTGTTGCTTACCCATGATAACACACAAGCTTAGTCATTGGAGACGCTTACTGTTTAAAATCAAATTGCCTAAAAAGCTCAAGCCAGAGTAAATGATCCAAGCTTTTCAGCGTAGCCTACGACTCACAGGGCAGCGCTTTAAAGGGGAACCCGTTCATTTGGAACCACAACAACTGTACTTCCTCGCGCTAATCACTCATAGCCTCACGATCCTGTCCTCCGTCCCTCTCGCTCTCTCTTCCTCTCTCTTCCTGTCTTCCGCGGTGTTGTTCCTGTGACGTGGCTCCCCTGGCCCCTGCGGTGACGGACTTCCTCTCGCTCTTGTGCGCTACAGTTTGTAAGTACATCATCCGTCCATCACTCGTTGCTGTCGCTCCCCTGGTCTGTCGCTGCGACCCTTTGTGGTCCCTGAGCTGTTGACGTGTCTGTCGTGCCTGGTCTAAGAGAAGACCCCTGCCCCTCTTACTTGAAGTGGGGGTGTGTGACTAGCCACCCTGCTAGTCATTGGTGGGGGCAGGAAGGGGGGGATGACGCTACATCCTGTTTGGCCTCGTCGTCCATCACCCGCACCCACTGGGAGAGCCGGCGGGCTGCCCGTCAAGCCGGCGGGCTGCCGCGCACATCTGTCTTGGGGCTGTGGCGGGAGGCGGGGGAGAGGGGGGGAGCTATGGAGCTTCTCCAACCAGACGCCGTCGATCACAATTTGTCAGCCACTCTGAAGGAGGTGTATCTCACTGGATCCCTCGCTCTCCCTAAGACGCCATGTGATCTAATATGAGCTACTGCTGGTCTGAGGCCCTAGCCCTCTACTGCTGGTCTGAGGCCCTAGCCCTCTACTGCTGGTCTGAGACCATGAACCTCTAATGCTGGTCTGAGACCCTCGCCCTGTACTGCTGGTCTGAGACCCTAGCCCTCTACTGCTGGTCTGAGACCCTAGTCCTGTACTGCTGGTCTGAGACCCTAGCCCTGTACTGCTGGTCTGAGACCCTAGCCCTCTACTGCTGGTCTGAGACCCTAGCCCTGTACTACTGGTCTGAGACCCTAGCCCTGTACTACTGGTCTGAGACCCTAGCTCTCTACTGCTGGTCTGAGACCATGAACCTCTAATGCTGGTCTGAGACCCTAGCTCTCTACTGCTGGTCTGAGACCATGAACCTCTAATGCTAGTCTGAGACCCTCGCCCTGTACTGCTGGTCTGAGACCCTAGCCCTGTACTGCTGGTCTGAGACCCTAGCCCTGTACCACTGGTCTGAGACCCTAGCTCTCTACTGCTGGTCTGAGGCCCTAGCCCTGTACTGCTGGTCTGAGACCCTAGCCCTCTACTGCTGGTCTAAGGCCCTAGCCCTGTACTGCTGGTCTGAGACCATGAAACTCTAATGCTGGTCTGAGACCCTCAAATGCTGGTATAGTTATTGTTTTGCTTCCACATTGATAATACAAAGAATCTAGTCAAATACAATATCTGGACTGATCCATGGTTACCGGTCTGAGTTCTGTAGTTCCAACCATTTCTTTAATTTTCAATTTTCACTTCATCACTTTAGTTAATTTATGCTGCCAACAATTGCTGCTATAATATTTATCACTTTATCACTTTTACCACTAATGCCACTTTATCCAATCGCTCCTTTTCACTTATTTAGTTTGTACTTATTTTATTTCCATCTATTTTATCTATTTTGACACTAACCCTGTATTACTTTCCCACCTTTGTATTGTAACTGTTGCACATTCATTTCCCTCGGGATAAATAAAGCATCTTGAATCTTGAATCTTCTACCGTTTGATGCTGTACATTTACTGTACATTGTTCGACTGCAACATGCTTTCACCTGTTGCAGGCTTTTAGAAAGGCCAGTAGGGGAAGTTAGGAACGCCCTGACAAGGCTGGTAGGAGTTTGTAGGAGCGTCATGACAACGCCAGTAGGAGTATGTAGGAACATGCTAACATGGCCAGGAGGAGTATGTAGGAACGTCCTTACATGGCCAGAGCCATTGACCACCACAGTCTCCACATAAACACCTGGCAGGTGAACAGGGTTGATGTGGTCTGAAGGACCTCTGATGTGTTTGTCTGTGTGTGTGTGTCTGTGTGTGTGTGTCATTTAGGTGCAGGCATCAATCTGCGTATAAATGTATGTGTGTGTGTTTATTTGGACATTTGCTGGTGGTGTGTGTGTGTGTGTGTGTGTGTGTGTGTGTGTGTGTGTGTGTGTGTGTGTGTGTGTGTGTGTGTGTGTGTGTGTGTGTGTGTGTGTGTGTGTGTGTGTGTGTGTGTGTGTGTGTGTGTGTTGACAGTAGTGCTGTGATTCCTGGGTGGGTCTAGTCTCCATGGGTCACACCAACATCATCAATCTTCCCCCCCCCCTCCGCTACCGTGACAGGCTGCTGGGACCCCCGACTGTGGGCACAGGGCTGTGTTGTTTTGTAATTAGGCTCTGTTAGGTGGCAGGAAACCATCTCTCTCTCTCTCTCTCTCTCTCTCTCTCCCTCTCTCTCTCTCTCTCTCTCTCTCTCTCCCTCTCTCTCTCTCTCTCTCCCTCTCTCTCTCTCTCTCTCTCTCTCTCTCTCTCTCTCTCTCTCTCTCTCTCTCTCTCTCTCTCTCTCTCCCCCCCTCTCTCCATCACTACGTCCCCTCCCCTGCGCTCCCTGCTGTGCACAGCTGGCTCTCTGCCCCTCAATCAGCTCGACGAGGGACGGCTAACCCGCGCCGCCCGCCTCGCGCACAAACTTGTTAGCGCAGTAATGAGGTTGTGGCAATTACCGCGGATGACGCCGTAGCATTGCAACGCGGTAACATGCTAGGCTAGGGATACGGTCTGCCGGTGCTTTTTTAATGTCATTTGAGGTCTTAACAAAGTGCTGTGAGGAGCAGTGAGGCTTGTAATGAGGGATACTTTAGTTATCACACATGAGCCCAAGATTACTTGATTATAACGTGGTTATAGCAATTAACGTGATCTAATAACATGGTCACACCCGCTCTCCTTTCTCTCTGTTGTTTTTAGACGGCTTTGCACTGGGCAGCAAAGCATGGGAAAGAGGACATGGCCACACTGGTGGTTAAGGCTGGCGCCGACGTCAACACCAAATCGGTGAGTTTTAGCCCCGTGATAAGAAGAAACACAACATTGGAATTCACTTTTGTGTGTGTCCTTTGCAGCCCCTCACTCACCCTCTTTTCCTTCCATTCTCTTCTCTTCCAGCACGTGAGTGGGTGCCCTTTCGTTTTTTTAATCACAGCGCTTAAGACAGGAAGTGGTGTGGTACGTAAGTAGTTAAATCTGGACATGGTAGTGGGTTGAAGCAGAGCCCCTGTGTGCTGTGGTCGGAGGGGGCAGGAGTTGTCAAGTGATGTAATTACTGTTCCTAAACTGTGTGTGCGTGTGTGTGCGAGAGAGTGTGTGAAGATCCAGCTGTGAAAATGTATTACACCAACACGTGTTGCCGCTCCTAAAACTACCACATGGCTAATAAATCATGTTATGTCACATTAATTGTTTCCCCAAAACACTGTCTGTACGGGCCAGCGGGCCCAGCTCGAGAACGTCCCCATTTCACTGAATTACCAACCAATTATGTTTGTATCATTATCGTGTGTTGTCATAACCTTTTGCTAATTTGTATATTTCTTTCCTTCCCGGTGTTTTCCTTGGATGTCTGTGGGCCATGGGAAAATCTAGGGGGTAGGTGTTAAACTTTTCCAGCGTTTTTCCAACGTTTTGTCTCCTGAAATCTCTCTACAGAGTACAGCATGTTTAGCTGCGGACATCACAGACCGTTTGAACCTTTAAAGGGGCCCAAGGCAGGGTGTCCCTCCCAGGGTAGGATGTCCCAGGGCTGGTTAGCCACACTGGCTGGGATCAGCTGCAGGGATAAGTTGTTATGGTTGAGGTGGAACAACATTTGTTGCTTTTCAACTGACATAAATAAACAAAGGACGTTGAGTGTGATGGCCGTTTTCCACCAACATTAACTCTCGAAAGCGCACATGCCTCACGCGTATGTACACAATGACAACAGAAATGTTTTGGTAGATAAATACGCAAAAGGCATGGTGACATTTAAACATGCAAAATATATTTAAAAAGTAAAAATAAATAATGATCAAGATGATGAAGATGGTGTTTTTATTATAACATTAGTGCGATACAATATGAGCGGTATACAATAAATAATTGAGTAAAAAATTAACACTGGATATAATTTGATTCATGAAATGAATACATAATTTATACGAGACGGTGTTTCCGTTTGACTCACTCGCTGTGCTTTCTCCTTGCTTCCTTCCTTCTTTCCTTAATTCCTCCCAGGGATACACACCTCTACACATAGCGGCGCTGCACGGCCACCAGCACATGGTTGAGCTGCTCGTCCAGACATACGGTAAGCTGGAGAAGGAACACGAGTGTGGTTCATCCCAAACTTCTCAAAACCTACGAAAAGTGCTTGGAGAAAGCGCTCCCACAGTCCCCATGATCCGTCCGGTCTTTTCCGGTTTGCAGGGGCGAAGAAGAACCTCAGGGACTACAGCGGACATCTTGCCAGCCAGTACCTGACGGACCGGGATCCTGATGAGCCAGGAGAGGAGAGCGAAACACGTGAGCTTTGATTTCCATTTAGATGCCCCATCATTCAATTACTCTGAGCATGAAAAGTAAAGTCCAATTAGTGAAGGATGTTGGAGCTAATAGTAGTTTGAATCCCCGTACCTTGAAGGGCACGTAAACCCCAAATGTTTTTACGGATTAAAAGTTTTTGCTTTGAGTCTTACCAAGGGTTTTCTGTGTAAGCTTCTTCTGTCAAAAAAAAACCCTTGCATTTTTTTTTAATTCAGATATAATTAAAAAACAGAAAAAATCAATGAATAAATGGCCAACGTAATACCTGCCAGTAATGAGCTTTTTGTATGTGCTTCTTTTTTTAATTACTACACATCAACCTTAACACCCAAAATACTCTGTGTCTCATTAGAGCTCCAAGCGGCCCAGGCCAGGGAGCGGGGCCGCAACAGGAAGCTGCCGTCTCTCTTCCTGTCCAAGAAGAAGTGGGGCTCTGCGGAGGAGCTGGCGCCCATAGAGGAGGAACGGTCCACCCCCCCACAGCCGCTGCTGCCCGCCTACAGGCCCAGGAAGTTCTCCCGATGAACGCACCAGAGACTGTAGTAAAGAGAGCGCCTCCAAACACCCGTCACAGCTCACATACATGACGCATGGTTAATTACCTCATGATCTATGGCTCTCTCTCCCTCCCTTGCTCTCGCTCTCTCCTTCTCGCTCCCTCTCTCTTGCTCCCTCTCTTTCACTCTCTCCTTCTCGCTCCCTCTCTCTTGCTGTCTCTCTTTCACTCTCTCCTTCTTGTGCCCTTTCTCTTGCTGACTTTCTCTCTCTCTCTCTTTCTCGCTCCCTCTCTCTTGCTGTCTCTCTCTTTCACTCTCTCCTTCTCGCTCCCTCTCTCTTGCTGTCTCTCTCTTTCACTCTCTCCTTCTCGCTCCCTCTCTCTTGCTGTCTCTCTTTCACTCTCTCCTTCTCGTGCCCTTTCTCTTGCTGACTTTCTCTCTCTCTCTCTCTCCTTCTCGCTCCCTCTCTCTTGCTCTCGCTCTTGCTCTCTCCCTCTCCCGCCCTCTCTCCAAATCCCTATTTCTTGCTTTATCTCTTGCTCTTTAACTCACACAAAAAAACACCTTGTCTAAGTGTGTTACATCATAGGAGTTAATATCAACGAGGGACTAATGGAGTGCTTTGCTTAGATTGCATTTTTGCCAAATGAGAGGTTTAATTGATTTACAATGCAAAGATAAATAGAAATGAATAGGTTTCACACACACACACACACACACACACACACACACACACACACACACACACACACACACACACACACACACACACACACACACACACACACACACACACACACACACACACACACACAGTTTGTTGCGTGCGTGCAAGCAAACTCCTCATGCAAATGGTTAATTTTGAAGGATTTCAAAAGAAATAGAAGTTGATCAAGTCAGTGCCTTGCTTAAGATGATCAACACATTCGTGCTAGCTAAAAGATTGTCACTGTGGTCTGACTGGTTCTTGTTGAACGTTTTAACATTTACCTTTCATTTATTTTTTTCCAATATGCTAGGCTGGGATAGGATTCTCTACTTGTGTGTCAGAAGCCTCTGTGTCCCAAGTGAACAAATCTGACAAGCAGGTAAAGAGCACATTATAAGCTTATCTGAATCTCCCTTTCACACCCATAAACCGATTCTGAGCCAAAGGAACATTCCAGAGGTAATCCCAAAGCTATGTTAGAACCTTGACGTTACAGGACTGTTGTCGTCTCAGGCGTTACGCTCGGTTTATCAGTTTAGCCAGTATTTCATGTTGATACCTTCAGACTTTTGCACTTGTTGTATTTATGTATCAGTTTCCTTGGTTGCAAAATGTATTGAAACGACTTGCCTTCACCCTGCACCCTTTAGTGCATCATTTGCATTTTCTGAAGGAAAGCTATTTTGTTTTGTGTCCCGCGGGACGATAATATGTCCCAGATTTTTATTATTAGAGGAATGTTTGTGAATGAATAGTGAGCACATGCTGTATGTGTTTATCTGAGGAGCTGTACCATAATAATATTTTTGTGAACATCTGGAACAACAACGAAACAATACGGAGGGACTTCATGATCATTTGATTATGCTGATTAAAAATGTAATGTCCTAAATAATAATGTCAATTTCTTTATTTTCTCTTTTACTTGAATTTTCTCCTTTTCAAGCCTTTGATGTCACTTCAAGCAGCTGAGTGTTTTGGCTACAGATGGAGTCAATATGGGCCCTGCAACTCTCCATACGGCTTTAGACCTTAATACCTGATTAGTTGAAAAGGGCAGCACTTGCTATTGGGTCTTAGATATCAGAAGGCCGAAGGGAACCGAGGCAAGTGTTAGATATCAGAAACCATAGAGGGAGAGAGACAAGTGTTTTACCCTTAGATATCAGAAGACATAGAGGAAGAGAGACAAGTGTTTTACCCTTAGATATCAGAAACCGTAGAGGAAGAGAGACAAGTGTTTTACCCTTAGATATCAGAAGACATAGAGGAAGAGAGACAAGTGTTTTACCCTTAGATATCAGAAGACATATAGAGGAAGAGAGACAAGTGTTTTACCCTCAGATATCAGAAGACGAGGAGAACAGAGGCAAGTGTTTTTGTGGTTCATCTTGAAGGAGGAGGTTGGGGGACTATCAGGGATAAGATGAGTTTTCTGTAATAGATACTTATCTGACTGCCCTCAAGCCCTCCAACAAAGTCCCCCTCTGAAGAGATTAGAACCCAGGGAGGGCACATTAACTCTAATCCTATGCTTTGAGGCCTAGCTCCTCACCCCAGCCCCACACCTCCCTCTGGCCCACTTATTTCAACCCCTTCTGTTGGGCTGGGTGGGTGGGGGGGGGGGGGGGGGGTACCTTGTACCTCTGGTATGTGTATGAGGAGTGTGTGTGGCTACCCATTGGGTGTGTGTTAGTGTGTGTGTGTGTGTGTGTGTGTGTGTGTGTGTGTGTGTTAGTGTGTGTGTGTGTGTGTGTGTGCGTGTGCGTGCATACATGTGTGTGTGTGTGTGTGTGTGTGTGTGTGTGTCTGTGCCAGGGCGGTGGAGTGGTTGGTCTAATGAAAAGCATTGAGGGGTGCATACTGCTGTGTAACTGATTCCTCTCTCTGAAGAGATTAGGAGCTACATTGTCGCTTGGTTGCTCATTTCCATGTGACCACAGCCTCCCACCAGTGGCCGCTCTGCATTGTTATTTTGAGTTGCAAACACAGAGCCCATGTCCCCGGCTTCCTTGTAGCCATTGTTTCACAAATAGGCCAAAATGTAGATGTCATGTCACAGATGCCCAATAACATCATTAGCTCCTTCTGTGAGGCTATGGAGGGAAAATAATGCATGCATGAAGTTCCCTTGCTGGTTTGTAACGGCTGATGCAATCCACAGCAGATGATTATTTTCTGAGAAAAACTGAATCAACGTAGGAATAATTGCGCTGGCTGAATTGTTCTTATTCAAACGATTCAGTTGATTTGCTAATGCAAAACAGTTATTTCCTTTCCATATGGTATCAATTTGCTGTACAGATGTCTGTCTTCATCAGGACTGTGTCCTCATCTGCATCAGAACAACTGTTTCCTTTGTTTACATGCAGCCATCAGTCTCAATATTTTATACTGAGACATGGAGGAGAGAGAAGACCTGCTTGAAGCTCCAAGAGGAACGATCTCGCTCCTCCATGAAGCTCTACCGTATCTAGAGGAACAATCTCTCCTGCATGAAGCTCCACTGTATATAGAGGAACGATCTCTCTACTGTACGTAGAGGAACGATCTCTCTCCTCCATGAAGCTCTACCGTATCTAGAGGAACGATCTCTCCTCCATGAAGCACTACCGTATGTAGAGGAACGATCTCCTCCATGAAGCACTACCGTATCTAGAGGAACGATCTCTCCTCCATGAAGCCCTACCGTATGTAGAGGAACGATCTCTCTCCTACATGAAGCTCTACCGTATCTAGAGGAACGATCTCTCTCTCCTCCATGAAGCACCACCGTATATAGAGGAACGATCTCTCTCCTACATGAAGCTCTGCCATATCTAGAGGAACGATCTCTCTCCTACATGAAGCTCTGCCATATCTAGAGGAACGATCTCTCTCCTACATGAAGCTCTGCCATATCTAGAGGAACGATCTCTCTCCTACATGGAGCTCCACCGTATGAGGGGGAACCATCTCTCTGGTCTGCTTAAGACGAGAGGAACAATCTCTCCTGCGTGAAACGAATCTCTCTGCTTTGCATGAGGCTTTATGTAGAGGCTCAACCTCTCTCCTGCTTAAAGATCGAATGGATGTAGCGGAACAATCTCTCCTGCAAGAAGCTCTAGATCGGCCAAAAAAGAATGGGTCAAATTCTCCTCTGGCCAAAGGCCCAGCTGTCCAGTCCACGCCGTGATACATCCAGGGCCCAGCTTCCGTCGGCATGTTTGTTGATATGTTTTGTGTGTGTGTGGATGTGTTGATTTTGGGTGTGTGTGTGTGTGTATTAGTAGATTCCGTTTGTGTTTCTTCATTGTGCGTGTGTTTGTGTGCGGAGGGGGTGTATGTAGAGTCCAACATGGCAGCAGCAGCAGCAGACCCAGCTGTCGCCTCGGCTCGTCACTCGGCTAACGAACGCCGCCTGTCACTCACCCAGCGGTGGGCCGTCAATCAATCGTGATGCACCCAGGGGGGGAGGGGTGGGGGGGAGACGGGCCGCTGGCAGAGCTGTAAACAAAGACATGGTCACATTTGCAAGCGGTTTGAGCGCTGCTGCTAACCACTTTTCAAAGAATGATAGAGTGATCCTGATAAGAGTGTCGTGACAAAGGACAAAGGGGTGGAGGGGAGAGGGGTGGGGGAGGAGGAGGAGAAGGGGGGAGGAGGAGGGAGGGACAGATTGCAAACAGGTTGGTTAGTTGGATCTTGATAACATTCCCCGCTCTGCCTATGCATCTTTCTCCATTTGTGTCTGCATCTCAGGAGAATCCCATTAAGGTGGAGAATGGGAGGTCCTGCTAGGGGGGGGGGCGGGCGGTCGGGGGGGGGGGGGGCAGGGTTTAGCTAACCTAACTATATAACTCATCACGATACAGTAGTTGTGGTGGATTGATCGTTTTCACACACCGAGCTGCTCCTTCTTCCAGAGCTACCAAGCACTGGCTTATGTTAGGATTTAGTTTTGCTGATGGGTACATTATAGGTCTATAAAGTATCTGTAAAGTAATGAAAAGTATACGTATATAAAGTATCTCTAAAATACAACGTAAAGTATAGGTAAATAAAGGTATATCAAATATCTGTAAAGTACAAGGTGGAGTAGATATGGGTAGATATAGTATCTGTAAAGTATAGCTATGTATAGGTAGATATAGTATATATAAAGTACCAGGTGGAGTAGATATGGGTAGATATAGTATTTGTAAAGTTTAGCTATGTATAGGTAGATATAGTATCTGTAAAGTACAAGGTGGAGTAGATATGGGTAGATATAGTATCTGTAAAGTACAAGGTAAAGTATAGGTATATATAGGTAGATATAGTATATGTAAAGTACAAGGCTAGTATAGTGGTACATGGTTAGATATAGTATCTGTAAATTAAATGAAAAAAAAGGTCTGCTTGAGGTCAAACAAAAGTATTGTCTACTCGATATATCATGACCAAAGTATTGCAATGAATTTTACTACATTAGGATAATAAAAGCTCAAAGTAAAGTTAGATAATCTTCAACTTGCACTAGTTTCAAATTCCTGAATTTACTTTAACACCTAATGTTGTTTGTTGGGTCAAATACTTTTTTTTAAATGGTTGGGCTTAAATATTCAATGCATATCTAAGGAAAGGCTCAACAATTGCAAAACAATGGCCAGAATAGAGCAACCAGTATCTGCCAAGTAAAAATAAACTAACATGTAAAAGGTGTTGTAAGACTGTGGATTCTCTGCGGTGCTTTTGTTGCATCTCTCACACCTAGCCGGGAGCTATTCTAATGACATGCCCCCTTTGTCGGCTCGCAGGTAGGTGATGGCCTATAATTGAGGTCACACCTAAAGCCCATTGTAGCAACAAACTCATTAGCTCCCTTGTCCTGTCCTCCCAAGAATGTCTCCCAAACAGGGGGATGGTAGGGGGGAGGCTTTCGATCCACCCCCTTTTACGACACTGATACCATTTGATAACCGTGTTGTCAATGATGCTAACGACCAGCGGCACGACAGTGCCATGTAAATGATGGATGAGTCGGTGGAGCATGGATAAGACTGGTGCTCGGACATGTCCCGATCGTCAAGACACTGCGGGGGGATGTGGGGTGGGTGTGGGAGATCTCCCCTTTAGTCCGCACCCTCCCCCCCCCTCCCCTCCACACACACACACACACACACACACACACACACACACACACACACACACACACACACACACACACACACACACACACACACACACACCACAAAAAAAGGCTTCTCATCTTTCCCATTTGCTCCACTGTTCTTCTCCTCTGTAAACAAGTGACATCCTAAGAGCAAACACGAAACACACACACACACACGGCTCAACCTGCCTGGCCTCCCCATGCATTGTGGATCTGTGTGTGGTGCTCGCGCACAGAGGAAGACCCGGAGAAAGACACGTCCACAAGCGCAACAAAGGCCCCCTGAGCGGGCCCTGAGCTGTTGACGCTGGCGAGATGGAACTGATGCTCTAATCCGCCGCTCTCTGCTTCCTCCTCCTCCGCCGGAGCGCCAGTGAAGCCTCAAGGCCCGGTGAACCCCCCCCCCCCCCCCCCCCCCCCCCAACATCTCCACAAGCCATCTTCACCCATGTGCCACTTTTTATATTTTATCTTTCTCACTTTGCGCAAACTCCCCCCCCCGCATGGTTTTTCTACCCCCCTATCCTGCACGAAAGTCCGCAGCTGAGCTCTCTCTCTCTCTCTCTCTCTCTCTCTCTCTCTCTCTCTCTCTCTCTCTCTCTTATTAATTATTAATTTCGAAAGTTTGCTTTGTAAATATTATTTAAAGTCATATAGTAATACATTATATAAATATATTTGTTTGATAATACATGTATATAGCCTATATTTTTTTTATATATATATATATATATATATTGCAAGAAACGTCCAATGTAACATTGAACGAGAGAAACCGATAGACCGAAAGAAAGTATTTGTAAATAACAAATAAAAAGTACATTTAATGTTCAACCCTTTTGTAAAATAAAGTTATAAAATTACAACAAATAATTGGAACATCGAAAATGAGTGTAAAAGTAGGCTACATTATATGATCTAAGCTATATTGGCCCTGCATAATTGTACTCCCACATCTGAACTTTTATTAGTCAGAATAAAATATTGCCCTATTGGCCGATTATGCCGATATGCTCAAATGAAGGCTTTTACAGTGAAGAAAACAGTGCCCCGGGCGCTGTAAACCAGCTCTATCAGAGCACATGAAAGGGGCTGGTGGCAGGACAACTGCAGTGTTCCCCGGCTATCTTTAACAATCTCCTGACCTCCCCACATTAGCATCTGTTATCTCACTATTATCATACGTATTATCATACGCATTATCATATACATTAGTCGACACCTGTTTCACTTAACTATATTTAATTAGGACTATTCAAGCGGAATGTTTGAGTGAAAACAAAACCATCCGACCTTTTGGAGGAGAGTGTGTTGTTGTTCTCTTGATATGTTGACAAATAAAAAGGTATTCGCCCGCGGCAGGTCATTTATGTGTTAAATCCATTTTTTTACAAGTTTTGCATTCAAACGCAAGGAATTAGCCTATACGCATTGACTTTTTATTTTTTTTGCTTTAGGCCTGCTTTTGATTTATTTCGACACTCGTGGTTGGGCGGGATGGGAGGCGGGGGACAGTTAAGTCGTTGAGGAAATTATGAATAAATGAATACTTTGGCCTATCGGTTTGTGGTGAAATTAGACTTAAAAGATCAAATATAAATAAAAAAGATCTAGCAGAAGGATGTGGCTAAATTAAATATATCGGCGCTTTGCATAGTTCATTATCCTTCATTGAAGCAGCTAAAATCGGGAGGGTAATTCAATTGACATGCAACTGCAGAGATCCGCGTGCAATACTATGGCCGAAGTGTCAGATACTGAGCCACAGACATCAGAGATTGACATGATGTTGTTAACTATATTTAGGTAATTTTATAGCCGCTAAATCCGTAAGTGTCACACATCTAAATCAACAGGCCTATTCATGAATTGACTATCTAGCAGGGAGCCAAAAATCATCAACACTTCTCAACTTACAGAAACGTAGATGAAAAGAAAGTTAAAATGGGTTTTTAGAGGTCTATCTAATAAGGTTTAACGACACAACCACAAAAAACGTTCCTTAAACATGAGTTATAAATTGTAGGAGAAGTGTGAATAATAAAAAAAAGATTTCGCATCTTAGGGCAAACGTTAAAAGGAACAACGGACAGAGTCTTTGATGGGATTTGCTTTTAGTGAAAGCTGACTCTCTGTGTTGAGCGCATCTCTGAGTCCCTTGGACTGGTCCCGCCCCCAACACATACCGCCATGTGTATATAAACGGCCTGGGAAGTTACATTGGCACTCACACGAGACGCTGGGACGCAAACATGCCCGCCCAACCTGGATTTGTCAATATTTTGGAAAGAAACATTAACATGTCAACTGGATACCAGATACCGTTCTTGGGATGCCCGTCAGGCTTACAGTCATCACCCCACTCGCTGGGAGCCATGTCGGCCAGGGTTCCACTCGCGTATTCGGGACTACAAGGATACAACTTCATTCCCTACCCTCACCATAGACACATTGCTCACATGGTAAGTTAAAAAAAAAAACACAGTATAGGCCACATCTTATTATTTATTATTAAAAATGGAAAAGTGCAGGAAAGTGGGGTTTCCCCTCCTATTCATGTCAGTTTGTCGGATTTCCGTCAACGTGCGCAATTACGCATACGCGTAAGGTGTAAACCTTCTGGTCCTAACCTATCGTCCTTCCTTCTTCCCTCAGAACGCTGCGTTCGATCTGAAGGCAGCTTCCCCGTATCACCACGCACTCCTAGCCCGAGGGGGGCCATTCTACTCCCCCTACCGACCGGGGCCCACCGAGGACCCCAGCAGGATCGCCAAGGTGGCTACCCGGGAGAGCACCAGCGCGCTGAAGGCCTGGCTCAACGAGCACCTGAAGAACCCCTACCCCACCAAGGGCGAGAAGATCATGCTGGCAATCATCACCAAGATGAGCCTCACGCAGGTGTCCACGTGGTTTGCCAACGCGAGACGAAGGCTGAAGAAGGAGAACCGAGTGAGTTGGGCCTCTAAAGGAAAATCAGACGAGGAGGAGGAGGAGGAGGACGAAGAGCACGATGGAGATAGTGATGGAGACGAGGGTCCTCTACGGACATGTCGTCTGGAGGACCAGGAGGAGAGGGGCGTCCGATCTGTGGACGAGGACGCGAACGAGGAAGCCGGACACGTGTACTGCAGTTCCAGCTCTCCGCACGATAATTCAGATGTTCAACAGAAAGTCGACACGACGCGTAAAGACAACGAAGTCGCACTTGTGAACAAAGGTGATAGTGATACGGAGCAGACATCCGCTCCTTTGGAGAGGGAAGACATTATCGCCTGCCAAAAACCTAAGATCTGGTCCCTGGCAGAAACGGCCACTTGTGAAACAGTGAAGAAGGCTGTGGACACCACGCACCGGTTCCATGGGGCAGATGTGGGCCTCCTCTGGGCGGACTGGGCCGCGAGGAACGGGTTTTACATCCCGCTGATGTATTCCAATCCAGGGAGATTGTAACCCATAGTTGAAACCCAATTCAGAGACTTTCCCCCGCATTGATGCACTTTAAATTTTTACACTTCACTGTTGGGAAACTTTTGTTTTTCCCTTCAGTGTTTTTGGGGACCAAAGATGAACCATCCCATGTTGATATGTAGTTGTATTTTTTCAAATGCCAATCTGTAAATTATATCTCCAATGTCTTATAATGAAGAATTATTTTTGCTTTAATAAAAAGTTAACAAAACATAATTGTCCTGTTCCGTATGTGTCCTATCGGCCTAGTTAAATTTCTTATTTATTAGTTAAAATTATTTATTAAAGTGTTTATAAATAATTTAGAATAGGCTACGGCGAATGATCCACCATTTTTTTATTACACATATTGCCAAACCTACCAACTGCGATGATATTATCAAACAAGATATTACGTTAGTTTAAAATCAATTTCTGTAACAAATCGCTTTGGTTTTCCATGTTATTAACTTTATGTGTACACCGTGGATTTTTCAGATCAGACACAAGATATCAGATATAGCCTACATTTAGGCTACATCCTGACTCGGCGTGGCTGCTTATAATCAGACGAACTTGTTACACAGTAAAGCAAATATTATACAGACATTTCTAATAAGAAAATTCAACCTATATACAGTTAATATTATACGTGAAGATAGACCTGGGAATAGGATATTCCTACCATTCTCACAAGAGCCTATTGCATCGTTAAACCCTCCGCCATGGTCTAAACTTCCATCAACAATCAATCCGATTTTCTTGTTCTGCTTGGCCCTAAGCATAACCAATCTACACACATACACACACCACTGTCTAAATCGAGCATTTGTCACCTTGTAATCATTATTTAATTAAATTAATAACAAATCACATTAGAACAAACCTGAGAACATATGGTTCTCATTAACCAACTATATCCTTTAACATATTGCATTGCTATTATGCAGCAAGATCCAGCGAGTTGCTAAAAGGCTACTCAAGTGAATCAAGTAGAGATTCCCTCACGCTCAAGGGTACTTCCAAAACCCTTTAGCAGATCACTAGTACCCCCTTAAGGCAATACATAGTCATGACATGGTCGCATTTTCTCCTGTTCAGAAAATATTAACAATCGCAAGAACGTAATGACAAACAAACAAAAAAGTATGTACAAAATCTATCAAACACTTAACAATGTCAGTCTATGACATGTTATATATTTACAATATCTATCACAGACTAATGTAAGTGCATAGAAGGCAGTATATTTAAAGCCTACTAATTAGTGACACAATACTCCAGAAGCAATGTAGTAATGTTTCAGCGCTGTTGTTAATAGTGCTGAAGCACTATACCATGTTGGAAGAAGATAGTTCATGTTAAAGCAGCTTTACTTAAATAACATGGTTGAAGTTAGTCAAAAGGATTGATAAGCAACAAGGGATCATGGGATTCTTGTTGTGGGACGACGGAACCTTTCCCCCTTTCCTGTGCTACGACTCTCCCGTTGTCAGTCACTGGGGGGCCGCCGTTGGTGCCCATAGGGGGCTGAGGACGGACCAGCGGGTAGTCGTTCTCTTCTGGTAACGTTATGGCTACTTCCGGTCCATGAATGGGCACGGGTGTGTCTGTAGTGCCGAGTTCTTCAAAACTCTGCTGAGGAAAACAATAACACATAATAATGCTGTAAAAATGTTCTGAATACTTTAATCTATGGTGAGTTGGTGTCAATTTTACTGCTAAAATAATTTGCAGATGCAATAGTAGAGTTGTAAGGCAACATAAAGGACATCTTCTTTACCTTTTTATCTTCATTACCTGGCACACAACAGAAAAAAACACAAGTTTGAGAAGACATTAGTCAAGCCATACTCATTTAGGAATCCAGCAGTTCAAACTAAGATTATTATAATTTACCTCTTCGTTTCCAGTATGCGAATGCAAACAGGGCAAGGATTATGAGGATTGGGATTATCAAAAAGAAGTGGTGACGATGTGTTGACTCTGGCAAGAGAACAAATACATAAGTATCATATCCCTCACATGTACAAACCATTTGGAATTAAATCATATATGAAAGATCGTAGACATAAATGTCTTTGGGGGCACTTAGATTACTTTTCAGCCACTGTTTAATATTTTAAATTAGAACAAAATGTTCCCCTGTGTAAAGGTCACCAGGAGATGCATTAATGTCATTGTTGTCATTGGTTTACTGTTAACTGAAATATATCTGTGTCTGTATGTACTCGCTTCAATTTGGCATGTTGAAATACTCAAAATATGACTAAAGGCTGTTGAAGGTGTGAACAGTTTGGGAGGGGTGTGAACACCTTAGGGGAACCCCGTCACGCCTGCAGAAACCACACTGGAAGACACTTTAGATTACTGAAGAGCAATTACGCCTTCCCTACTACTACTGAAACACAAAAAGCTAGATGGCATTGCAAGTGCTAAAGAAAAAAGACGAACATCTATACAGTACTCACCACAGATTGCGTCAGATGTGGTTGTACCCTCTATTTTTCCGGGTCCAGGTTCACATCTGTTGAAATGTTGAAGCATTACATATTGAGTTTCAACAAAAACAATTCCTTTAAAAATCCCTTATTTTGTTAGAATCTTTGGGAATTATAGGCACAAAGAGACAAACTAGCTGATTTAAATATATATATATATATATATATATATATATATATATATATATATATATATATATATTTATATTAAAGATCTACAGCTACAGTACTACAGTTACAGGAGCTACAGTAAAAGGGCTACAGCTAAGGTACTACAGTTACAGCATTACAGTTAAGGTACCATTCTAAAGTTATTAAAGACTTCCTCACACTCCCCATTGGTTTGGCGAATTACTTACACAGTCCAATCATGGCAGTCACTGTCTGCAGGCGACCCAGTAGAAAATGTGTTGGGCGGACAATCTTGACACACTGTGTCAAGAGAATGGTTCCCTGCGAAAAAGTCACCACCAAATCAAAATAGATCACAGAAAACACACCTAACCCTAACCCTAACCCTAACCCTAACCCACTGCAGCTCATTATACCTTTGTCTTTGACCCTCTGTCCGGCTGCACAGTGGGAGTGGGCCACACAGGTAATGCACGCTTCGGTGTGGCAGTGAAACCCGTCACGACACCTGCACACGCTTAGCTTCTCCTTTGTAACAGGTCCATCGTGGACCATGTTTTTATCTGTGAGGAGGAAAGATTGCAACGGACAGGTGATGATGCTATGTGTAGGAGCTATTAACCCCGGTGCATTTCAAATGGAGTGGAGTATGGTGCAGACTTACTGGGGTCACAGTACGGTTGAAGGTCACACTTCTTTTCCACAGTGTAGCCCATCTGATACTCATCCACCTCACATGGCTTGCACAGGGGATCCAGGCAATTTGTATTGTCCGACATCCTGGTTCCTATTGTACAAAGATGGGCTATAGGGTTAGGGTTCCTGGCAATTCACTAAAAAGTCTGCAAGACCTTATAGAGATGGAAGTGTGTGTCTGTGTGTGTCTGTGTGTGTGTGAGAGTGAGTGAGTGAGTGAGTGAGTGAGTGAGTGAGTGAGTGAGTGAGTGAGTGAGTGAGTGAGTGAGTGAGTGAGTGAGTGAGTGAGTGAGTGAGTGAGTGAGTGAGTGAGTGAGTGAGTGAGGAGAGAGAGAGAGAGAGAGAGAGAGAGAGAGAGAGAGAGAGAGAGAGAGAGAGAGAGAGAGAGAGAGAGAGAGAGACACACACAGACACAAAATAGACCAGCCTAAACATGTTCTGCAGCCTACCTTGAGGACATTTTTTGCAACACTGGCCATCTTCTCTATGGTATTGGGTCTGTGGATCGCAAGCGAGTGCTGCACCAGCCTGTAAACAAATGCTTGGTCATAACGTCACTCAGATTGGCGAGATACACAGAATTCCCCTAGAGGAGGATGTGGCAAAGTTGCAGTGCATTCCTTGACATGTGCATGGCCTTACAACGCAGGATAACAATGCGATGCATAAAATTGTCAAACGTATTCATGCCAGAACCACGTAAATGTAGCTATGTGGCTTCTGAACAACACTTCCAACTAGTACTACTAATCTGTGGGAAAACGAAACTGAAAGTAAAATTGCAGGCTCGCCTCATATTAGGGAATCGTTGTTACTATACACAAGTTTAAAACAATGCAATTGTGCTTTAGCTTATCTCACAACTGAATTCACTACATAAGGTTACATTACATAAAAAAATTGCTTTAAAAAAACCCTGTTAAAAGATTATGCTGTTTCTAAAATAGGACAGCTTCTAGCCTGCTATCTCAAATGACCAGGACTGAAGTGGAAATATTGTGTGGTCGAGTGAATTACGGCTACTCACCGTGAAAAACAAAATGTAGTTCACCCAGGACATGTCGAGGGCTGATTGTCAGAATGGTGCAGCGTAGAAATACGGGTTCTGGTCGTTACTCGAAGTCATCATATGAATCCTGAAAAAGAAAGAAAGAAAACTGGATAGCGCAATAGGGGCGGGGCAGAGCGAAGTTGTAGTTCCCCTGATTCTGCGACCCACCGAAAAGGGTGACCCCAGGGGGCGCTGTTGCATATTTTCTGCAACATGCACGTGTTTGAAGGTAGACAGGCATGACAAAAACATAAATAAAACTTAAGATCTCCCCCCATCTCGTTTTTAAATGTGCTTAATAAATACATTTGATTTGATTAGATTAGCATTTTACAGACCCATACAATGGATAGGGCGTTTAGTACGGTCCATCATCGTTGCTTCTTTCCCTATAAAAAGCTGCAGTCAGTGTTAAATAACGTTGATTTACTTTTGAGCGTTTCCTGTTATAGGCTACTGTGTAAAATGACTTAACACATTCAGGATGGGTTGCACCAACATGGATTCAATTATTATCTCAGAGTAAGGTATTTAAGAGTTTGTGTATGTGTTGCATTGTATTTCGTTGTCCGTTATGCCAGTTGTTCTATGTGCATACATTGGAATGTTCTTCTTGTCAATCAGTGTGGGGGGCGAATCATCAGTCAGCTGGGGGAGGGCCTTGGGAGAACAGGAGGGTGGGGGCTTGCAAGTTGAAGGGACCGGGTTGGGGATTCCCAGGGTAACCGGTTGTTGTTAGTGTGGATTTTTGCCGTTGGTTACGGGTTTTCAGTTTGTAACATTAAAGTTCCTTCAAGTACTCATGACTGGACATCGTTATGTCACCGGCGAGGTCATTACAGTATGTTCAGATCTGGTTGCAAGAAGCCTTGCCATTCTAACCCACGTGGCTAAAAAATAGTTTCATATTCATTTCAATATAACTGCCAACACGTGAGGGAATCCCCAGATTGACAACAGCAGTGTTCATAATGCTGTTGCGCCCAAAATAATGCAAGCGACAAGTCTCTGCATGTCATACATGGTTGCTGAGATTTCATGAAAGATTCCCCCCTGGACCAAGCCTCGTCTTGTTTGTGGGCGTGGACAAGGAGAAATGTAAAACTCTATTGTAGAAGTGAAATCTCAGACCATGCAGACCTGGAATTTGGGAAGGGGAAGGCTATTCAAGCAGGCTCAGTCAACTGGACTAATCCCTCCGAAAAGTTCAGGTAGCCGAGTTATTTGCAAGACGTTTTATTGATTTAATTTTTGTTTTCATATTCCACGATGCAAGGATTAGGACTCAAGAAAAGGGAATATCCCCTCAGGATGGACATAGTCACCGAAGAGCTGCCACAGGTATAATACAGAGCTTAATACATACATACACTTAGCGTGTCTACAATCCATGCGTTAAATGGCAAAAAAAAAGTGTCTGCTAACAATCACGTTTTAGCATGCTAAATAAAAGTAATTGTAGCTAGACCACCATGTGACAATATAATATCCTATCCACTCGCTAGTCGCTACACGAGAGTTAATCTCTAGGACACTTCTTCTTTTGACTACTTCTTGTGACTTCCTCGTTCACTGTCATTAAACACAGAAACAACAGCATGTTTATGAATGTACAAAGTTCACAGAAAATAGCAACCATTGTATACATTTTATTGCCCTTTTCCTGCCTTGTAGATGCAGAACCTGATGCGTGGGAAAGCAGTACATTATCTTTATAATGAACAAATGACCAACAAATACAAACAACCAATAAACACATTGACAAATACATACATAAGTAAATCAATATTTAAATGAAAAAAAATTTAATAGTATATATATATTTTTTATTTCATTGGGCTTTAATTTCACAATGCCAGATTTCTATCTGGTATGTGGAAATGTGTGGGTAGTTATTTCATAGATTTAGTGATGCGAAATTCTGATATTTTTTTGGACTCAGTCTTCGAAATTCATATTTACTCTTTTGCTAGCTGAGCAACGAGATGCAGTTGAGCATCATGAACAAGGTGAAGAATGGTGAGCTGTCCATCGAAGACGCTCTGCACCAGGCCGAGAGAGAGAGGAAGCAGTTGCTCCAGCAAATGGACGAGGCTGAGGAGGTAGGAGAATAAGACAACATGCATATCACAACTCTTCAAGAAAAGCCTGTTGGACTGTTTTTATTAGCATGTATTTATATTTCTGTGTGGATGAGACTTTACATATTTTTTGGTATCTTTTGTTCCTTTGAAGGTATACCTCACATGAAATATGTTGCTCTTCCTGTTAGATCCCTGTTCTGAGATTCCTGGAATTGATGTTGTAATTGTTGTAGAAATGCTCGCCCTCCCAGAGAGAGCACTTCTAAATAAACACTGTTCTAGATGTATCAACTCCAATATCTTTCAAAGTGAAGTTATTTAAAGAGTGAACCCATTGTTTAAGGTGGAATGAGAACACTGGTGAATTAATAGAATATGTGTTTGGGGTTCACTGGGTCTTTTATTACTGTTGAATGACTTAATTACTGACTTTATTACGTGTTGGGTTGAACCTACAGTAATTAGCGTGACAGTTGCTTTTCTTTGGGTGCTACAGGTGAAGCCACAGTCACAATACAACTTCAGCGTTCACAAACATGGCCGTTACAGATGGCAGAAGCGAGTCCTCCAGGTGAGCATTTCACTGTATAAATATTAAACCATTCACTGAGTGAAGTCTCTGGTTGACAGACATACAGTGGAAGACTTTCTCTGGACACGTGTATTGTATTGGTTAACCATAATAAGCTAATATTGAAGATTATTTTATCAAATGTTTGATAAGCTCTGTGCAAACCTTGCGCAGAGCAATGAAGAGCAAAAATAAAATCGAGAAGAAACAAAGTTAAGTCAGTACTCTAGGAACAAATAAAATAAACAAAAATAACAACAAAATAAATAAACACAACAGCAACATCAATAACAATAGTAATTCACATTTAATCATTCATTGGATGTTCCATCCAAAGCAAAATACAGGTAAATAATAGATAGATAGATGGATAGAGAGATCCTTTAATAATCCTTTACAGGAAATTACAGTGTCACAACAACAGCGTATGGACAGACATAACAAACACTGATCTATTCCTCCTCATAGACTAAATACTTAAGATACCTAATAAACAATAAATGCAATAATAAACACTTACAAAGTGCAAAGTTATTTTGTGCATTGTAAAACCGTATGGCAGCTGGTATACGGGACTTTCCTGTACCGCTCCGTTTTGCACATTGGTGCATTTAGTCTCTGACTGAAGTTGCTGTTCTTGATCACCTTCAGGGCGTGGAGTGGGTGAGTGGGGTTAGTCATTATTGAGGCCAGTTTGTTTAGGATTCTGGCCTCTGCTGGCCTCTGCTGGACCTTTAGCTGCTCATCCCCGACCACTGAGCTGGCCTTCCTGATCAGCTTGTCCAGTCTGCCTTCTCCCCAACATGCCACAACGAAAAACAGAGCACTGGCCACCACTGAGTGGTAGACCCAGTGCACAGTAGGGGTGTGGCAGATGTTAAATGACCTTAGTCTCCTCAAGAAAAAGGAGTTACTTTGTCCCTTCTTGACACGCCTTCCATATGACTTTCCCAGGTCCAGCTCACTGTCGCGCTGCACACCACGGTACTTGTGGGTGGCGACCATCGCCCCACCACAGTGCCCCCCGAGGCTGATTGGTGTTGGTTGAGTCCTTCCTCCTTCCTCCCCCTCCTGTACTCCACACTATCTCCTTTGTCTTTGTGGTGTTGAGATGGAGATTATTGTACTCCTGTACTCCTCCTCATTTCCCCCTTTTAATGAGGCCAACAACAGCTGTGTCGTCTGAATATTTTTGCAAGAAGCAGGATGTTAGTGTTGTGGTTGGGTAATTCCGCTGTGTAGATGGTAACAGGAAATGGAGCCAGCACAGATCCTTGTGGAGCCCCTGTGCTGCGGAGGAGGTGCATGAAATAGTGTCTGTAGGCGCACATACTGTGGTCTGAGATAAAAGTATTTCGTCCAAACACCACAGTACCAGTAATGGATAACCTTCATCATCTTCCCATCGTCTCCCCTAGCAGACGTGGCGATGGTATTTAAATGGCAGATGATAAGTCAAGAATGTTATCCTTACAGATGCATCAGGGGTGTCCAGATGTGTGTATGCCCTCTGCAGCATGTAAATGAGGGCATCATCGACACTGATGTTAGGCTGATTAGCAAACTGTAAAGGGTCCCAAGTCTCTCAAATGTCTTCATGATATGTGAAGTGAGCGCTACTGGTCTGTAGTCATTGTGGTGTGTGGGATGGGTCTTCTTTGGGACAGGTACCAGGCAAGATGTTTTCCACAGCCTTGGCAGCTTCGGTAGGCGCAAGCTCAGGTTGAACAGGTGTGGTAAGAATACCACACAACTCTGAAGAGCAAGTCTTCAGTAGCCTTGGGCTGATGTCATCGGGCCCCTTTTCCTGGCTTCAGCCTGTACAGCAGAATCTTAACCTGGGCAGTATGGAGAGCCATAGGTGGGGTTGCTGGTGGAGTAGGAGGTGAGAAGAGGGGACTCCCGACAGGTGACATCTCAGGAGTGTTGGAGAGAGGGAGGGGAGGTGGTGAGGAAGCAGCATTGGTCAGCAGACCAGGTAGGGGCGGCTGGGGTGGTGTAGGGCAGTCAAATCTGTTGAAAAATCTGTTTAGATCATCGGCCAGACTCAGTTCACCATCAGGCAGTGTACTGCCCTTCTGCTTCATGCCCGTGATCTTTCGCATTCCAGCCCATACGTGCTTCACTCCATCCTGCAGCAACTGTTGTTCCAGTTTCAGCCGATATGCTTCTTTCCCTCCTTAATCCGCACTTCATTCCTTTTGAAGTTCTTTGATTGTATTCCTGTTCGCCCTCCCTGAAAGTCTTGTCGTCTCATTTAGTAAGGCCTTCAGGCTGCTGGTTATCCATGGTTTGTTGTTAGGGAAGCAACAAATAACCCTGGATGGCATGATGTCATCATAACAGAAATTGATGTAATGGGTAATGCATTCTGTTAGGCCGTCAATTTCTTCCCCATAGTCCTCACAGAACACATCCCAATAACGCATGTTGCTCCCATACTTCTGTCACGTAAACATATTGCAGATTGACTTCAAGACCCAGATGGTGTGCAGCATAGAGAAAGGCATCGTCAACCGGCAGCTCCCCTTCTCGCGGGTGAAGAACTGCGATGACGGCGCGGGCTCCAGGTTCTCCATCTCCTTCCGAGATCACCATGACTACGAGCTGGAGGCCACGTCACTGGAGGACAAGCACAAGGTGAGCTTCCGGTCACTGACCCCCAGGTCATTGCAAACCCTCTGAAACGTGTACGGGGCTGCTCGGCTGGTTGGCTGTCAGGAATATTCGCCGAAGGCAGATGGTCCCGAGACCTTTTTTCAAGCCGGTGTACTTAGGAAGTATTTAGGAGGAGTAGTATGCTTGTGGCCTTGAGTCATTAGGCTGTCTGTTCCAACCTCTATTTAAATTTTGATTATTTATAAAAATTACAAAAAAAAAACAACTACATTTTTCCATTTGTTTATTACAAATTTTCATTAAAGGTCCCATGGCATGAACATTTCCCTTTATGAGGTTTGCCGAGGCACCAGCGCCGTGGGGCGGTGGTGGGAAGCTCATTATGGGACTGGCTCGTCGTGGCTGTTATTCTGCACCAAGGCTGAATTTCTTGAACGTCTTCAAGTACTGTATTAGGGGCCCACTAACAGCTATATAAAAGCATTCATAAAGTAGCATGCCATGGGATCTTTAAAAACATGGCGTTAGCTAGCGATCGGCCGGGAATGAGCCAGCAATCAGCCAGTGATCAGCCAGCGATTGGCCAGAGGATCAGCCAGTGATCAGCCAGCAATCAGTTAACCTCAAAGTTGGGTCCGACCCTTACCAACCTTACCAACCAGAATTGAAATGGCACACCAACTTGAAGTCGTAAGGAAGGATCATAAAACAAATCTCACACATATTATTACTAGCATGACGTCAGTAGACATTTTCACGGTACTTAACAGAAAGCACATTGCTTATAAAAGGTGGTAGGTGGTGGATCATTAATTGTCAAATAAATGTTTTAAAACGAAGCAAGACAACGTGATCTCCAACCTTAACGTCCGTGGAATGATGAATCGACAATGATTGATCGGTGAAAAACCATGTTATTGTTCAATCGCTGACTAGCATCACTGTTACCTCTATCAGGAAATATTTATTGAATCCCACTAGAAAATTCTCAGCACACATCCTTGCCTGAAGGCAACCGGTATGCCACCCCATTTGCTGGAAACCACTGCCCTACGGTATGGCAGGGTGTGTGCTCCGAGTCATAAACAGGTTATTTTAGTTTTGGTTGAAACTCGACTCAACCTCACTTTTTCATCATCAGCCGGTTCCATGAATAACACCCCCTCTTGGCGTTCCCTCAGGCCATTCTCTTTGTGTTGTAGATGATGCAGCTTGTGAATCAGATTATCTATGGAAACATCTACTGTCCCCCCGTGGAGGTGATGTCAGAAGCCCACCCACAGTCTCCGACACCCTCCAAATGCATTCTGGAGGGGGTCCTGCTCCTTCACAGGGGAGGCCTGGCATCATTCAAATGGGTGAAGTATGGATGCTCTAAAACCTTGGCAATACCTCTGGCTCAGTGCCTTTTCACTCCCCTTTTAAGTTGGGAATTAAATGCATGTGAATGTGTGAGAATGTATAGGCCACACACGGCAATCTCAATAACATACACCCAATCTCGTAAACCATCGGCTATCGTCTGACGAAAATTTACCTCTGGGGCCAAAGGGTAATTGAATTGTGTCTGTGTTTCAGGTCCTGATAATAAAAAGTAAAAGAAATAATAAAAAAAAAAAGGAAAGAAAAATAATAAATAAACTATATATTTTTATAAAAAGATAAATTCAGACGATAGTCTGAGTTTCAAGATTACAGAGAGCAAACATCTTTGAACTCATGGACCCAAAGCCTGCTCAAACGTGATTAGTCAATACTACAGGGACTACAAACGCAAACTGAACGGAAACCTGAGTGCTGAAGATAGAAAAAGCATGCAACTGGGTTAGGATTGCATCATTTGTTGAGCCCATTTACAAGGTACAAATGACTTGAAATGCTTTGAAAGCCATGGCTGTTTCAGAACCAATCTTGTAAAGATTTTTTTTCAGACCTCATGGGAACTGAAATAATCAGGTAAATAATACTCAAGAGGTATAGGCCTTACAACGTCATACATATGTCATGGATGAGTACCATGCATCCCACCTAAAAGGATAGAATGAGAAGTAAAAATCTACTTTTCCAACGTGTTTCCTTATTTCCACATTCGCAGGCTTAAATGTTCTTCCAATAGTAATGTTTCTGCTGCCCTCACATAGAGCATACAACGTGCTAATTTAACTGAAATCAGGACGGCTTGAACTGATGCGAGCAAATTTCTTTGGGATGCCTCCAGTTCTCCACCACGGGACTCAAACCCGTGCACTCTGACCTTCCACCAGCAATAAAACCTGCTAGACCTCTCGACTAGACGAAAAGACAACCATATCCTTTGGTCCAGCGGGTGATTCAATAGTCTTGCATTGTGATTTCTTAATTTTTCAGTGCAACTTGAGGTCTTTAAATGATGAATGGCAAATTCTCTTTTGGGTCATTTTGCACAACGATTATTTGGAAATGGATACTTTCACTTCTGTAAAATAGGCCTACACTCTAAAGGTTGTTTGACGTTTTCCTCAAAAGGAGAACAACATGGTTAAATAGCCACCGAAAAAGTGTGATTATGCTATCTCAAATGCAGCCGGATATAAAGCATGGTATCAAGTCCCTTGCATGCCTATACATTAGGGAGGAACCAATCACAAAGTTGCATTATGACACCATAGTATACCCCCCCCCCCCGCCAGGTATGAAGCCCAGCTCCACCCGGGTCAGCTCATCCTGCTGCCCGCGGGACGTCCTGCAGTGCTGCCCCAAGGAGAGTCCACCCCCACCTTCAACAACTCCAAGGTCCTCCACCTGTCGGACGGAGACACACGCGTGGAGCGAAGCCACAGCCTTGACACTTTCACACTGATCACACACAAGAATGAGTATCAGTGAGTAGCCCGCACAGAGCCAGTCTTCATAATAGTCATAATCTTGTTGTTTACATTTCAGGGTCTCACAGCTAATACTGTTAACTGGCAGGCTGTGATGGAGTCAATATCCAAATGTGTTCATATTTTGGCATTTGAACTTTCTCTTCCTCTTTCTACCAAGCTCCACGCTGGTGCTGGGGTCGGTCTGTCCTTTAAAGGAACATGGCCTGTTTTCTTGGTCCCAACATAAAAATATGTCTGTTTGACAACAAAATCACTGTTGTACGTAGAAATTTGGCGATTATGCAGCTGTGCATTAGCTGCAAGGAAGTGGACGAGGCACAAGCGTTCCCCTTCTGTGAAGCGGGGAATTTAAAACTTCAGAGCATTTCCACATTGTATTCGTGCATGCAGTACATCTTACTTCTCTGTAACGACGAGTCAAGGCACTACACAGCTACAGCGGCAGCTTATCAAAATAGGCTTCTTGTTATTTATATTTCATTCATCACGAAGAAGAAAGATGTACAGCATGCATGATGGAATTTGAAATGTTTATAGTCCGAGCTTCAAGGAAGCATATGCTCTCACTTCCCTGTTCTTCCAGGCATTAGGATAGCGCAGCTTATACACAGCCATAGATTCTTCGGATTTTTGCAACCCTAACTGCCACGACCGCATCCCCACATGCTGTTGCAGATTCCGTGTGCCCATCACAGCCATGACCATGGGTCCCATGTCCATTGTGCAGTCAAGGGACGCCTGGGTCCAGGCCGTGGGCAGGCTCTGTAAGGACTGGAGGAGGAAGTCCCAGTTGTTTTACACTCCAGACTCCCTGACTCAGGGAGTCTGGCCCCAAGTGGCCACGGGTCTCTTGGAGTCTGGCAGCGAGCGCTGTCGTCAAGAGGCGGGAGATGCGGACCACGGCTACCCTCCAGCCGTCTATGAGGCTGCAGATCTTAGCGATGAGGACACATCTGGCGTAGGCAGTGGTGGTGGCGGAGGTGGCGGCGGTCTTCCAGCAGCCGTCGTGAAGAGTGGGTATGGGGACGATTCGCCGGCCGAACACACCAAACCCACCACTACACCGAGCAGCATCTCGATGCCTGCAGCTCCTGAGACGGAGACCGTACCCACGGACCTCAACCCTCACCCAGCATCGCAGGGGGTCGACGAGACGCCCCCCAACTTCCATGATCCTGTGTCAGACTCACCTGCTATCCCTCCTAGCCCCTTACCTACCCCTTGTACACCTTTACCTACCCCTCTTAGACCTGCACCTATGCCTCCTAGTCCCTCACCCAGCTCTCCTAGCCCCTTACCCACCCCTTTTACACCCTTACCCACATTTGATACTCCCTCATCCAATAGTCTTAGTCCCCTACCCAGCTCTACTACTCCCTCATCCAATAGTCTTAGTCCCCTACCCAGCTCTGCTACTCCCTCATCCAATAGTCTTAGTCCCCTACCCAGCTCTGCTACTCCCTCATCCAATATCTTAGTCCCCTACCCAGCTCTGCTACTCCCTCATCCAATAGTCTTAGTCCCCTACCCAGCTGCTACTCCCTCATCCAATAGTCTTAGTCCCCTACCCAGCTCTGCTACTCCCTCATCCAATAGTCTTAGTCCCCTACCCAGCTCTGCTACTCCCTCATCCAATAGTCTTAGTCCCCTACCCAGCTCTGCTACTCCCTCATCCAATAGTCTTAGTCCCTTACCCAGCTCTCCTCGACCTACACCTACCCCTCCAAGTCCCTCACCCACTACCCATGCTCCCTTGCCCGCCGACACCACCCCCTCTCCCTTCAGCCAGCTGCCCCCTGCTCCCCCTCCGCCCCCTGGCCACCAGTCAGAGGTAACAGCCAGGCGTTTTCGGATTCCTCCTCCGCCACCATTACCGCTGATGAAACCCAAGGTGCAGCCCCCTAAACGACGAACCAAGGCCTTCCACTGGGACCAGGTTGGCTCCGATAAGGTACGACTTCATCATCAATGGGGCTCATACATGGAGACGTCACATCCAAATGACAGTTGGAATGTTAGCTATTATGCAGGTCGTCTATTTGGTCATTGTTTATAATTAATCGTGAACGGATTTATCATCAGTGTATCAGTGTGCAAAAAAACAATGATTTCAATGATTTTGGATGTTTATTCACAGTGAGTGGCCAGTTTGAATGCCATACCCAGCTACCACATTGCCATATCTGTAAAATGTACTTTGAAAGCGGGGATCATTTCTCCAAGTCTCAACAGAGTCTCATCTCAGTGCGAGTGGTTTTTCGGTGACTGAAAACAGACCTCATTCCATCCAAAGTATCCTGGAAAATAGAACTGAAACTTGCATAGTTTCTGTTGATTACTCAACAGATTGAACACGCGTAGTTACTAAACAATCATCTTCACTTTCCACAGATTCACTTCCCTTTGGCGTTTTTTTCCACTGGCTTTGTTTTTCATAATGTCCTAAATGACTAAAACTATAAAATAATGAATTCTGCCTAATATTGATGTGGTTTCTGTTCGGCAGATTGACAAGTCATTTTGGAAGCATCGGAGCGCTCGGAAGGTAGAGCTTGACACGGAGCGCTTGTATGAACAGTTTGCTGTTCAAGATTTGGGAAAGTTTGGTGCAATAGAGCCATCACATGTTCAGCATATTATGCTCAACGCAAAGATTGCACACAACTTCAGTAAGTAAAATAAGATAAGACACTACTTCATGGGTCCCAGACCGACCAATGTAAATGTCTTCTCATCAAATCCTCAAAATCATGATGCCGTATTATTATTTATCCAATCATAATTTATTTAACATTTGTTGTGGTCATCGAAAGAAATGCATTCTAACACCACCAGAGGGCACTAGCTCACACAGATTAATGTAACAATGTTTGACTTATATTCTTGTCTGTTTTTGACTTTCATTGCATAATTAGCACCAAGAAACAGACTAAAGTAGGGCTGTGAACAGTGTCCCTGAGCAGTGTGTATGAATGTTTTATACATTTGGATTCATTGAACAGCCACAACAACCAATGATGGTTGCAAGGGCATAATTTATGATGAGATTGGGATGAGCTTTAACACCACCCAGTGTATTTTGATAAAGCAACCATCAGTCATATTTTGTTTAATTCCAATGTGCATTGCTAAATTTATAGAGGCTGTCCACCCACATCCATCCTGCGTCTCTCTCTCTCACTCTCACTCTCACTCTCACTCTCTCACACGCACACACGCGCACACAATTCACTCGCAGCAGCTCAAAGTTGCATATTGATCTACACATTAGTCTACACATTATGGTATTAACATTGTGCTGCATACAGGGGGCAGCATTTAACCTATTGGACCTGCACATCGCCATGCATCACATCGGTCCATGCAATCCTCTGCATCTCATGGGAGTTAAATATAGCCAGATTACTAGAGAAACATGTGGAGAACTCTTTGTTCCTGAGTAGGTGCAGAGGATCTGCAAAGAGGTCCAGATACCTCTGGTACGGGTCGGCAGACCGCCTCATCATTATGGTGCAGTCAGTGATCCAATATTAATGTGGATTGTTGTGTTATTGACAGCAGCTTGTTGTGTGATGCATGAAATACTCAGATTGGCAGATCCTCCTACCCTCAGATATAGAAACTCTCTTTGCGTCTAGTCTAGACCTAACCCTGACCCTTACCCCAAGATAATATGATTGTGTCAGATAATAAGGAAATAACCTTTTCTACAATGACAATTTCTTGTTGGTTATGTAACTACTACTAATGTGTTGTAGATATGTTTGTTCATTCAAATATTTCCCTCTTACATAACTTATTTTTTGTTCAAATGGCCTTGATATATACTTATACACAATCCCATGCATGCAGGCAGACAAGCCATGCCGTATCAACAAGATAGCTGGCCTGGGATCTACAATATATCATCCATAGCTGAATTAGTCTGAGTTAATCACCTTACCCTTAGCCTCAGGTAATATCCAGTACAAAAGATTTATTGCATAGCCACATGACGCTAGAATATGGCATTATTGGGGCAGTATTGCCTCCATGGCTGTAATTAAAAGAGGCATTCCTCTGGGGTTAAAACTGGGATGTTTTTTTGATGTTCCAAGCACTTGGCACAGAGAAGACAAGCAGATACTTAACTTAATGACAATAAAGCGTTGAAAACAAATGTAGGGGGACGTTTGGCATGACTGATGCAAATAATGCCAAGGCTAATCACTCACCTGGTATTCCGTTGCTACGGGGAACTCAAATCCTTTCTGTCAGTGATAGGAAATATATCAAAACAAACAACCCCAGTCACCCCTGTGAGGGCTAGAAAGTTGCAATAACACGCCATTCATAATGAGCAAACCACTGTGGCGTTTTGTTTAGTTCTCCTGTCGTCTTTTACCCGTGCTTGTAATCTTGTGCGTTCATTGCGACAGATTTTTGTGGTTGTGTAATCTCCCGCGAGGGCACCTGAGTACCCTGGCTAATGAAGCCTGTGAACAGAGAGCCATGATCCAATGTGTCCGTCTCGTGAGTGAGGAGCGTCTTGTGGGTCATTTGAAGGCCACCTGTGTCCTCCTCTACCCAGGGTGGTACATTCTGCTCATTTGGCTGTGTGTGTGTGTGTGTGTGTGTGTGTGTGTGTGTGTGTGTGTGTGTGTGTGTGTGTGTGTGTGTGTGTGTGTGTGTGTGTGTGTGTGTGTGTGTGTGTGTGTGTGTGTTAGGGTTAGGCATACTCTAAAATCTCAGGCTTTTTTTATCTATATATCATATGTACATTTTCTCTTTAATATGTGATAGGATTTCAAAGTCACTGCTCCGGCCTCATTTAGAGACGCCATTGTGCAAAGTTAAATTCATCACATTAAATGTGAAGTTTGTCAGAAATGATCTTCTTTCATCGATGTTGTCATGGGTATAACTTTGCCTTTACATCAAAGTTGAGATGGATTTCTACTGTGTGGAAAATATCAAACACGTCATATCCTATTCAAATAGGCTACATACAAACAAAGACATGCCCTCACTGGTGGATGGCCCTAATAAAACAATCAGTTATTTTTGAAGCATAACTGATTCTATATCAATAGTTCCCTATTGTTACCACATAATCAAAGTTAGTCCCTTCAACCCTTCACCATGGATTGTTAAAATGCTCCATGGATTGTTTAAATCCAAAAAGAAATCCTCAGCCACTTCCACAAACGGTTAGACGGCTCCCAGGCAGGGCTGCCAGAAGTGGTCTGTGAAACTATGAGATATTCACCTGCACCAAGAAATCTTGACTTTCCATGTCAGGCTCCCACGTTTCTCATCCCATTGATTTCAATGGAGTCTTTTCACCAGACTAATGAATTGTATGTCTGCCAGCTCCTGCATATTCAAGGCGGGATTTTAGGTGGAACAAAAAAGATTACAGCACTTTTTATTTCATGGGATGCAAATGAGAGCCCTTCTCCCTAGACCTCTGAGACGAAGGAAGAAAGCAAAACCACCCTTGTCTCCTGAATGTAGTTTTATTTTTGGAGAAAGAACCTTCTGCATAGGCAGGATGTTATTTGCCCACCTCTCTATTGTCTGCATATGTGTATTGAATTCAGAGGTAGTCTTTTTGTTGTCTCTATTTCTTCTCCAGACATTTTCCTCAAAAGTTTTCGGGTCCAACCAGGAGAGCTGAAGGACAAACTGTTCATAGTCAACGAGGCCGAGGGAGGACTCTCTGACGAGCAGATCGCTTCCCTCAGGAGGTACCACACACATTGGCTTTCAACCATCTTCTCACACCTTCTTTTTTTAAACACTTTTTTTAGCCCTTTAACACAATGGAGCTCTATGGTTTGGGCTTAAAACGCTAGCTGCAAACATAGTGAATCTGCCTGCTGAGTTGCTCTTGCCGCGCAGTAGAGCAGTTATCTCTAGCTGCTTCATAGACCTGTTAGCTGTAGCTGCTTAGTAGAATTGTTATCTTGAGCTGCTTAGTAAGATCCTTGAGGTTGAGTATGTTTGATTTTCTTCCGTGGGCCTAAGCGAGCAATGAAACTTTGACCCTCAGAATTAGTTTGATAGTATAACCTCTTGATAAATATAACAACAAATTGAAGGTTGTTTATACAATAATAATTATATCCAACAAGATCTTAATGAATACATTTATTAAAAGCATACAATTTAAGTATCACACAAAAGCTTGCATGTATTAAAACCAAACCATGTAGCTTGTTTTGCAGACCTGAATAGGATGGTGACCTAAACTAAGGTGATGCTTTAGGGTGCTTTAGCCAGGATTCCTTGGCCCTACATGCAGGCCCTTGGCATGAATGAGAAAGTTCAGGACACCTGGCTCTATCCATTCAGGACAATGTGACACATGTACCTTCCTGCTAGCGCCTCACGCAGCTCAGTGACTGGCCCGTACTCTTAAAGCCATCCCCACACTAAAAACAACACAACCTTTTTACCAGAGTGGCCTCCTCATAAATCTTTGATCTTTGGATATTTACGGACGCGGACACTATTGATATACACCTAACATGGTAAGTGGGTATGGGGGAAAAAAACATTCAAACCATTTAGTTTACTGGGTTAAAGTGACCCAGTGTGGACCAGGGATCTAATGTAGCACACAGTCCAGAGACTCCCACGTCTCAACTCGTTTATGAAAAGGAAAGTTGTGTTTTAATTTGTTCCACTGCCTGAGATGTATAGGGAGGGAATAATATCTCCAGAAGGACTACTCTTCCGAACAGAAGCGCAATAGGAATGAACAGATGCATACCCCTTTCCTCACATAAATTGAATTCTGGGGTTGGACTGCACTCAAATGACAAAAGTCCATACCAAGACAAGTGTAGGTAAGATACAGTGAAAATCGTTCATTTATTTGTGCAGACCTGTTAGACAAGCAAACATTGACAAATCCCCATTCTTTTAGCCTCTTATTAGCCCTGCAGCCACTTGGTATGGGGTTTAAGTTTACTACTAAATATATCATTTTATTATAATTGCTAAATGCTATAACCGTGTGTAAATGCTATTTTTGAGTTTTCTAATTAAGATTCAAATAAGAACATTGTAATGCACTTCATTTCTTCTGTTTATTATTAAACAGTTTTTTTTATATGTTTAAGGATCCCTATGCCTGATGCAGACCTGAGTTATTGTTATTTGTTGTAGTATAAATAATAATAATAATAATTGTGTGGGTGTCTGTTGAAGGTATGTTCCCACCCCTGACGATGTGGAAATGTATAAATCCCACAAGGGCCCTCTGGCTGAACTGCACATTGTGGACCGATACATGATGGAGGTGGGTGTTGACATGGAACAACCTTGAACAACGCAAGGCCCCTAGAAGTAATTATTAACCCCAGTGCCCCATAGCGGCAAGCGGAGGTCAAGGGTCAGCAGACAAGGTGCCGCGCAATCAGACCCATAAATGGACATTCCTGTTCAGGAAGATCTGACATTCAGGCAGAAGAAGGATTGATGATAAACAGTAGCTATGGTTACGACACCAGCCGATAAACAAAATTATGAAACAGTAGAGAGAAGGTTGATTGTGTGTGGTTGTGTGGGATGATGTCTTGTGTGTAGTGTGTGTGTGTGGGTGTTGTGTGTGTGTGGTGTGGGTGTGGTGTGTGGGTTGTGTGTGTGTGGTCGTGTGTGTGTGTGTGGGGGGTGTTGTGTGTGTTGGTGTGTGTGTGTGTGTGTGTGTGTGCGCGTGCGTGTGCGCTGATGTGGGAAAGTGTGACTATTTAGGGAGCAAGTGGTTGCTGGATGAGTGCTTCAGACTCCATGATTAATCAAGCTAGATGTAACATCTTTAACCCTCTTGGGAGTTGAAGTGCAAATTGAAGTGATACCTCAAAAGTCACCCGAGTTACGGACTAGAGTACTGTCCATTTCTGTCCCACTCTCGCTGTTTGGTAATGAGGTGATTATCACTGTCGCTAGGATTTATGTGCATTTTATTTCTGCAATAGGCAATTGCAGAAATATTCTGCCATAACTTAATTTTAAACCTGTGTAATTATCAACAATACAAGAGAATAACAAATTGCACGGTGAATCCTGTAACTCTGTGATGCATTTCAATATAAAAGGTCTGCTCCCTCCTTAGAGAGAAACAGAGGCTGTAGTTTAAGTGGAAAAATGGTATATAAATGGAAGGGTTTTGACCTTATCCTTTCAAAGACAAGTGGATTAAAGTGTGGCCATGCTGTTACAGTCCAGCGGACGTGGTCCACTTTGTCCATGCTAATACGTAGTGCAATAGCTCTCTCTATTTTCTTCAATGGATTTGATAAAAGGTGCAGTGTGTAGGAGTCAGGTGCATGTAGAGGTGAGGTTGCAGATTGCAACCGACCAAATAACCGCCGGCCCCACCTCTCCCTTCCAGCAACGTCGGAGAAGCTACGCCTATACTGGCCTGCATTGTGTATGGGGGCAGCTGGTCCTTCAAATGATTTCATCGCCTGCGACAGCATAGAGTAGCCAAGTGTCGAGTTAACAGATTCATTGATTCATAAGCTGTAATTAGTTATTTAGCCCATAAAACTCAAAAGTCATAGCTGACAAGTAAGATAGCGATTATGAATTAAAAACGCTTGAATTAATTGTGAATCAAAAACGAGTCCTCTCTAGAGGCTTTTGGCCGTTCTGGGCTTCTGCAGAAGACATGGCATGGAACATAGCGTGCTCCTTGGGAGAGGGGTCCTCTGCTGCCTAAGTAGATATAAAGGGCTGATTTTAAAGTCATGAAAACACAAAGATTGCTTTCTTTCACGGGAACTTGCACGTATTAAAACATACTTACTTATCTTATAATTGATTTGTTCCTTGTGTGTTTTGCTAGATGCCAGTAGATTCTACACACTGCCCCTTTAATTAGTGATTTTGTGATGTGCTGATATAAAACATGGATGAATGGGTTTAGCTTGGAATCTCAAGTCCTTCTCTGATAGGAGGCAACAAAGAGAGAGAGAGAGAGGAGAGAGAGAGAGAGGAGAGAGAGAGAGGGAGAGAGAGAGAGAGAGAGAGAGAGAGAGAGAGAGAGAGAGGAGAGAGAGAGAGAGAGAGAGAGAGAGAGAGAGAGAGGAGAGAGAGAGAGAGAGAGAGAGAGAGAGAGAGAGAGAGAGAGAGAGAGAGAGAGAGAGAGAGAGAGAGAGAGAGAGAGAGGAGATGAGAGGATGAGAGAGAGAGAGAGAGAGATCACAAAGGGTGGAGCAGCCCAGCCGGTTGATTCAAGGTGTCAGGCGTGTGTGTTCCCTGATAAATCCGCCTGTCGACAGGCTTGTCTTCCACCACCACGGTAGGAGCCAGAAGTCCTTGGTCCGTACGACCGGGCAGCAGCCATTCCATAATAAAAGCACCCGAGGTTTCAGCTCAATGCTTTTCAAACTAAATCTGAATAATGTGATGGACATAACTTGATCAGTGTCTAATGTAGGTGTGTGTAGGGATGTGTGTGTGTGTGTGTGTGTGTGTGTGTGTGTGTGTGTGTGTGTGTGTGTGTGTGTGTGTGTGTGTGTGTGTGTGTGGTGTGTGTGTGTGTGTGTGTGTGTGTGTGTGTGTGTGCAAGCATACAGGTATCTGTGTGTTTGTGTGTCTGAAAAAAGATTCAGACACAAATAGTGGGTGTCACCTTCTCAAACGCGGGTCTGCTTCAGACGGTATTTGTGTGTATGCATGCTTGCAGTGTGTGAGTGTGTGTGATGGTGTGTGTGTTTGTGTTTGTCTCTATGTGTACATGTCATTCTCACCTTCTCCAACATGTGTCACTCCAGATGTGCAACATCTCCTACCTGAGCAGGCGTCTCGACATCCTGCTCACCCTGAGGGAGCTTCCTGTGAGCATGAAGGACCTGCAGCCCGTGAGTTCCTCCTCCTCTCAGCCAATCAAAGTGAACCGTGTCAAAACCAAACCTGTTGGCCCCGAATCTCGTGAAGTTCAAAGTCGAAGAATCCCTTCACAGGAGGAGAAAGAAAAGCCTTAATGCATGCAAATTCTGTAATGCAAATGTTAATGTACAGATACATCATGGTTTTAGTCCTAAATCAAAAGGACATTTGTGGGACCAGTGGCATTAATGCTTAAAAGCTTTTTTCCAACTTTCAGTTTGACTTCGATTATTTTTGAGTGCTCTGTATTCATGCAGATTGGCACAAGAGGCACTTTAAAAACCTTCCTTTGCTGGGAAACGGAAGAAATGCCTGAAAACCCTTTATCTATAAACAGCGTCATAATATTCAGCAAGCACAATCATCAAAGAAAGACAAATTGATTGGGAACCAAACACAGTTTGTTGTTGTTTTCATTCTGTTTACGCTTCTTACAATGTATCACTGTCGATCAATGAACGTGAACGCAACAAATCGTTACATTGACCATCTATGTTTATCCCCCTTTCCCTTTATTACATTATTTTTTTCAATCAACACTTGTGAACAGGCTAATGTTTTGTGAGCGTAACCACATTTATAGAATCCAGGGGTCTCATTTATAAAACTGTGCGTGGGATCGTTACTAAAAATGGGCGTACGCCCAGAAGCCAAGTTTTGCGTGCGCCAAAAAATATTCAGATTTATAAACCCTGCGTACGCACACCGTACGCAATCTTTGCTTTATAAATCACAGAGTGCCTACAAGTGTGCGCAGCTGAATCAGCTTCACGTTCCGCCCTGTACACGCCCCTTTTTAACCATAAATGGTCAATGCAAATGACCTCATGAATTCGATCTGCATATAAAACAGACCTCAGATGCAAGTATTATGTCTTGTCGGAAACAATGGCAGAAGTACTGAGAAAAGCAGGTTGAAGTGGAGACACTTGTGGGTGAGATGGAGGCCCGAAAGGTAGTTTGTTTGGCGGTCAAGGGATTGGGATCGCCAACAAACAAAAAGCAGAGTGAGTGGCCAACATGTTGCTCTGCCAGCAGTGAACTCTGTCAGTAGCACGGAGCGCACAAGTCCCCAGAATTAAAAAAAGAAGTGGTCTGACATAGAGTTACCATATTTTTAGCAGACCTCTGTATTTATAGGGTTACGGTAATAAGACTGACCGAGAACACCTTGGATAATCAGTTTGTAATCACCCACGTAAAATGTTCTTGAACATAACCCCTTTTTAATGCGTGATTTGTCATGAAAAGCATCAAGAGTAACGGACAACGTTTGTGATGAGGAGTGTGGCTTGGTTTTCCACACTTGGGATTTAATTGACATTTGATTGTGTATTTACAGTGTCACATAAAAATGTTAGGTTATTGACACATGTTGGACAGATGCTTTATTCCATGCAGTCGTGCCGTCAGTGGACAGTATGGAGTGACGGGATTAAATATAGAGAATCTTTTTTTATTTCTATTCTAAGGAGATGTTTCTGGAGTAATAACTGAGAAATAACGCAGTTGACTTAAATTATTCTGATTAGGATTTAACGCATGATACGGGTTGAAATTAAATTTATGAAGGGCGATGATAAAACATAATCGTTCTCTCACTTTACAATTCTTCGGTCTGTAAATTATAAATGAGACCCCAGGTCTTCAACCTCAACAAAATTTAAATCTGAGATATTCTTTAATATCTTCTACATCTCCAGCCAGTTCTGTTGGATAAAGTTGTCTATTGAGCTGCAACGGAGGAGCCAACTTGAGCAGCCTGAGCCCCAAAAACATGTGCTCTGACACAGAAGGTCCCTCTTCTTGGAGAGACATAACAATTTAGCCATTTTTTTCGCTTTGTTCTGATTGCCGTCATCACCAAGGAAACAAACTAAGGAGATATAATACAATTATAAGTAGTGTTTTGGTCTGTCTAGAATACGGCAGGCATTTGTTGCCACAACTGCTCATAACTATCTATAAGCAGCTATATATGAGCAGGAGAAGATGTTATATACAATGAGTGTGTACTACAGAATACTTTAATCAATCAAAACCCTGAAATAAATTCAACTAATTGGGGTTGATCGAGGTTGATCAGTGTTGGCCTTCTCGAATGCAAATTAAAAGTCGACAGGACTACATGTGAGAATATGAACTCGTGCAAGACATCAAAGATCCTGAAGTGGAAGAGGATTCCATTAATGAGTCGAACAGAGGTGCTGAGCAGGAGAAGCACCATAATGATGTGGAAGAGCGGAGCCCGGGGCTATTCTTAACAGCCAAGGGCTTACGCCGATCGAACGGAAAATGGAAAACAAGTTTGGGCTGTTTATTTGTATTTTTCTTCTCTCTCCGATCCACTCCAACCCCACAAACAAAGGTGTCCCCGCAGGTCAACAGCAGTTCACTTTGGAGGGCATCATCAGCAGTGACGTCCTCCGCTTCTGTGTTTCAGCTGATCGAGCAGAAGATTAGGATGTGCACGGAGCTGCTGGGCTCGGGCTCCTTCGTCGCCATGCTGGAGTACCTGCTCGTCGTCGGAAACTTCCTCAACAAGAACGCCGGGAAGACGGCCGCCAAAGGGTTCCGTCTGTCCTCCTTATCCAAAGTAAGGCGCCCGGGCCTATGGGGGGCGGACCTGGGTACAGGCTTTCTTTTATTAAAGGTTACATATCATACCACCCGCTGTGAGTGTGACTAGATGTTACAAGCCATTTTGAAAAACGGCCTCTTCTGACATCACAGGTGGGCGTGCCCACGCCCACCTGTGGTGTCAGAAGAGGCAGAGCGACTCTGCATTTACTTTGCCTCTCCTTTCAAACACAATTCTGATGGGGGAATAGGTCAATGAGTCGATTGTCCATCACCACAATAGGGGGCGGGTTCTGGGCGAAATGGAAGTCACGATTGCATGCTTACCAGTGTCACTCATCCCCATGTGTGTCTTTAAGCAGGCTTTCCAGATTAATACATTATGATACTCATAATCAACGCAAAAGACGATATCAATGAATCAGAATATGATTATTCAAGATTTTTTACAATCAGAATGTGATTCATTTCTGATGACTATGGTTGGGATTATTTGAATGGGATTATTTTATATTGTATTTCATTTTGCTGGAACATTTTGTTGGTAGCCCAAAAGCACTCTGCCAACAAGTTTACAAAAACAGTTGGGTAAACAACCTATACATTCACATGCCTCTAGCCGCCCTGCCCTTGGGGCAAAGAAGAGGCTACCCTTTATTGATCCCTTTGTGAATGAATGCTCTTGCTCTTGCACACACCAACATCCCTGTCTGTTTACTGCCTTGCTGCCTGTGTGTGTTGTGAGGGGGGCATTCCCCCTAAGGTCTCGCCCCAGGTCGTTGCGTGCCCGGGGTCCTTTCCTCTCTGAACCCTCTCTCTCTTCATCCTTCACAGCTCGCCCAGCTCCGCGGGAGAGACCGGACCTTCACCTTGCTTCACGCCCTTGTGGAGCAGCTCATGTTGCACCAACCGTGCATGCTCATGCTTATCCAGGAGCTGGAAGAATTTGAAACTGTCCCAGGAGGTATAAGTTAGATTTTGATCAAACTTGGAGAAATCCGTGGATTGACTTATTCTTTGTTTTCTTTTGGGTGGAGGCTGGTATAATTAAAACTTGTATCTTTTTCCTTTGTGTGTGTGTGCGTGTGTGTGCACGATCATGTGTTTCTCTGTTGTTGGACAGCATCCATCAAAGGACTGACTGCAGAAGTAGACGGTGAGTGAATCAGGGTTTTACTTCTCTCTGTCCCAGACTGTTGTTCTTAGCATCTGCTGAGACGACAAGAACAAATGACTCCCCAGTCTGATCCATCAGAGATATTCTAAATATTCTGGAGACAAGGGCAGTGGTAGGATAGCGAAGTCTTACAACCAAAATATAAATGTCTGTCTCGCTTGAAGAATTAATTTGTACTCATTCTAGAGTCCCTGGTCACCCGTATCCAAACTGGGAAATGGGTGGATGTTTTTATAAGACATCCATCAAAGTTTTCCAATTTTTTTTTTTTATTAAATATGATAAGTCTTATTGGTCTCCTATAGTTTTGACCTGGGCACAGTCAACGACCCGGGTCCTGGTAGATAAAACGTTTATGATTGGTCAGGCTCATGATTTCAGCATTGGTCAGTGAGGTATGATGTCAGTCCTTATTATAGATATTATGCCCTAATAACCTCCAGTTACTTTTACAGTTTTCTTCTTATCGGCATGTATCTATGCAGATTGACAAACTGTTGTTATCACTTTGACTATGCACACCGGATGGCAACAACACTGACGTGTTGTCAAACCTTTTGAGTCTGAAATAAGTGGCCTAGCTCCATTTATAATTTGCATTAGCTTAATTTACAATTGACCATGTGTCTGATATGACATGATAATGCAACAGTTGACCCTGACAAAAAAATACAGCTTGTGAACGAACCTGACAGGAGACCTGTATTTGATTTGCTGGTTGGGTCAAATGATGATGGATGGTAACTCAAGTGTGTCACCCTTGCAGTCCTGAAGAATGAGCTTCAGAAAGTCTTGCACTACAGGAAAGTGAACAAAAAAGAAAATAGCATGGATCAACATCAAAAGTTCTCCAAAGACTTAAAGGTGAAGTATGCTAATCAAATGCTAAGTACCTTCCTGTTAGCTAAACCATGCACACTCTCATTCTCCGATGTTGAAATTGTCTGGATTTTGTGTATAATATCGGTGTTCTGCTTTTTTGTAATGCTTGAAGAATATAAATATCAAACATTTTCCCCCTATTTTAATCCAGCTATATAATATGCTGTTTAGCCCCTCCAAGAGAGAACTTCGATTCACTAAAACCCATTTGAAACTTAATGACTTAAATTGATGAATAAACATGACCAATTAAAAAACAAACCTTCATTTGCAACAGATGGCCATCGGGAAGTACAAAACGGATATCTCTTTGTTGTCGAAGAAATGTGAGGAGATGAAGAAACTCTACTCTGAGCTACTGGTAATTCCCAGAGTTATTCACATCTTAGTTTTTGTCTTTAATCTAAAAATATCCCCCAATTTCAGTCCAATGTGGGTTCCCTTTCTAATTGATTTTCCTCCTATCGCCTCCGTCCCATATTAAGATGCTGGGACACATTTCAGAGTGAAAAGACTCCAAGGTTACTCTCTGTACCGAATACTTGGTGTCCTTTAGTCCTTGGGGCCGAACAGAGTCGATCACACTTCCGTGGCGTAGGTTGAAATTGAGCCACAGATTTTCATTCCCTAACTGCTAAAAATGTTCAGTTACACATTTAGTTCTGTAATTTTGTATATTGTAAATGTCTCCCAGGGATTTTGACCTTTTTGAACAGTAAATAATAGTACTGAATTAGAATAAAGTGAGGTATTATTCATCATTACAAAAATATAGATAGTCAGCCCCTTAGCGTCCTTATCCTCCTCCAACTACTATTTGAGCCAGCTGCTAGCTGTTTCATTATGTGTGCACTGCAAATTGCAAATTGTAATGTTATATTTGATCTTACTAATGTTGATGATGTTTACTTATTTAAGTTAATTGGAGGTTTCTAAACAGGAATGAAAAATAAATCACGCCAGTAATGCTTTTACATTACTTTCTAATGTTTATTTAAACAAATCCAAATCAGTGAGACATACATACACCAGTCAACTCCTGTTGGCCACTCTAAAGTACAACACAAAAATCAAGTTTGGTCGTCCCTTAATAGTCCAAGTATCAGATGTAGTTGAATTTACCTACATTTACCACACTGGCCATAGAGGCCATTGTGTTATACCAGTATGAATCACTTGTGATAGGGGAAGGGGCAAAGAAATGGCAAGCTGAACTACATCATGTTATTTATGATTTGACATACAGCATCATGACATCATCATATGATCCTAATCATTACCTATGGAAGGATCATCGCTACTGATATGGTCTTTCCTGTCGAAATGGCCTGTACAAAATGCCACTTGACATGCAAAAACAGCAACCTGTTTGTTTTTTTTTTTAATGCAAGGTCATGAAGTGTTTGGCAATTTGTGTTCCATTAGGAAGAGTGTAGGGGGTTGTATTTACACTTTTTATGCCATTGCTTTTGTGCCTTAGCCTGGCTATTACCAGACCAAGCCATTCGTTGGTTGCACGTTTGTCTGGGGAAGCTGAAGCGTAATTTTCTTCAGCACAAGAGGCGTGATCAACGGGCCTAGTTCAACTGACTCTGTACACGATTGGCTGCTTGCCGTCGCTTCCCTGTCGTCATTGTGGTAAACCAGCCAATAGCGTGCCAAGGGGAAAAGGCAGCTTTGTGTTTGGCTCCCGCAAAAACGTATCGGAAGCAGAAAGAAATGTATTGCTCTTCTCCAGACCCTTGTGCAGGGCAAACTCAATTTGCCGGAAGAATGGGCGGGGCTGCCCAGGCTAGATGTGCCTTGCAACAAACTGCGAACATTATCAGAGAGATATAGAGAGCAGTCGTTATCATTGTGTCCCCCAATGCAACAGTTTATCAGGTATAAATGCAAAAGATTATCAGGTATTATGTTCAATTAAAAAGGGAGTGAATAGTGTATGCATCAGAGAGGCGCTCAAGAATGATTTCACACCTATAACTAAACACAGGTAATTTATTCAAACACCCTATGTGTTACATTATATCGCAGCTGCTTTCACAGGCATGCCATGCCATATGCCCAGTAATAGGCTCTGCGAGCCAAACTATATTGTACTGGGGTTAGTTTGATTTTAATGACATAGACATCAATGTACAATACATGAATATCTTTAAAGATGCAATGGCAGAGTTTTCCTGCTATTTGTTTACATAAAATTTGGGGTTTGAGTCGACCGTGTTTCTACTGCTTCATCCCAACGTCAACGATTGATTGGTCTTCCTCCAGGTACAGGAGAAAACAGCATTCCAAGTTATTTCATCAATGTTTGTTTGCTTTGCATTAAATCCATGTTGATGTTCTACCGAAGCAGTCGCCATTCAAAATGCAAGATCAAATAATTGAATGCCTGTGAAGGTGTTGGGATTCCAGTAATACAGCTATCAATGCAATGTAGTTTACGCATAGTTATCGCTTGTCCTTGTGCAGATTAAAAAAGGGTGGGGAGATTTGGCGAACAGCGCCACCGCAAAACACACTGGTCCAAAGTCATATGCTGTCTACATGCTCTGCTAATCTAAATCAAACGGTGAAACCAAATATGCTGCTATTCCTCTAATGTGTTCCTAGATGGATGGTTGCCAACAAATTTGCAACCGACTCTTTTTCTTTCTTTTCTTGTGTTTAGGTTAAATTTGGGGAGCCAATGGATCAAGACTCGCAGGAACTTTTTGGGTGCATCAGTCAGTTTCTCCATGACTTCAAGAAAATACATGCCGAATTTCAATAGTGTATTAAATGCCCTCAGGTAGGTTCTGTACTGCAAGACATAAAGAAAGTATTACTTTGATGGCCATCACCATACATACTCTACAGTCTAGATTCTTCACTGACTGTATGCACTTCATGATGTGGATAGACTAGAAGGTATCTACAAGTGTGCTGACATCTGGTGTTCAATTTTCTATGTCGATGAATATGAGTGGAGAGGAGGGTGAGTGTGAGCAACCATTCTCAATGTGTCAACCATTTTGTTTCAGTTTTGTAACTGGGAGCCTATATAATTATTAGGCGTAATCTTATATTTTTCACCTAGTTTTCGTCGTGCATATAGCCTGCATGAAACAATACGGCCAGAAGGCATGGGGCAGAGTTCCTGAGACTACTTTTAGTATCGTCCATCTTCGGAACACAGTCAGACAGTCAGACGTCCATAACATCCGCCGACGCATTTTTATGTGGTCGTGCCTAACATTATTTGCTGTCTGATTCCATTGGCACTGAATGTCTTTAGTTATTTTTGAATCTCCTTCACCTCTTATCCTTGCCCTCGTGACATTTTCCATCAAGGTCAAGAGAAATTGGTTAGGAAAGGAAATAGGGCTTAATTTTTAGACTATTATATATTCCACCAGAGCCAGGGCGTCATCTTGACCGAATGCTTGTCCTAGCATTATCTCAGACATCAACGGTCGGCGGAAATAGAAAGCAAGGATGCTTCCTTAACATTGCTGTTCTCTGTCTTTGCTGACAATTCTCTTGAGTCCTAGGCCTAGGTCCTGATGGTGAAAACCGGGATGTGGTACAAACTTGAAACCTGTATGTGCGTAAACATACCAAGCAGGGATCTCTCCCAAACGGTATGCAGGTGTACACAGGCTGAGACGGTTTTAAGGGTGTTGCAACATTCATGGAAACATGAGTTTTCTTATATGGATACAATGAAATTCAAAAACGTTTGCAGAATTTAGATATTTATCTCATGTAAAAAGGGCCTTAGTTGTTCCTTTATTCAATGAAAAGCAAATCCTTCACATTGCATTTAATATAATAATAGATACTGTTCCTGTGTGTTGGCAGTTGTTTGGGTGAACGTTGACAACCAACCCTTTTTGGCAAAGTGCACATTCGGAATAACCTGCATTTCAAACACATCTATACAACACAGATTAGTTAGAATAGGGCGGTCTCAGTGATGGCAAGCCGAGTGAGATATTTCATTTGGTGTTGTGAAACATTTGAGTTGTATTCCATTTGTTGATGCAGCAGGCTTATGTTTGACAGTCACAGTCTGACTTTTTGAGGACTCTTGAGTCCGCTACCTTTTGTGTATGCTCAACGTGAACCATGCACGATCGTCTCAGCAGTCGCTCATCCCTCGTTTCCAAGATGATCTTCACCGCTCGCTCGAGGATAGGAGAATTAATGCTTTTTCACCATGATAATCAGAATATAAAAAATCGGTTGCTTGGGTATTCAGGAATGTTTGGTCTCAGTGGGCTTGAACTTACTTTATGGAACTTAAGATCAAATGATTAAGTCACTTTGGGTATTTTGTTTGTGATCTATGAATTGCATCAACAGCAACAGTCCTTCCTTCACACTTTAATTCTTTAGAATTAATTATCTTTTGTGACTTTTATGTTTGTATGAGATACAGTTTAATCATAGAATGATATAGTTGGTAAAATTACTAGAAGGACATGTTATAATGAATGTTGGTTGTTTGTAGGCAGATAAAATCCCAATTTTAATCAGATCTGTCTATTTTATAAAGTAAGGAATAATTAAAGTGACATTTAAAAATAAATGTGATGTTGAACATTGTTTTCCTTCTCTGAGAACTGTAATCATTCAAAATAGAGATTTAAAGAAAAAAAAAAAGAATTATGTTGAGGTATCTCATTCTCGGTGTCAGTCAGTGCTCTAAAAACAGATTTGTCCCCGGTTTGAACCTTGAGCTATTCCCACCATAGGGAAGCACTTGGCCAATACTGATGACTTCCAAAGTCTAACATCGGAATCGAGAGTCAACCTGCCTAGGTAGCCTGCTATTACAAAATACAACTAGAAATCCATCCAACATGACTAGCAGTTTTTATGAGACAACTTAACCCACAAGGTCCAATCTCTCCAAAGCTCCAATAGGTCAAAGGTCTAATAAGTCAAAGGTCCAATAAGTCAAAGGTCCAATAGGTATCGCAGTAAATCTTGGTTGTCCCCAAGTAGGTAATTAGCTGCATTATAGACAACAAGATGATTTAAAGATAATGGGATGATTTGGAGAATAAGATAACAATACAAATCAGGACATGGAATATAACATAACAAAATATTTCAATGCAAAATAAAAACACTTCATTGACATATTGTTCGTATGTGTAAGCATATTGATCAAAGTCATGCAATTGAATCAAGGGCCACTTGGAATAGGTTATTTGTCAGATTTGTCAATGTGTTAATTTATTTAATAAACAACACATTACCATCTCCAGCCGTGTTTGTAAATGTTTTCCCACTGCAGAGCTTATTATACACTCAATGAGCTCATCAGATTCACAGAGGGAAGAAACATACACAGATACAAACTCAGATACAGATACAAATATAGAAACATCAGATTACTTTATTGATCAGCGAGGAACACTTTTATAACAGTTGCTCAGCTCAAGCCAGAGACAAAGTAATATAATAGAATAAACCCAACTAGCAACTAGCAATATACAAAATAAATATTAATATTTTTTATTCTTATTATAAATCAAACATGTGTCTAGCAACAATATTCTGCTGTTGGTTAGATGCTCAGATGTTAAATAAAAGTATATTTGTAACTTATGCGAAAAGTGAAGTAGACTGAACGTATATTGCACAAGTCATCTGGATATTGTAAACAATAAAAAGGTGGAAATATGAACTCATGTAGCAAGGAAGTCAAGTAGTATTATTTATGGTGATGAGACCCAAACCAACCCTTGTCAAAAAGGGAACTGGATTTAAATCCCCGGAGACTCTTAAAGAATCGAAGAACTTGGAGATTCTTTATCGGTCTCCGATTGAAACTCATTTTCTCTCAGGCTTCTCATTAAGACAAGTATGTGCAGCTGCCCCCACTGGCCTTGGTCCCACACCCTTCATTTGAAATAGATTAGGGCTGCAGAACTTTTGAGTGAGGGGAAATTTAAATCCCACACGTCCACGCTTTTAATTCAACCATTTCTTACAAGGCATGCTGATGCTGAGAGGTACAAGTGCCTAGTGTACATACCTCTAGTAATTTGTTTTTGTATCATCCCAAAACCTCCACTCATCCCAAGCATGTGACACTGTTGACAGTAGGCATGTTGGAGGAGAATTTCGATTGCTCCACATCTCACATGGATTATTCTTTTTTAACGTTGATCGTAGCCTACTTCTGTTTAAAAAATAAGAACAGCGAAAGGCGAGTTCCATGAGAACCATTTAATGACACTGTGAGCTCTGAGCCCTGATGTCCGCTTTCTTGTAATGTGAAGAGGCAGATGCAACCGTAACATTGATAAACAGAATAAAAACTGTGATGTGTACAGAACAAATATAATGGAGAATTGTTCAGATGTATGAATATATTGGAAACCTTACTTCCCAAAACCAATTGGACTGAATATTTGTGTTAGGGTTACAGACACAAAACTAGAGAGGGGGGAGGCTGGGGATGTGACTCTGAATGAAACACAAAATGTTTTCAATAAGGAGAGTGATGACCCAATCCTCCTAAAATGTTGATAACTTTTGGTGTTAAGCCCCGACTTAGTTGTTTGTGTGTGTGTGTGTGTGTGTGTGTGTGTGTGTGTGTGTGTGGGGGGGGGGGGGGTGGAAGTATATATTTGGGAAGAAGGCGGGTAATCCCTACAAACCTCCTGCCATCACATCTCGTCTGCACCGCGTTGCGAATGCTTGAGCATGTTTTCCCAGGATCCTCTGACCCTGAGCTCACACCTTCACTCTCGGATATAATCGTGATCAATGCACCCAGTCAATCATAGCTCATTCAGTCCATAGTTCTTAAGCTCATTTGTTTTACATTGAATGATGCTTGTAGGCCGAACTGTCTACAGAACAAGAGAACGACCAGCACACCATGTAGATGCGTAATGTAGCAGACCAGTGCACGCAGTGCGCACCAGATAAGGGGACCCTCCGATGCGCCAGTTTGGGGGGAGGGGGGCTTTATAGACAACCTACTGCTTTCGCCGGTCGACCGAGAGCCCTCATCAATACTTTGTCAATTTAATTGCTCTAAATAACAATGTATCCTAATTGTAAATAGGCTGTTCTGTCTGCTGATAGTTATTTGAGATGTTTATTTAAAATGAACAACGTTTCAGCACCAAATCTAAAAATGCCTCATAACTAAACCCAATAAGAGAAGTGTGGGGCATCAGACGCGTGTGTGGTGCTGATGAGCAGCATTGTGCGGGACTGATCAGCAGTGTGCGGGACTGATCAGCAGTGTGCGGGACTGTGCGGGGCGGCTCAGCAGTGTGCGGGGGACTCGGTGCGGAGACGCTGTGTTTGGAAATGCTGCCGTCACAGCTGGTCACCGGGGCGAATGCCCTTCTCGTCGTGCTCTGTTGGACTCTACTGTGTCCGTTCGGGAGTGCCCAAAACGACACGGAACCGATCGTGCTGGAGGGGAAGTGCCTGGTTGTGTGCGACTCCAACCCCACATCGGACTGGAGGGGCTCCACCTCTCCGCTCGGCATCTCGGTGCGCGCCGCCAACTCTAAGGTGGCTTTCTCTGCGGTCCGCAGCAACAATCACGAACCCTCGGAGATGAGCAACAAGACGAGAATTATATACTTCGACCAAGTAAGTAACTCCCTAAATTCTGTTTTTGTGCACTATATCTCCAGGCGTTCATTTATCATTGCCGTTTGATCAATTTGGAATGGACAGTCAACTCGGTACTGTGCTATCTGTTAATTGATAGAAAAAAATTCCGATATCCGTTTGTTATCGATAAAATATGGCAGGGATTATGTTGGATTGGGCTGTACATTGCAAACGTAGTGTTAAAGGATGGCACCGGGGTGCATAACGTCCCCAACACGACGCACGGCGCGGTGAGGCGCGCACACTCTGCGCATCCCCATGGTAATGGCATTGGCCATTGGACATGGAATGTCCAGTTCAATCAACAATTCTTGAAAAGCAGCCAGGAAGAATCAACTTGGCTGCTTGTTAAACATTTACATCCATTTATGGGTCTGTGTGATAACTTGTGATCTGCGTTTGTCATTGTGTACTTTCGATATAGACAGTCTGTCAGAAAGGAGGGAGAGGTCCCTCCTTTCTGACCGAATGTCTACATTTATGATGATATATATATAATATGATATATATAATATATATGTATGTAATTACATGACAATGACAATTATTTGGTTGCAGACAAAATATGTTTTATACTGATTTCTTGGACCAACTGATTGTTTTAATAGCTTCAGCTCCTTGAGAAACATGTATGTAATATTATGTATGTTTTATTCTTGCAGGTACTTGTGAATATTGGGAACTACTTCACGTTTGAGTCTGTTTTCTTGTCACCAAGGAAAGGGATTTACAGTTTCAACTTTCACGTTATAAAGGTGTACCAGAGCCAAACCATACAGGTATACACACACACACACACACACACACACACACACACACACACACACACACACACACACACACACACACACACACACACACACACACACACACACACACACACACACACACACACACACACACACACACACAAAGAGCAAGAGAGAGAATGAGAGTAAACTCTCAATGTAGTCATTTTAATTTGAAATATTATCTTGGGTGTGGATGCATTCTATTACTCCTAAATGTACTGCCATCTGGATATAAGTTTCATGTTAATCATATGCTGATGAATGCAGTGATTGGTAGAAATCATTATAACTCCAACTTTTCTCTTAACACATGGCGCTCAAAAATACCTCAAACCGCAAAGAATAATGAGCAGCAGGCCTGCTACCATAGAAGTATTTCCTCCCTCAAAACACTCATTAGAGTACACGTGTCAGAAAAACTGATTAGCATCAGGAGTTTGCTACGCTTTCACCCAGACACGTAGGTGGATTTTTAAAACAGTCTCGCATAATGCAGCTACTGAGCGGCGCGACGCTTACCCAGTGTCTATGTTTGGGTTCCTCCAGGTCAACCTGATGCTGAACGGCAGGCCGGTCATCTCGGCCTTCGCCGGCGATAAGGACGTTACCCGCGAGGCGGCCACAAACGGAGTCCTGCTACTGCTAGAAAACGAGGACAAGGTGTATCTGAAACTGGAGAAGGGCAACCTGGTCGGTGGGTGGCAGTACTCCACCTTCTCTGGCTTTCTGGTTTTCCCTCTGTAAAACAACAACAACCACAACAAACAAAACATCAACACATCGAAAAAATGAAGATCTGCTAAAGGACATTCCCACAATGTTTTGTCCCCCATCCATCGAGTTCTGTTGACGTCCCTGGGGTGACCCTGCCAGATCAGGAGAGGAGGAGAGAGGAAGAGGGACGGACGACCACATCTGAGAGGAAGGCAGAGCTACTCTCTGAGGTAACCCTGGACGGGTCCCTGTCAAAATCGCTCCTGATGGGAAATGTATCGTTCTTGTGTTGTACCAGCAATCGTGAAGAGGAAAACCAAAAGCTATTCCAACGGTATCGTCTGAGTGACATTGATTTGTTGAACATACCACAGTAGGATTGAATGTCTGCTAAGTCAATTGCATTTGAGTCCATTCGTCCTTTTCCGATGTATTTTATTACAGTTCCTCAGAGGCCATTTGATCAATCAATTTTTATCTTTCGTTATATTTTCTCCACATGGAAATAAAAGGTAATGCCAATTCCCAGTGCATCTTAGACAAACTCTCAACTTTCTCTCACCAGAGAGAAATGATCGCATCCATTGTAGTTTTTTCGGTACAAACTTAATGATTACATCTTGGCTGCGAATGGGGCAACTTTGGCCACTGCAGACAGATGGTGTGCACAGTGTACCAAAGTGTGCTAAATGGTAGTGAGGACAGAAGTTTGGCTGTAAAACCCATCTTGTTCTGACTGCATTGTGTTGTTTGCCACACGGTGCCAAGGATGAATATTCTATTTTTTACTGTTTGCATAATTATGTGGTGATGATCCGAATCCAATATTGTTTTTTTGAAGAGGAAGATAGGTAAAAAGCAGAAGCAGTTGATCAATAATGCAATTGATCAAAAGTCCAGCAGAACGCCAGCGATACAATGCTGGTTTAGCTCTTTGCCCTGTAGTTCCTGGTAAGTATGTTACCAACCGGAGATCTGTGGATGGCCTTACGTCAGCACTTTCTGCTTTTGCAATGTCCTCAGAAGTGCCCTTGACATTTTTTTTTCTTTTGAGGGTTCTCAGTGATGTGAAATCAACTAATAAAGTACGACTAATAGTCAGCAGTCACACTTGAATCAGACCTATGGAAAAACAATAGACATAAGTTTGCTTAGTTCTGTTTAAAAGTTTCAGTTGATATGGGTTGTTGAGCACGAAAATAACGAGATGACCTTTATACTAAAACCACCTTAGTAAACTTTACCTTCACAAACTTTAGAATGGTAAATATACAATCAAAGTTATAATAATTGTAATAGACAATATTGAATTGTAGATATCGACCCCTTTCCGTTTTGTGCAATCGGTATTTGATAAAACTTGAGCACACTAGCAGTCTCACAGAACAAGGACATGTCCGACCCATGATAAAACCACCACTAAAAGATGATAAGTATATCACATGACATCTGTATGGCTCAACTTAGATGAGCAAAGGAGTGATATTGTATGTTTCGCTTTTGTCTGTTTTCTGGATGAATCTGGCTCATGCTTGCTGCTATTGTTTCCACATATTAGAGAAGAAGTTTAATTTTGTCTGTGGAGGACCTTATTTGGGTTTAACTAAGGGGCCCTTTAAAGATTACGCTATCAAAAATGACAGATTCCAATATATTCTGAACCCACAGAGTGGATCTGTGGGCAGTGTGTTTTCTGTTCATTAGGGGGATCAATTGAAAGGACACCTGGGATTTAATATAATGCCGCTTGAATTGGATATGTCCTCTACAGAATCCATGGCGTTGAATATAAATGTTTTGGGGTTATTTATGGTTATGGTTATGGTTAGGCCAATATTCTATTTAGTCCTTCCTTACTTTTAACCCTGTATTAATGTGTGTGCGCCTTCTGGTACAGTTACAATGTACAGTGCAAATTACTCTGCTAAGTGCTTTTCTTGGTACTGATCAACTTTGCCAAGTACAGCGCTAGGTACTTTGGTTGGCACTGTTCTAGAAACTGAGGTACTATGATAGTATTATTCTAGGTCCTGTGCAAGGTACTATGCTTGGTGCTGTGCAAGGTATTATGGAAGGTTCATTTTTTAACATACTGTACACTTCATGGTATCAAAGAATTGATTATTATAAGTATTCAACTGAAGGGCATTACATTGAACTAAGCACAACTTTTTAATATATATTAAAGTTATACCTTTTCGGTTAATCCTGACTTCTCATTGTCCTTCATCTTCATAATTTGCAGCCACTCTATTTGTCTCATCTATGAAACCCACACCACAAAAGACAAAAATGGTCATAGAGTTAACTTCTAAAAATAAAGCTGTGTAAATATTTTTACCTGCCGAAATTCCATACAACAAAGGGTGAAATACAATGACAGTCATGTAATCGTTTATGTGCTGAACTTTATATAATGTGCTGCAAACCTTTTGAATGGAGTCTCTCATGTCATATTTGAAATGTTTCATGCATCCTATGAGCTCAAAATGAAATGTGAACTCATACTAACTACATGGTGATCACTACATGTTGATTTCCCCTATCTATGTGATCTTTGTGACCATCAATAAACGTTGGCTCCAAAGAAATTAAAGTACTTATATACAACAGCACATATTGGAATGATGTTTACTGCGTCATTTCCCCTAGAGAAAGCTGTCATTAGCCGATCATGTGGATATGATATTATTATAAATAAAAACAATTATCCATGTCTAATATTAAAATTAGTTTCATGCAACTGAAGAACAATTGAATTGAAAGCACATTAGTATGATGGCGTTATTTATTATGTCGTACTTGTTGGGAATAAAGCTGCAGACTTTGTGTTTAATCCTGCTTTCTGATGTTCTGTCATCTGATCACTCCAAAATCAGGGAAGACGATTATTTAAGGACAGAAGTAGAACTTGCAGGTCTCTAGTCAAATTCTAATGTTTATTTTGTTTCAGTGGTTTCTTACCTCCAAAGGGGAGGTTAGGCAACTAGAACCTCTAAAATATGTATGTTTGAGCCTTTAGGGAACTGCTGGCTAAGTACCAGAGAGCCGGATGCCTCGAATGATCGGGCTTTGGCCCAGCTCCATGGAGCTTGAATACAAATAGTTTGGTTCAGAAAATAAGAAAAAGCAATTAATTAAGTATATTCAGGTGTATAATACTGCTTTGTAGATTGATGCTGACAACAGGGACTTCCTAGACAAGAACAGATTTAATAAGACGTGTATTACATATCTTTACATGCAAAAATATACATTTACCACAAAATAAAGGACTAAATGAGAAATATAAATAGTATTTTAATATAAAGTTTTACCCAGAGTCTTTTCCAAAGTATAGAAAAGCTGAGGGACCTCAGATACACTGAGGCATAGGCCTATAGGGTACACGGAAGTCACAATTTTATAATTTCTTTCTTTATTGGCATATTGGAGGACAACCTTTAGGCATGATTATGTGCATGCCGTCTGTAAATGAGCTAGCACTTCTGGAGCAGCGCTTCTGTCATTTGTTTAAAAACAATCTGTGGACTCTGATTGGCTCCTTTGGGACTATCACAACTCACAGGAAATCCAAAACCCAAAGCAAAAAAAGAAATGGGCATCAAACATTAAACTAGCCAAGAGGTATAAGGCCAGCCTGTGTTGTTTGCTCCACTGCCAACACTAGGGTCTCTTAATGATAGCGCTGCGTTCATGTTTTTGGTGTGTTCTGGCACCTTTTCAGCCGCAGGTTCTGTATTTAGCTACAAATGGATTGGAACTTTCTTTCTATTAAGTGCTGTAGTTCAGTGTATTTTCAGTTTGGTGTAAAACTGGACTACATTGAATTGGGAACTTGTACTCTTAGAAGAGAGACAATAAGAGTAAATTCCACATCATTGCTTTTTTTTCTTGTATGACGAGGTAATATTCACTCATTGGAGAACCAACCATTGATATGTGATCAGAAATGGGGTCACTTGACTGCAGTGATGCACGCCACAGAGGGGTCCTCATAGGAAGAACACAGGTGTCGCTCAGAACACTGATTATGGGTCTGCTAATTTTCTTTACCAGGGTCCGGCTAGAAAACTAATCTAGCGAGGAAGAGTGCCCTTTAAAAGTGCCCTTTATGTACCGCTGCCCTGGTCCGTTAAAAGCGATGACCCGTCTTTTGTGTTGTGAGCCACACCTGTGTGTGTCCTACGCTGACACCTCTCTGGTGTGTTTCACTGCAGGTATGTCCTTTGCGTAAAAGGTCTATTCACCTATTGTACATCTAAAGCCCATCCAAGCTCATACCTAACCAGGTCTAAGCATATAGAGCACTACAGAGAGCCTAAGCAACGACAGCGGGGAAAGATAATTGTCAGTTTTCAAGTGTATTTATCACTTCTAAAGAATAGGAATTGGCAATACATACAGGAAATTTATTGGGGTTTCAAATGTTATTTTTCAGTAATACCCAGAGTGCAACAGCCGGTCTTCTGTTGGTTGTTGGCAGAGGAGTGACCTGAGAGTGACCTGAGAGCCAGGCCTTTCTCGCTGACGGTGACATGGGTGGATTGTGTCGTCGTCCCCTTCCCATTCCCAATACACAGTAGAAAATATGTTAGGTATATCCTCCTCTTATGATTACTGACAAAGCTTAACTGTGTTAGCTTTTATTTGGACGGAGAGTAACTAGAAAGCTAAATATATGAGACTAGGTCACGTTTCAGGTTATGCACCTACTCAATTGCTACACAGCAAATAGCAGAGACCTTGAAGTTTGTAACACTTTTTGTATCAGCACCCATAACTTGCTGAATTTTTTAGTTATAGCTTTCATGTTTTTACCCTTATTTGTTTACTAAAAATAGCAATGTCATCTCACAATATGACATGAAGGAACCTGACATGGCAGGTTTCTTATATGGTCGTCATGGCACTAAAATAAGATGGACTAGAGTAAAGCTGCCAGTACAAAGCAACTGGTGTAAAAATGCCAATGACCGGGCTGATAATGAGAAAAGTTGAGCATAGTCATTATCTTCTACCTTTTGATCCTCCAACAGTCAACTTTTTCCTGATTGAATTCGGTGATGTGTCTCTGTGGTTTAATCTTTAAAGGTTGAAGCTTTTTTCCCCTCACACCATTTCAGTGTTTTAAATCACAGCACTGCCTCACATTAGAAATTTAATCTCAACCACATGCACTATAGGTATATGGATATTATTACAGTGTTATTTACGGATTTGTACACTTTTAAATGGTGAAAAAAAAACGGTAATGACAATAGCAATAATATATCAACCTTTCTTCCTTGGCTATTTCCTGGACTATTTCTTATTATCTTATTCTTTCCTGTACAGGATTGTTAATAGTTTAAAATAAAGAAAGAAAGATGGAAAGGTGAATTAAACATTTTGGAACCGAAGGTTTTACCCAACAGTAGCTATAACATTTATTTTATGGGAATGTTTATACAATTGCATAATTTAAGACTATTGTACTGTACAACACAGGAAAATGGCATGTTCATTACCTTAAATCAGCATTTCTCATTGTAGGGAATTAGACTCCTCCTGATTAAGTCACTGTCTATTTCTGTGAGTATATTTTAAATAAAAGGATCTTGTTAACTTGAAGAGATATTGCATTGGCTAAAACATATGCTCTATGACGTCCTCTGAAGTCCTGTATGGACACAGAAACCCAGACATTTTCAGAAAATCCTATTTGATTATCAACCCAAGTAAAGGCTTCCGTTTAAGACATTTATGTATTCAGACATTTAATGACCAATTGAGCCATTGGTCATTAAAAACAACCTATTTTGCTGCTCTGTAATTCAATACTAAAATATGCACAAAAATGGGTTAATGTTGAATTAATATTGGATTCTTATTATTTCATAGCCATTCAAAAAAAGGACTACTGAAACCGGGCACATCATGCACATGCAGGGACACAAAAGCACTGTGTGAAAGCCTGCAACAAGTTGGCCACTTTGTTTTGGATCTAAAACCCAACACATTCACATGCAGCATCTCTCGGTCTGGGCATGACATGGCTCCGTTCCCGCGTCTGAATAACGAATGAAAAGCTCAGACGGTGAGACTCAGCAGTGGTGGGGTGTTGGTTAGGATTAGGAAGAGGAAGAGGCTCTTTGAAGTAATACACACACACACACACACACACACACACACACACACACACACACACACACACACACACACACACACACACACACAATCTGATGAGGTTTTTTCCACGCTTCATTAATCACCCTGAGCTACCTTCTCTTTTCGCTGTGACCTGCCATATATTTGGATTGAATAGATAAATAATTTGGTTAAACTTGAGTAACTTCAAATCAATTAAATATTTAGAAATATATATATTTTTTTATTTTAAATAAAACAATTGCGTTAATCGCGCGATAATTTTTTTAACGCCGTTAACATTGGTTTGCGTTAACGCCGTTAATAACGCGTTTAACTGACAGCTCTAATATATATGTATGTATGTATGTATGTATGTATGTATGTATGTATGTATGTATGTATGTATGTATGTATGTATGTATGTATGTATGTATGTATGTATGTACATAGTATACATATATATATACATGGATGCATGTGTATGTATGTATGTATGTATCTATATAGAGATATATTTTCCTTTTTTCTAAGTTTAACCCATGGAGGCACCATTTTAGTTGTTGGAAAGGATGAATAAATGACCTTTTGTGATGGCCTTATATTTCTGGAAATATAGACATGCTGAAAATACGTGTGACAGATTTAGGGTAAATATTAATGCAATGTAGCAACCAGGGTTTACAGAAAAACCAACACAACCGTCTGTCGACTGGGTTAGGTATAATGACGATTCCCCAACAGAAAAAATTAAACAAAACGATACGAAAGGAAAAACAACTTCCAGAGCGCACTAGTATCCTGGCAGATTCTCTGGATTGCATTTTTGATTTGTCCACTAACCATTTCCATCCTTCTTATCTGCTATCTTTATCCACAGGGAATGGCTCTGTGCTCTTCTTAATGTGTCCGGAATGATAAACGGAATTGCCGTGACTTATCATTCGCCTCCTGCGAAAAACTAAAGTGTGAGATGAAGGAGGAGAGACTACCTAGCACTACCAGCACATGGTCTAAAGTGTGGACCTATTAGTAGCTCTGAGAATGTGTTTGACCTGTGAGAGTGATGGTGCATGAATATATTAGATGCTGTTTGAGCATCGACCAATGGACCGAAGGAACAATAGACACAAGTTGAGCAAAGATGATGATAGCCATTGTCCCAAGCGATTACCTTTTCCTTCCACCCTTAACAGGATTGAGGTAAGCGGATACGCACTGTGACCTTAAAAAACACATTACATGCCCCAACAACCTTTTGTATTTGCTTTAGCTACCAAGGTTCCACGCTAGTGTTCCTCCTTGAATACCAAAATTTGTTTCGAACTTAAAAGAAATAATAATAATTGATTAAACATGAGCATGTCAAGAGACCTGCACTTACAGTTCATTGGACATTTTCTTCATTTTCTTCTTTAAATTACTTCTTTTTATACACAATACGATTTGTCGTGTGAAAGCTAATTCATGTAATAGTTTTGCTCTGATTCAAGCAGCAATGCTGACTTGTAGCTCAGCGGGATGCTTGTGGAATTGATGAACTAAATATGTGCAGTCACTCGAGGCCCACTCAAGACACACTTTCTTCCTCATCAGCCTCTACTGATTGTAGTTGTGAAACAGAAAACTGAAAATAGCATTTTGCAATTTAATGAATTTCCCCATAACGATGCATGTCGTGGCACATTATTTTGTTGGATATGTTATTAGATTTGTTACTTCAAGAAGACTACATTTTGGATTATTATTATTATTAGTAGTAATAGTAGTAGTAGTAGAAGTAGTAGTAGTAATACTATTATTATAAATAACCATGGTTATAACTATTTGGGTAAGACTTATATGTAGCATAATAATGGACAATTAATTTAACATTATGTGTGCATGATGAATTCCTTTCTAGAGTGTAATGATTGTGTCAAATTTCTACTTAGCCCCTGATCAAATTGTCTTACACCACCCAGCATGTGCCATTTGGTAATAATATCCTTTAACTGTATGAATGTTTTCATTTGCGAGATTGAGTGTAATGAAAAGAAAAACCTGCTCTTGTAATTTTTTCCTTGCAGCTATCGCCTTTGTAAGAAATTAAGAAAAAATATTGGCAAACATCTCAAAACAGATTGGATATTTTAAAGGCTCTAGTGCGGGTTTCACTCAAAGAATTCAAGAAAGATTCAAGAAAGGGGAGGTCAAGGAATACTTTTAGTGGCACTTAACTTTTGATGCAATCCAATCAGAAGGAGTTTAAATAGTTGAGTATCATGAGTAAACCACTTCCTAATCACTTCAACGTGTCCAACCCCTGGCCACCTTGATTACATCAACGATTGTACATTCACAACAGACATCCATCGGCTGCTTCAACATCAATGTTACTGAATAATGACTTAGGATTCCCCAAAAATACAGATCTATTGATTTTATAACATGAGGTCAATTTTGTTTTTAAAACTTTGGATTCAGTTCATCACACTTTCATGCCCATTCCTGTACATATAATGGTACGTATCTCTTATTTTGCCATTCTCTTCAGCCCTACAAGAAATGCGAAGGCCTTGCGGAGCATATCAGATTCACATTCACGTTACAGTCTGACCTCTTTTCTCTTTACCTCTTCACCTATATGACCTACTGAACTGAATGTACAGCTCCCCTCCATCAATACAAAAGCTTTCTGAAATAAACTTTCTTACAAACAAGTCAGAACTCTAAAACGGTGTCTAGATTAATATTCTGAGGTTGGATGTGGTTGAAAAACAATCCAAATCCTTCGTTCAAGAGGAGAAACATCATGCCACTGCCACTGTAGAAATATTTTATCGATACTTCTGAAAGCTTCATCCACCCGCTCAGTGAGTATTTTCCAGTAAAATATCAATAACAAAACTGGAAACAATGCATAGTTTCAGGTTCCGGCCCAGACTCTGTGCCGTCTCCTCCCTGAAGTTCTGCTATCATTGAAGGACTGCTGGATCAGAAGATCTGCTATAACATAGTAGGGGTTCAATCTGATCTACTGGATCAGAAGTTCTGCTCTAACATAGGAGGTCTGCTGGATCAGATGTCCTGCTATAACATAGGTCTGCTGGATCAGATGTCCTGCTATAACATAGGTCTGCTGGATCAGATGTCCTGCTACAACATAGTAGATCTGCTGGATCAGAAGTTCTGCTATAACATATTTGGTTCTGCTTGATCAGATATCCTGCTAGTCCATAGTATGACTGCTGTAATGCAGATTATGTTTAACCAACAAGAGCTGACATTGAAAAAAAAGGCAGGGAAACAGTGTTCAACCAGCTGAAGATTTCTCTCCATTTGCGACATCGCAATTTAGAATGTCCTTGGGAAAAGCATATGGCAGGGACAAGATTGTTCTTACAAAAGACTAGTGTACATCTTGTAAATCACCACGGAAACATTATGCTTCAGTGTTCCCTTTTCTCTCCTTGGTATAGGTAATCTCCTGATGTTTATTGGTCTATTTAGGCAGGACGATGAAGAACATAGGGTCTATATGTTTTATTAAACAACTTACTTTCAGTGACTAGACAGCTACTTAAGCATGCTCATGTTTAATTGGAGGAATTTCGGCCTTTGGTTGCTTAGTCTTAATTTTATAGATCACAAAGTTGTGCATTCCAGGACATCATTCATGTTTGGCAGGTGGGGAGCAATGTTTTTTGCCCCTGAGCTCGCCTGGCTGTCTTAAGTATCATTGCATCATTCATGGTTGTTTAATCTCGATGCGTGACCATTGGATGAACACATCCTGGTACACATGGAGGTTCCTGCAGTGGTGGGTTTTGAAATTCTTTGGTGATTCAGGATGTTGTCATTTCGGCTTTGTTTAGTTGACTTGGCAGCGAGTGCATGCAGTGACCATCCAGCCCGCTGACAACCCCCGGAGGAGAGCAGCGTATCGCCTGCCTGGTGGTGCTCAGCCCAGAGCCGGCTGCCAAGACACGGAGACGCTAGGCTGGCCCCTTCTGAGGCAGGCACACGCATACACACACACACGCACAAGCAGGCAGACAGACACACACACGCAGGCAGGCACGCACACATACAGATACACAAGGACACGCTTACAGATACACACATGCACACACAGATACACAGATAAACACACAGATACAAAGATACACACACAAACACACAGATACACACACTCAGATACACACACTCAGATACACAAATACACACACTCACACACACACACACACACACACACACAGATACACAAACACACACAGATACACACAGATACGCCCATTCACACGCACGCACGCACGCACGCACACACACAATCACATACACCAACTAGCACACACCAACAAGCACACACACACACACACACACATGTGCGCACGCACACACTTTTAATATCCATCTGTGAGTCTCCTCTGTGACTGTCATTGAAACAGCTGTTGACTGCTTTGTCTCCATGTTATAATAATTATTAATAATGGTAGTAATAATGATGTCTTACTGTATTTATTTATATATCTTTTAGTAGGTATAGCATTACCTTAAAGTGCCAGTGGATGGATGGAAGAGGGATGACGGACGATGGATGGATGGCTGACGATTTTTTTTGAAAGATCTTGCCCAGTGGAATTGGGCCAGATTGGTCTGGAGGATCAAGACCCTTACATCTAATTTGATGTCCTGTCACACATAGTGGAGAGTGTGTTCATGCCAATAAGCCCATGTGTGGGGTGTAGCGGTAAAGGGTTTTTATGGTTGTGTTGGAAGGGGAGACATATTGGCTGTGATTATGACGAAAGTATATTTTTAACATCATCACTCTCTAAGTCTATATTCTTATCACAAAACCCATTGTCATCAACCGAACCTCAACCCTTTTAACATCAATTACATAAAAATGTGACTGCCATGACATTAATCTTGCTTTGTTACACAAGTGCCATTATATTAACTCTTTTAAGTGAAAAGTTATACCCGTTGGTTAAACTACTGATAAAGTCACGGATGTCCATCTTATTGACAAGCATGTGGAACACAATGGACCTAATCTCGGGTTGATAACCCCAATATAGTTGCATTGTGCACATTTTATGCCCTCTGTCCTCAGAAAGAGAATGGCAATCTCCAACAAGACGACGAACAATTACTCTCCTAGTACGGATATTTAATTCTCCCAAGATTGGTCACTTGGTTCTGTTGTTCTCATTAGTTTAGGCGTAATTACAAAAAACAACTAAATCAGAGTCAGATAATTAGAAGCAAACCGAATCCGTTCCCACTGGGGTTGAGCACCCACATTTGGGAGATGAGGCTCCCCCCAGCAGACGCGGAGGCTACAGTGGGTGCAGACAAGATGCACAATCACTATAAATGTGTTCCTTTGTCATTCTCTCCCATTGGCTCACTCTCCCCAGATAATTTTTTTGTTGGGAGAAATTGTGAGGCATTTCCTGTGTCTGCACCTGTTCAGTCTTTTATGGGAACTTCTGTATAGCCAGTCGATCATCGTTGTCTCGACGAGTTAAGGCCAACATAGAGATCGGTCCCTCTCTCTGTCTCTCTCACCTAGTCTCTGTCTCTCTCTGTGTCTCTGTCTCTCTCTCTCTGTATCACTCACCTAGTCTCTGTCTCTCACCCTCTGTCTTTCTCTCTGTCTCTGTCTCTGTCTCTGTCTCTCTCTCAGGTCTGTCTCTCTCTCTCTCTCTCTCTCTCTCTCTCTCTCTCTCTCTCTCTCTCTCTCTCTCTCTCTCTCTCTCTCTCTCTCTCTGTCTCTCTGTCTCTCTCTCTCTCTCTCTCGCTCTCTGTCTCTCTTTCTCTCTCAGTGTCTGTCTCTCTCTCTGTCTCTGTCTCTCTTTCTCTCTCAGTGTCTATCTCTCGGTCTCTGTCTCTCAAACACACACACACACACACACACACACACACACACACGGATACACACACGGACACACAAAAGGACACACACACACACACACACACACACACACACACACACACACACACACACACACACACACACACACACACACACACACACACACACACACACACACACACACACACACACATACGCTTGTATAATTTGAAAAGCAAACAAATCAACCCTTGATTTGATTTTATCCGCTGCCAAATGGATTTGCAAATGTACCATCACATTAACAGATGCACTGTGAAATGCATTCAAACATTCATATGTTTACTTGTAAAGCAGACTTTTGTAAAATATAGGTTGAGTGGAAATATCCACTATGGATTATTTGAATTGAGTCAATTATACAATTAACCAATGTAATGGGTCAGGGACTGAAGGCATGTAACAACTGAAGCCCTATTTCATTATCCGCTCTTTAAAACAAAGTCTGTTCCAGTTTTCAGACTTCAATCAGAAAGTTTTTTCACAATCAGATACAGTTACTTAAAAAGGAGTCAGCTGAGGTGGTTCGGGCATCTGGCAAGGATGCCCACTGGGCGCCTCCCTTGGGAGGTGTTTCAGGCACGCCCAGGACTAGGTGGAGAGATTATATCTCAACACTGGCCTGGGAACGCCTCAATGTGGCCCGGGAAAGGGAAGTCTCGGGCCCCCTGCTTGAGCTGCTCCCCCCGCGACCCGACCCCGGATAAGCGGATGACGATGAGATGAGATGAGATGAGATGAGATAGCAGAACATTTTCTGGTTTTTATTCATAATGCTGTAATTTCACCTGGGCAAGCTATTGTCGTAACTCGTTCCCTTGTTGGATGCATTTCATTAATCAAATGCAAAACACACTATTAAGCCCAGAGTATCAATGTTTCAGATATATTCAGGCCTGGCATTCTTTGAAGGAATACAATTATTTTCAGAAAACCAAAAAGTAATTAAAAAAAGTTGTCAGTAAATATGTAAAACATTGCTCCCTTGTTAGAGACATTGGGAGGCAGAAATAAATAAATTAATACATAAACTGATCGGTCCAACATCATCGTGAGAATAAAAATGACAACATCTGTGATAGTTGTTAGTCATTTTTTTGCATTAATTTACGCCCCCAAATCCCAACAGCTATCTTACACTGTTGCTCTGTGTCACTCTGCCAAGAGGCATCTCCTCAGTAATGAAATAATATCCCCAACATGGAGGCTTACACTATTCTCTGCCAGTATTTAAATGTAATGACACATGTGATTAGTGTTTACTCAATTTCAATGAAAATAATAGTTTTCTCCTATTTAGCTAATTTCAATAGTCTATTAATAATAAGTTTAACAATGTACACCAATCATTTAAAACAGTAAAAGGCTGCAACGTCATATAAGGCAGCTTGTTTTGTCATTCTGCCATGATTTAATCAAATCAAATTACTTTTAATGTTTTGTCCAATGTTAATTAGTTGTATTACTTGAACATAAGTCGATATAGTGCACTCTGAAAGCCCTCCATGTTGGATCTCTTACGAACCATAATCATCCGAGTGTTTTTTTGTAATTGGTGGAATCCAACAGTTTCCGGCATTCCATTGGATGAAACTGCAAAGTGTACCAGTGGTATATTCTTTTGTTCATTCTGTTCTTCGATAAAAGCTATCATGTCTTTGCCTTGAAGCCAATAATGGACTGCAGTGATATGTGCTGATTAAGTGCAGAATCTACATCATGTTAGTGATAAGTACTGCAAATTGACAATACTAGACCAGCTACAAATGCACAGGCTCTTCGCCTTCATTGGCAATTATTTCTTATTCTGATGTATTGGCCAAGTGCTATCTTCAATATGTTCAATATGTACAAGACAGGGGATGTCTTTGAGAAAGTCTCCCATAGTCATTCTTTATGTATTCTTAAAAAAACCTGTTTATTCTCTAAAGAATTAATAGACCTATAGGTGGGTGGCCATCCGTAGGTGTGTGTGTGTGTGTGTGTGTGTGTGTGTGTGTGTGTGTGTGTGTGTGTGTGTGGGGGGGGGGGGGGAGAGAGAGAGAGAGAGAGAGAGAGAGAGAGAGAGAGAGAGAGAGAGAGAGAGAGAGAGAGAGAGAGAGAGAGAGAGAGAGAGAGAGAGATGCAAACATGCACTCAGGCATGGGGAGACTTACAAGCCCCCTGCCATTACCTTGAGGCCTATGGTAATTTTCAAGGCAATAACAACAGGTTGGCCCATCGTCGAGGCTCCAATCCACTACCTGCTGTCTGGCCACCAGCCTAATTCAGCTCTGAAACCCCCAAGCTGGGATGATCGACACCTGGACGACTCCGATAGTGTGATGTTAAGTGGAATCCACCATTCATTACTTTTAAAAGTCATTGACTTTACACCTGCCTGCCTTTGTCAGAAATGGGTGCAGTAGGTTTGACGCAAGCGCATCGTCAGTGACTGGGGGAGGAGAAGGTCCTGTGTGATGACGACAACGTTTTAGATGCCCTTTGAGTCCCTTCTTTCAGAGAATTACGAAGTAGTGCGATGTTGTGTCGTTTAGGAAATCTGGAAAATATGCACATCATCATGTGTACATAATCACACCCATGTAAGAGCGGACATATACATGTATGCAAGCACGCACACACAAACACACACACACACACACACACACACACACACACACACACACAAACACACACGCATACACACACACACACACACACACACACACACACACACACACACACACACACACACACACATATATGCATGCACTCGGGACAAACACACACGCACGCACGCACGCACGCACGCACGCACGCACGCACGCACGCACGCACGCACGCACGCACGCACGCACGCACGCACACACACACACACACACACACACACACACACACACACACACACACACACACACACACACACACACAATCATCATGTGTGATCCTTTTAAATAGGTTGTTTTTAGTATTCATGTTAAATGTATTCAATGTTGTGTAACCTAACTATATAATATGTCTTGATGATGTGGGTCTGTCGTTACACATGCTGACCCGTGTGGTGCTGTGAAGTCCTCATCCTCTCTCTTGTGCCCTACACACAGCTCCTTTAGCTCCGAAGAATTTTAAACCTCTCTGTGTCCCGGGTCTATTGCATTTTCCTCGGTATTTTAAGCAAAGAGCATTGTGGTCTTAAAAGTCAGCTGGCATTAATTCCTCCCAGGCAAAGGGATTCAACTATGCTCTGGAAAGAAGCTTACGTTTTGGTGTTCCAAATCATTCTACTTCATTATGTTATTCATATAAATTTCTGCCCTTTTTTCTTAAATTTCTTTGCATAAAAAAACAACAGTTGTGTTGGTGACATTACTTATGATGCAATTAAATGCACAGCAATTGAGCCTTCAATTGCAGCCTTCACTATTCAATTAATAAATGATCTTGCAAAACAGGTCAAACTGAACATTTGTCTCATGGAAATGACTCTTACTTTTATTGGTGTGGTTGTTTGCATTGCAAGGTGCTTCCAGTACATTTGACAGAAAACAAGAAGTGGTTGAGAAAACCAGCAACGGTGGTAACCTCACAGTGACGGCTGTGTCCCGTGTGGAATCCCCCCCGTCCGCCCACCGCCACTATAACAACTTCTCCAGTGTCAACACCTGCACTCTGGCCAGCATGGCGATCCAGCGGTTGGCGTGCGTCTCACCGTGGGCCGCCGTCTGGACGAAGCCCATCTTCCGGTAGAGGGTGTTGGCGGCGGCCTGCGGCGAGCTGCTGTCCACCAGCAGCCGTGTGTACCCGCGGCCCTTGCAGGTCTCCAGGGCCTTCAGCGCCAGCAGGGAGCCCAGGCCCCGGCGACGACAGCCGTACGACACGACCATGAGGGGCAACTCGCCGTAGAGCTCCAACTCCTCCTCCCCCTCCTCAAATTCCTCCTCCTCCTCTTCCTCCTCTCCGGTCCGGTCCTCGACCCTTCCACCGGGAGCCCCCTGGTCTCCTTTCACCGCCCGCACCGCCACCGCCCCGACCAGCCTGGTGCGCCCGCCCACCTCCGTCTCGGCCACCCAGAGGCCGCTCCCTTCCAGCAGGCCGTTCTGGCCCCGGGCGGCCTCTAGCCTCCGCTGCAGGTAGCCCTGGTGGACCTGGTGGCAGCAGTAGTAGAGCAGGCCGGCCCAGGCCGCGCCAAACAGCAGGGCCTGGAGGTAGGAGCTGCCACCCAGCACGTAGCCGGCCACGCACACGCTCAGCGCCACGCCCACGTGGTCCGGGTAGGCCAGGCTGCGGAAGAAGGCCGGGTACACGTGCTCCAGCACGCCGTCGGACAGCAGCGCCAGCACCTCACGCCGATCCGACGCCTCGTAGCCCCGGATGGAGAACTGGACTGGGGGGGGGGGGGGTGGGTCGGGGAGGGAGGGGGCAGAGAGAGGAAGTGAGGGAGTGGAGAGCAAGAGGATTGGAGCGGTAGAGAGGGGGTAAGAGAGAGGGAGAGGGGGAGAAAGTTGTAGAGGGAGTCAGGAGGGGGAGTATTATGGTTTAATAACGCTAATCTGCCTCGTGGGACTATTACAGAATCTCGTTGTATTTCGCAATGGGATCACGTAACTTTATGTGCACAACAATTATAGTTACTGGTCTTTATAGTTCTAATATGCTTAAAGTTGCCTCTCACACAGCTGGAAAATTACAGAAGAAAGAAAACACATTGTATTGTGAATAAAATGTGTACATCATACACATATATTGAATACACCTTATTATATCTAATGACACAAATCGATAATGGAGAACGGATATTTACTTTGACATCTCCCGTGGACACGCTGCCCAATTCCCAATCCAATGGAGTAAAAGTAAGTAAAACATATTTTAAACTTGTAAGTCAATGTCCAAAAGTATCAGTTAGAAACATCCCTTATCTAAACAGCTATCGTATCAAACTTTATACAAAATATTTACTTACGGTTGTTTTTCTTTTCCATGCTTTTGCCTCTTTTCCCTCGTTGTTGGCTAAGTTTTAAGCCTTCAGGACCAGTCCTCCCTCTCCCTACTTTCTCCACACTCTGAATTTAAGCTACAGATTGTGATAATCACCCATTCACAGAGAGGATTAAAATGACTCTGGGCATGCTCACCTTTAAGTACCCGCACACTCATATATGCAGATATATACGTACACACGCACGCATGCACGCAAGCACACACACACACACACACACACACACACACACACACACACACACACACACACACACACACACACACACACACACACACACACACACACACACACACACACACACACACACACAGTCACACTCTCAAACATCTACTGTATGTAAATAGATTGCAACGGCAGACTGGTGGTTTTAACCTTTGTATTTACAGTTCTTTCATAAGCCATATTTTTTTATGTATTTATGTATGTATTTTTTTGTCAGAGGAGCGAGCTGACTCTTGATTGCAGTATAATACAATGAAAATGAATCACCTAGTATAAACAAGCTTGAGAGAGATCGTGTTTTAATTTGGCTCCCTGTTTACCAATCTATTACCATGGAAGAACAATATAACAAGCTGTATTGTTCGCTCTGAATACTGATCATATTTGAGGAACACCTACACTCTGTGCTCTTCCAGGATAGCTTTGCTGAGGGTTCGATTAAATAAACATTCCTAGTACACCAAACTAATTAAACAAATGTTTTGGTGGAACTGTCACAGGTATCAACTTCCATGCCCAGTGTCTCCATCACACGCCAGACTAGAAGATAAAAAAATAAGAAAAATGAAATGAATAATTCAATGGTTCTTCTCAGTGTCTGACTGAGATATAATTGACTGAAAATCTAATTTATTAGATTTTAGAGGTCCTTCACCGCTGTTTAAACTGCTTCAGGGCACCGGAAGCTGCAGGGCTCCCTGGGAACAGGAGGGTCCAGTGGCTGGCAGCTTCATCTGAATGCAACAATGACTTCCAGTTTGTGAAGCTCAATGTTGCTGGCATTGTTTTCTGAAAACACATTTTTGGTATGTTGGTTGTTACAGAATCATGTTGCACATGCAATGACATCCTATTGTGTGAGTCTGTGTTTTTCTGGAGGTAGAGCTGGAGGTAGAGCTGGTGTTGGAGATGGGAGTAGGACTGGGGGTAGGAGAAGATGGGGTAGAGAAGGTGGAGGAGCTGGAGGTAGAGATGGGGTAGAGAAGGTGGAGGAGCTGGTGGTAGAACTAGCAAAACAACTTTCAAAGGGAGGATGTTTTGACACAAGGGTCTGAATGAGAATCAAAGAGAAATAAAGAATCCATCGGGTATATGTTATTTAATACATGCAGGTGAGGATTAAAGAGAAGCAATGAGTCCAAAATAAAATAATAATGGTACACTTGAAAATGTTATCCTTGATAATATTTTTCTTGGCTTCTTCCTTATTTATCTAAACAGCAAGGGACAATACATAATTCAGGATACACTCAATTCATGCACACTCTCTGCCACACTTTGCCTGGATTTGGAAAAGACTTGACACTGATACAAAATTAATTACAATAACCAAATTTTTTTGTGGTCATGCCCACCTGTCTGCCTTTCTGTCTGTCTGTCTGACGGCCTGCCTGTCTGCCGGTCTGCCGGTCTGCCCGTCTGCCCGTCTGCCCGTCTGCCCGTCTGTCTGTCTGTCTGTCTGTCTGTCTGTCTGTCTGTCTGTCTGTCTGTCTGTCTGTCTGTCTGTCTGTCTGTCTGTTTGCTTGCCTGCCTGTCAGTTGGTCTGTCTGTCTGTCTGTCTGTCTGTCTGTCTGTCTGTCTGTCTGTCTGTCTGTCTGTCTGTCTGTCTGTCTGTCTGTCTGTCTGTCTGTCTGTCTGTCTGTCTGTCTGTCTGTCTGTCTGTCTGTTTGCTTGCCTGCCTGTCTGTTTGTCTGTCTGTCTGTCGGTCTGCCTATCTTTCTGTCTGTCTGACGGTCTGCATGCCTGCCTGTCTGTCTGTCTGTCTGTCTGTCTGTCTGTCTGTCTGTCTGTCTGTCTGTCTGTCTGTCTGTCTGTCTGTCTGTCTGTCTGGCTGTCTGTCTGTCTGTCTGTCTGTCGGTCTGCCTATCTTTCTGTCTGTCTGACGGTCTGCATGCCTGCCTGTTGGTTGGTCAGTCTGTTTGTCTGTCAGTCGGTCGGTCTGCCTATCTTTCTGTCTGTCTGTCGGTCTGCATGCCTGCCTGTCGGTTGGTCGTCTGCTGTCTGTCTCTGTCTAAAAGCATTGGTGCTGCGGGGTTAACATCTCTTTGAAGGAGATATATTGATACAAATGTATGGATAGGTCCGACTTTGCGTCTGCGTCTAAAAAAAAAGTGTGAGTGAAGAAGAAAAGAACACAAAATAAGACCTGTGTTGATTTATGTTAGCAGCCCCGGGTACCGTGGTAGCATCCAGGCTTAACAGTGATATTGTAGCAGAGGCTCATCCCAGCTCCTCTGGGGGGAAGTGAGGGAGGCTGCCACAGTGGCCACCTGAATCTAAACTCCATCTATCACACTTAAAACGCTGCCCGCATCCACCCGGCCCCCGATATGCCAAGGGGGCTGGGGGATGAGGGTTATTGTGTTGCGGGATGAACAGTGAATAAACATTAGGCCGTTTCCACATAAGTGGTGGTAGGATTTATTCAAGGTTAATTAAAACTGACTCGGTGACAGACGATCCGAAGAAGTAATGCACATCTCTGAATCGTCACAATCAATGACAAAAAGTGATTTGTCTCAAAAGGATGTCTCACTTTTGAACGGAGGTTGCTACTTCATGGACCAGTGAAGGAATTGAGAGAATGGAGTATTTTGATGGCAGACGTAGTGCCTGAACTGGATGTTTGAAGCTACAGCAAACAGGGAGATTCCATTAGACTTGCCCATTGACTCTAATAATGGCAGAGTTTCCCCCTAACTGAAAAGTTAAAACTTGGATCGATTGTTCTCTTAGTCTCTCAACCACAAGCAATCGATCACTAATCATCTTGTGGTTCCACCCTGCATAACTATTGGCCTATTCCCTTTGGCTGTATCATTTAAATCATGGACATTTTAAAGTTGTAATAGCTGACTTGGCAACTGATATCTTTATCTGAAGAGCCTTGTATGACAAATGTGCCAGTCCCTAAGTCATTATGCATCAAAACATAATTTCTTGGCATTTTACACAGTTGAAAGACTGCTTTGGAATATAAAGTGAATCGGGGATTAAAAAAGTGAAAATAAAACATCCACAGCTTTACTCATTCTTATTCATCATCTCCCTCTTGGTCTAGGCTCAGGCCATGGATATGAATGCAAGTTAGGGGGGGGGGGGGGAATAAAACATAAACATGTTCCATCAGAGAAAAGCAGAGGTTTTCCAGATGGTCATTTAGCTCCCCGTCCCTCTGTTCATCGTGGGATTGTAGCCTTAATAGGCAGATGACAAAGCAGATGCTTTCAGATTTTTTCAAATGTTTTATTATTTTGTGTTGATATTGAGGTCTCACAGTCACCGCGTAGGTAATACGGTGCGTGGGATTCAATTTACAAGGTGCGAAAGGATTAATATATATTCAACAACCTATTGTTCTCTGGTTGGTCTAGAATCTGTCTGGGGGAGTAAATTATGGCCTCAGTCCCTCAGTATAGCTTATCCTCGTTTTGTGTTTTATACATTATTGCACTATACCTGCAAAATCCTATTTTAATAAGAGTGCTTTTGACTATTCATATGTCCTTCTCAAGATTCAAGATTCACTTTATTGTCATTTCAAAAAACTGTACTTCCATACAGGAAATGAAACGAAATTACATTTCTCACTAGTGCACAGTGTTTATCTTTAACTATCTTAGTTGTCTTATAATTTATTACTCATGTCACTTATCTTTAATTGTATCTAACATGTATCTGAAACTGTTATCAGTTGAGGATGCCTATAATTCAAGCATTTCATGGCCATTGATGGCTTCTATTATTAATCTCTAAAGGGTTTGGCTGTACTCACCTGAATATGAGGTGAATATAATCACCATAATTAATGGAATCAACTTATACACAGCTGTGTGTCATTAAGCTTGACAAACAGGGGATGCAGAGGATTAAAGTTCCTTCTTATTCATACATAGCACACTTTTTGTATAGAATATTAAAGATCCCATGCCATGCTATTTATGGATGCTTTAATATAGGTATTAGTGGGCCACAAACACAGTATTCAAAGACGTCCCCGAAATTCAGCCGTGGTGCAGTTACAGCCACTCCGAACCTGTCGCACATTGAGCTTCCCCCAAACGCGCTGTTTCGGTGGGCGTGTCAAGGCAGGTCAAGGAGGGGGGTGGGGGTGTGGCCCTGAGCAGCTTGTAGCCACAGTACCATGCGCTCTGTTTACGGTGGATGTATGCAATGGCTCGTAGAAACCCATATTATACATAGATATCTATGTAATATAATATAATATAATATATAATGTATATTATCACCTGGCCCTGAGCAGCCCACGGTACCATGCGCTCTGTTTACGGTGGATGTATCGCAATGGCTCTTAGAAACCCATATTATACATAGATATCTATATCATATAATCTATAATATATATTATCACCTGGCCCTGAGCAGCTTGTAGCCACGGTACCATGCGCTCTGTTTACGGTGGATGTATCGCAATGGCTCTTAGAAACCCATTTTATACATAGATATCTATATCATAATATATATTATCACGGCCAAAAGCTGTGTGAGCCTCCAGACGATAGGCTATTATGAATCTCAAACGACCGCATCTTCTTCAGATTGATGTGGAAGTGGAAGAACCAGAGACGTCGGAGAACGTTGGCCGCGAATGTATCCCGCTTGAGCCCTGCTTCCCGCCGCCTCGGCAGCGGTCAGCGCTAATCACCGCCTCCTGAAGCGGTGGTCCATCGGCAGCGAGGCTCCGGCGGGAGACGACCGCGGTCAACAATCCCTTTCTCCTCCATGTTGTGGTTCATGCCTACTTCAGGGAGTCAAAGCCAAAGTTCCTTTCCCCCAATTCATTCTCAACCATGGCTGAGATAACCCCCACTACGAGTCTTGTTGTAGAAATACCAGAGACGAGAGTCCGACGTGTTATGCGCCATCACACCAACAGCAGAACGGTTATCCAAATAACAAGGAAGTGTACAACACTTGCGTTACAGTCCTGGAGCTCTATATATAAAGAATATCATATAATACATAGATATCTATATCAAATAATACATATTATCACGGCCAAAAGCTGTATGCACGTCCAGACGATATAATGAATCCCAAAGGACTTCGTCGGGTTCTCCGACGTCTCTGGTTCTTCCACTTCCACATCAATCTGTAGTAGACAGAACCGCGCGCTGCCTGCTGCCTGCTGCCGGCGCAAGGCACCACCACCCGGCTGCCCGCTGCCGGGCGGTGGTGCTTCGCGGCGGTGGTGCCTCGCGGCAACCGGCAGCAGGCAGCATGTCGCAGTTCATGTACTTCGATGTCGTTCTGCCATTGCATTCAAAATTCTGTTACTACGAACTAAGCAACTACCATACACGTATTAGCATTTAGCACTAGCTCAATCACGACTCCTTCAGAATTCTTGTGGGTGGTTACGAACCAACCAAGTTGGCAGGGCCATGAATAATAGTTTGACAACGCTACGTCACAGTGTCACCTTATCCAGATTGGCTCATTTCTTCCGCCTTTTTCCTTTCATTGCCTATTGCATTCAGCAGACAAACTGCATAGATTTCAAACTTACCACAGCTCACAAACTTATTCAGACCTATGTTATTTAACAAACAACAGGAAAAATGTGATTTTAATGGCATGGGCTCTTTAAACTACCAGCGACAGGAAAATATATAGATGTAATGTCTATGGATGTAAAAAATATGTAAAATATTATTTTTACGCTACAAACCTCGTCTATTTTGTTATTTGGACACGTGTAATCAATCATTTAAAGACCATTTCACAACAAGAGCCATCTGTTAGTACCAAAGCTGACACACTTTCTAACTCACATTGTGAAGATGTATAGTGTAATTTAAAATCTTTACTAACATGTTCAATGTATCAATAAAAACACATTTTCATCTTAGGGGTCAGTGATGGTCAATGACAAGCTTTGGTGAGGATGTATTTCAAAATTATCTCCTCTGTTTCAGTGTTCATCTAATCCAAATGTTACTATATAATGTAAGTATATAATTATTCTTAGATAATACATGTTACCACGCAGTTGGAAATAGCTTATCTTATCTTAGTCGGTCATAGAAACAAGCTGTAGTCTGGACATTAGTAGTCTCTTGGACAGATGGCTTAGAATTACAATTGCTGGCCTCCTTAAAAGTGTTGCTGAGGGGTGGCTGGATGGGCCAATGACACAGGATTACAGAAGTTCCATTATTCTGTTGTAGTATATAGGATAGTTGAAAACGAGGTCAATATGAGAGTTAAAGAATAGCATACTGATATACTTTGATTTCTTATTTAACATTTAAGGTTAAAAATTTACTGATGTGCACAGACTAATTCCAGTTAACATTTTGGAAATCCTGTTTTAATGTGCTATGTATCTGAATATACATGTGTTAGGCATTGTTCTTAAAGGGGCCCTATTATGCTTTTTCGACTTTTATGACCTATAAACGTTGTTATAATGATTGATAGTCATGTTTAACCATACTAAAGTGTCAAATAATGACGTACATGCATTTCGACGTCTTCCCTGCTGACAGTCTGCGGTGGATGTTCAGAGCTCTAAACACTCGGAACAACGTTTGCGATTCACTTGTTCACATTTCCGGGAAATCATCTACGTAGAGGCACTCCTGCCACGCCCCCATATGCCTGGTCAAATCTGCCCGCGCGCGCGCTTCAAGTCCGCACTTATCACTAACCGATCACAACGGAGTGGGGTTGGCAGGAGGGGGGCGAGGGGGCGGAGAAGGACGAAACCGAGCGTTGACAGAGAATGCTGAAAGCGCCCAGATGAGAGGAAGAGTTTCCCGAAAATCGACATCGTTTTTTGTGCTGTGATTCGTGTCAGGATGCGCTATAGGAGTCAATAATAAGAAATTAAGACCAGAAAAGTAGTATAATAGGGTCTCTTTAAAGGTTGGGTATGGGATTGGCGAAACGCCAGCAGATTTTGAAAATACACAACTCAAATGGTCCTACCCCCTCTCCTTCGACGCTCACTCTGACTCCACCTATTCCAAGTACATGGACGCGCAATCATGCACGAGATGTGAACACAGATGCGCAAGAGCGAGCCAGGCTAGCTAGGTTGGAGTTTAGGGTTGTCTTCTAGTGCTAGGACCAAATGTGGATTAGCTAGTTAGCTAACAACAAACGGAAGCTTGCTCTGGGTCACGGGCTTTGAGTATGTGCACGAAAGGGTCACGCGCGGGGAGAGGAGAGGGGGAGGGGGAGTGCAGTACTGACGTACTAGTAGTTTGATTGACGTACTTACTGTCCAATGCCACTCGGTGGATTTGGAAATCATTGGCTGGAGTTTTTCAAGCCCTGCCCGTTCCACAGATGATTGACTTGTTTAATTTTCACGTCAGTACTTCTAACTCAGTGGCTGTAAGTGCGTTATGATAAGGATTTCATGTAATTTTGCAAAAAAGGCCAAAAAAGAGAATTCCATACCGAACCTTTAATAAGACAAATATGCAGCTTTAAGTATTTAATTGATTGCGAGGAGAAAAACATTTAATTTGCTTGGCTGGCTATCCATTTTTCAATTGCTTCTGAACTATTCTGAAATGTATACGTTATTGATTTAAATGAATAGTACCACATGTCAAATATCAGATGAAGGCAGATTATGCATACCAAGCATATAATGCATATGAGATGTATATTATTTATTTAAATTAATGTTTCTAATGTAAAATGTCCAATATATGCATATTATGAGCTCTAAGCACATTATGCAGATGTCAATATCCATTATTGACTTTATTATGACTAGTCGCTTATGTAACTTATAAGACAGAAGCATATAATGCATAAATAATATATAATGATTATACAACTCATCAGGAGTTGTATATAATGTATAATAAACTTGTCAGGAGGGGGTACAGTCAATAGATTTATTTATTATTTTAACATTTAGATTGACTAAATACTGATTAGTTGATGAAAGGTGATGAGGAATGCTATGATGCAGAACTTTTTAGTCTTGGACCCGGCATTGTAATCGACAATCAATATCTGCTGAAGGTAGTCATGGAACCATTTAGATACGCTCTCTGGATTTTCCTTTAGATAGTTTAGGATAAGTTTCCTAAGATGTCTTTCATAAGTTCATGAAACTCTACTCCATGGGGACAGGAAGTTGTATTTGCAGGTGATAGGAAGTGGTCGTTGAGGTCGACTGAATTTGCAAGGTGCCCCCGCTGCCCACTGCACCGCACACCCACACACAACCACACACACCCACACACACCCACACACACCCACACACACCCACACACACACATCAACACACCCCCCCCCCCTGTAACGCCTCATATCACATAATCACAACTTTATCAGCACACACACAAACACACACAAGCATGACCACCTAGGCTGAATGTTGGTGTGTGTGGACACACACCCCAACATTCAGGCATGCATGCACACACACACATGCACCCCAACACACACACACACACACACACACACACACACACACACACACACACACACACACACACACACACACACACACACACACACACACACACACACACACACACACACACACACACACACACACAGTTAAAGTGAGAATTCACATAGGATTACATGATACCCCAATGAAGGTCATCAACATTCAGCTCCTCCCGAGCTGCCTCAGCAAACATGGTACCCTTGATGGACAGTAATGAAATCAATGTCATAGGCAGTCGCTGGCGCTAGAAACACAGAGCGACCCGGGCACAGAAGGAGTAGAAGAGGCTTGAAGTGAGTCATATTATTAAGTCTCGCAACAGCAACAATTGTCAGGCTGATAATCCAGGCGTGCCATAAACCTTTATATTTCATTCAGGCCTGCTTGGAATAGTGAGTCTGCCCACTGTTACATAACTTTACACACAGGAATCATAGTCCCCCCTCAACTTTATCCCTTGATGCAATTCATCCTGGTCTATCCACCCATGGTTCAGCGCTCTATTTTCTACAATCCCATCCATTCACCGTCTCTTTAGATGGGAGACCACTGTCCCGCTGAATACTTTGACTCTTCTGATCATCTTAAGCAAATACAAAGATATGGGCAATCCAATTAAATTGTCCTCTGAGTAGGCTTGGTTTGAAGATAATAGAAAAGAGAACTCTTGGGGAGCCTGGAAACAAAGTGATCTCATCGTCAGCTATAGTCTCATCCCATCGATAAGGTTTTGCAGATAATCCCATTGCTGTTGCTGTATGATGATCAGAAGAGTCAAAGTATGTTTTGGGTGACCAGGTGATGAACGGGTGTTCTGTCAGGAAATCTGTGATCCAACTGACTCAGGCTCACGGCCCAGAGCTGCCATGAGACAATGCAGCTAAATGATGGACAGTTGTTTAGCAATACCTTGCCTGGTGCCTCAAAATGAGAATAACACATCAGATGCAATCATTTGCAAGAATGAGATTGTGTTTCCCTTATAATGAATCAGAGATACCATACCGTGAAACCGGGGGACGAATAGGGGAGCAATTTAACTAAGGATGGGATTTTTTTGCAAACATCTGTGATAACAAACATCTGTTGTCAGTGTGACTAATTGAGAAGAGAACCAAATACAAGGGTTTGAAAGGTCATGCTTTTTTTCTAGCGCAATTCTTTCCAACTCTGTGTTGTTATGGTGATTGGAATTCCCATTTTATATAATTATGATTCATGATATTTAATTTCCCTCTATGCTTACTATGCAGGGATATAACAAAGGAGCTTGCCGTAAGTCCCTGAGACCTGGACGCATCCCAGTGAATATGTGTTGGGAAACAGAGACACCCTTTGGCCTGTTTGTGCTGTTGCTGCACCATGGTTGAAATGACAAGACTAAAATAATATGTACTTTACCAAACAGACGGTGTGGTATACATCACACAAAATACACACATTTTATATATTTCATATTTTTAGATTTGGATCTGCCCATTAAATTGTTGCTTTGTGATGAAATTCTTTAGGTCGAATTAATCAACAAACACTCTTTATGAGCTTGAGTGGGTGCACTTTCATATTATATATTATTTTTAATTTAGGTCTGCTAAATGCGTATATGTGGAAATATATTCAGAGCAATTATTTGATCTTCATTCCCCGAGCAAATGATGCATGCTGTGCAATGTTTGCAGAGCACAGCATCGGTTATGTCCAGCATAAAGAAATAGCCACCTTGTTTTGCTTTTCCATAGGGTCGATAGACAACCTCACAACCTAATAAATATTTGAACGTATTCAAAATTTAAAACGAGTTGGTTCTAGGTAAATATTGAGCTAGATATCAATTAAATGTTAGATAGTGGTTCACTTTTTGACCCTTGACACTAAAGAAAACTAGCTGTTGCTTTGATTACTACTCATTAAAACTTCTTAAATATTCTCTAATACAAAACTGAGACGATTTTCCTGCTTGAAAGTAAAGATTTCCATCGTATTCATACCAGTGGCTGTGAAGGATGATGTCTTATTGTACATATTTACATTCACTCAAGGGAATTCTATGGCCTGAGAGTGTGGAGGAGGTGCTGGATGAATATTGATCATGCATGTTGTAACCCTTAACCACACAAACGTATGAAAAATACTATGACCAAGTAAAATCTTACATCACTTCCATTTATTGTATTTTTCAGTGACTTGTCCTGTTTCAAGGTTTGGCTCCAAAACCAAGACCAACTTAACATTTGATTGTGTGTGTGTGTATACATATATTAAGACAGTCCACTGTGATCCGAAATATGAGCCGCATGACAAAAAGAAAGTCCATGTTGAGAGAGCTGTCAATGTCCATTTCCCCGCTCAGCTCTCGTCAGCCTCCAAGTTGATGTTGTTGCCAAACTTGGCGTAGAGCTTCACCTTGAGGTCGCCCAAGACCTGCTGGATGGCAGACACTCGACCCTCCAGCTCCTTCATCTCCTGCTGCAGCACTTCCTGGGGGGAGGGTAAGGGCAACAGGCAATGGTGAAACCCTGGCTGCTGCTGCTGCTGTTGTTTACCTCGACTATGTCAAGTCAACAACGGCATGAGCTTTGTGAATGTTACTCGAGGGGTCACAGTAACATTTGACAGTTATTTGGTTCATCAGATGACAAAACCTGAATGAATATTAACCAGAAGATTCATTAGGGGGTTGGTAAGCCCAATAATAAAATGTGCAAGAGTAAATTAAATGGAATGTCATTGCCAGAGGATCAGGGTAAGGTCACGGGGGCGTTTGCTCAAAAAAAGGTTGAGAACCACTGCTTTATCCCTTAGTGCCATATATATATTTCTTGGATGTGGAGAGGGCTCTAGGTAAAGGGGTAGGTTTTTAGTTAGGAGCTTAAGAAAACCTTAGCAGTCTCAAGCATCTCTTGAGTTTCTTCCTGGGAGTGGCTGATGAAGACGTCACCAATTTGATAAGGGATCAGGAGTGAGTCGTCGTCGAACATCATCAGGTCATCGCTTGCATCCTGCAGGTTTTGCAGGGATTTCTAAAAAGATACATTGACATGTTATTATTTCCATTCATTTTGGAGCACTGCATGAACATTGTACATTTGTATGCCTACCTATGAGAATGGCATTATAATATAAGTAGTAAGTATAGTATATTGTTTATTGACACCACTCATGAGTGAGTAATTGATGAGTAATGTGGCTATTACTATAAAGACGCATTGTCCATGCTCAGCTGATGAAAGCTTAAGGTTTAACATCCAAAGCGAATGAGTCTGGTATGGAATAATGGTATTGCAAAAGGTCCTGTACGAGAGTCAACGAACAGCACAATATGTCACAGACACTTACTTTCTTTGCCTCTATTTCATCTTTCAGCTCTGTCATTCGATTTGTGCTTCTTGCAAACTTATTAATCTTCTGTTGGTCTTCAAAAGTGACGTTGACATCTTCAACCGCCTGGGGATAAGGAAGAATAAGTTTAAAAGGAGAGATATCATAATTAGTATTACGTCAACAGCTTAGTTCACATGTTTGTTCCTACTGATGATAACTAAGATGTCCTCCATGATGATGAACTATGTCATTCCTATTATCATCAACATTATCATGTTGGTAGTGGCTGGCTAGCATAGCTGGCTAGCATGGCTGGCTGGCTGGCTGGCTGGCATGGCTGGCTAGCATGGCCGGCTACCATGGCTGGCTAGCAGCAGACAACACAAGGGTGTGGCTTAATATAAAAGCAATGGTCACAACGACCAGAACGCAATACCTACTGAGTAACGATGCAGGTAGAATGAAACGGACCACTTATCGTCGGAGCACTGACTGGGTATTATTATCTCATCTGCACTTAATACACGCAAAGCAGTATTTTTTGCTGTACTTATTACACACGGCTTCATAGTGGTGAAGCATTATTACAACCTGTACGTATACACAAAGCATTATTATTATTATTATTATTATTATTATTATCTGAACTTACTACAGAAGGTTTCATCGTGGCTGCCATCTTGACTTCCTCGACGGTGGAAGCAGCAGCTTGGTGTGCTACTGGGAGTTTGAGATAATACCGCCTCCTAGTGGACTTAACGTAGTATGGTTTGGCTTGACAATCTGGGGACAATGTTAAAGACGTATACATACACCGTAAGTTTTAGGATATGGAAGACAGATGTTAAAAGTTGGTATTCAGATCGAATAAACCTAAATGCCTCTCTAACTATCTTTTATCAAACCATTCATTCATTCATAGCTTTAAGGCAAGTATGGTATTTGTATGATGTAGCCAACTGTGTCAGTGAATGTTAGCCTGGCAAGCCAGACGTACCCGGCTGCAAATTACATTTGCTGCCGCTAGGGTGCGTCTAGATTTCTAGGCTGAAAACGGGCCATCAAAAAATTATTGAATGTGGGAGTAGGATTCAACCACAAAGAAAGATAATTCTAACCACACTATAATATGTCATTCATATTCTGCTCAACAAAAATGGGATATATGTGCTTCATTCGTTTAATCATTGGGCTAATAAAACTGATTTGAAGAACCGGATCCTAGCTGCTTTGTAAATATTTTGATAGCAATCAGTACCACACCCAACTTCAAATATTTACTGATTGCCTCTACAATAGCTGGAGTACATTTATACAGCGCATTTCAGACCAGTAGCAACTGAAAGTGCTTTACAACTATTGCATCACATTCATACAGCCTACGGTGTCAGCCATGCGATGCAACAGCCTTGTCGTTGGGGGCAGTAATAATAAGGGTTAGGTGCCTTGATCAGGGACGCCTGACCTTTACTGAAGTGGGAAATCAGAAACTGTCATTCAATTTGTTATATAGCAAATTAATCTATATAATTGATATATTTTTTGGCTTTTAATCACCTAATAATATTATAAGAAAACGTTAATCATGTATTCTGTTTGAGAAGTAGAGGTTCCAAAACATTAAAGGGAACTCTCAAAACAAAGTGATTACTGAGAATGTATGCAATACATTAAAACCTCTTACGAATAATAAATTACATTGTTCAAACATGACATACTGACTGTATAGTCACACAGGAGACTATATCATATGCATTATAGTGTTTGCCGCTTGAGAAAGTCTGAGCAAAACTATCAAGGTAATCAATTGATGTGGTCTACAGTGTTTGAATTTGACCTCTGACACGTGTCATTATTTATTGAGTTGTAGGTAATCCCTTTGGTGGGTAGACTATATGGAGGTCAGTAATCACAGTTGATTTAATTATAGAAGTGTCTCCATTTGTCTTGCATATGTGTTGACACACTACTTTGATCTTAAAGTTTGACAAAGCATAGATACAATTTAGGGAACATTTATAAAAAAAGAAAAAGTAAATAAAGCCTACCACATTTCTCCTCTCATGTATTTGGACAAAAGCCACGGTAAGTCAATAACCGATGGCTCGCCTGAACCATTGAATATCCTTTAGACACATCCTGTTTCTTCCCTGTTGCTTCTGTCAACAAACACAGTTATGTTGTAGCTACCTGGGGTGATACCATAAGGTAAACCCATCATCCCCATCACTCATGTTCTTGGGGGGGGGGGGGTGGGGGATGCTTCATTAGAGATTATTATGAGTGAATCACTAATACTTAGTGATTCCAGACAGAGATGTGAGTCATTTGCTTGCTTGACTGATGGTGAGCTTGTCAGGAAGCAAATCCAATGTGAAAGAAAGTCACACCCTGATCTGAGCACACATATACTTGACTATATAAATACACAAACACACACATACTATGCTCAGCAGGTCACTTGGAAAGGCCATCCCTTATAGAGAAGGACGATTATCTTTTTCCATCGAGGAAAAGGTCTACAGCCCATTTGTCTTCAGACGAGGACATAACTTACTAAACCTACAAGGGACACACAAGGTAAGAGGATGAATACATCACAATATAGTGAAAATATATGTGAAAAAAAACACAAAAAACAAGAACCCTTTTGCAAGCTTGCATTGGTTGACATGTTGTTCTATGTACTTACTGAATGCATATTGAATAGACCTTTTCCAAACGTCTCAGCTCGAGCAAACATGGGCAACGAAAATTCAAAAAAGAAAGGCCCAATAAAGGTAAACAGTTATTTTTATCTCATTCGGAAAAACACATTGTCTACATGCTTTCTCACACATTAAATCAGGGTGTAATGTTTGACCTCCAGAGAAACACAGTATTCATAATCATCGTGTGTCCCTGAAGGGTTAAGGTTCAGGAGCAATTTAAACTTGTTCCAAATGTTATTCCGGTTTTGTGACAGTAAAACTTTGATAATAATTATATGTTTCATTTTTTACAGGATGGGAAAAATGGGGAAAAGCATTTGAATGGAAAAGTTAACAGCCTCAAAGTGAAAAACAAGTCAGATCAGAATGGAGGTGAGTGCCCCTATGGATAGGATCTTAATGTAAACTAAGTTTATTGTACACTGTATCATTATTCATGATTCTTTGTTGATTAATTATCCTACTTCAAACTTTGGTTTGTATGTATTTATATATATATATATATACGCGCACACACACACACACACACACACACACACACACACACACACACACACACACACACACACACACACACACACACACACACACACACACACACACACACACACACACACACACAAATTCACATGTTTTATTTTGATATGACTGTAGATGGGATTACTCTGAGATGATTGGGTAATGCTCTGTAAACACAGTGACTCCCTGTTATATTAGGTATTCTGTCTTCCAAGGTAAACTATATGTGTTGTCATGGATATGTACAGAGTGCAGCTGTTTGATCTGTTACTGAACCATAGCCTCGTGCACTGAATTTGCAAGCAGAATTTCAACAAGTCGTTTGTGCAAGACGTTCTATTGATGATGGGCTGTTATGTCACTCTTCCCAGAGCAGACTAACCCATGTTTGCTTTGTGAATGTTATGTGGTCATTGTGGCTTGAATAAATGTACTATGCTTCACATTCAGCGTTCTTGTTTCTATGTAGATTAACTTCATTAGCATATTATATCGGCTCATCATCCTTTGGTAGATCAGACAATGCAGTGTGCATGAATCATTAATGAACAGGATCCAAACCTTAATTACATTAAAATCATATTAGGTATTCACTTAGCCATAATAGTGATAAACGTCAAGTTATCCATGATAATAATATTGATAGTAATGCATTAATAGACAATTTATTAACATGTTGATATTATCAAACCTGATTTATTATAGCTCATTGCAACAATCATTTCTTATTCACAGCTACCATTGAGAAGGCTGAAAAGCCAAATGGTGAGCTGACCACAAACACCGAAAATAAAGAATCGATAGTTGAAACAGACGGCTTCAATGTTGAAGCACCAGTTAACGGCAGTAAGGACATCCCAGGGATTTCCACAGAAGCTCAGGTAATTTCCCCAAAAAATGTCCCAACCATTCAGAAACAGCAGACGGATGAGGCCAAGGGGGTTCTCAAGGATGATGAAGAAGCGCCTTCTTCTCAACAGCCCGTAAGTGTCATCTTCATGTTAATTTAAGCACTATCATATAATTTTTCAGTTATCCATGTGGCTGAGGGTTTGTATCATTTGATGTTTGAATTGATTATTACTTTGAACATCTAAATGTAAATGTAAACATTAAAACACATTGATTAATTGTGTTAATCTCGCAGTTGCTGAACTGCACAGCAAAAAACATGAAACTGAAATATCTATTAATTCAAATATGAATGTTGATTTTCACAATAAAGGAATCAGGTACGTGTAACAAAGAAGCCACTACGGACGTCATTTCATCGCATATGGAATTTGAACCCCATTACACTGATATTGCAACGCAGACCAAGAAGATATTTAAAGAAGATGCCTTCACGCAGACTGAAGACAACTTTACAGAGACTGCTCTGATCATATATCCAGAAGCTGCTGCCAAAGAAGAGACACATTTTTTCGTTAAAGAACATTTAGAAGCAGTAATGGAAGAAGAATCTGAGTTTCTGATTATTGGTGAACCTGTTTGCAAAGAGACTGCAAATGAGAAGAGGATGGATTCCCAGACAAACCTGATTGTTTTCAGTGAGGTGGTCATCGTGGAGAGCAATGGGCTGCAGGAGAAGGAGGTGCACGAAGGAGAGAGCATGGAAGTCTCAGAGGAGCTGGAAGTCAGCGAAATCAATACAAAAATGGTTGTTGATCAGTTAACCAATGTCCTTGAGATGAGAAACACTGAACCATTGCAAGGAAATGTCACAAAAGAATCAGTTCGAGAAGAACTAGAAACCTGCTACAAAGAAGGAGATCCCCTTTCTAAACATGCCTCAGCAGAAGTAGCGCCCAGAAAGCTTCCAGAAAATACTGATTGTACTCTGGCTGTATATGAGGCTGATTTGGTGTCCACTGATGACATGCCGGTCAAAATGTCAGCAGAAGCCATAGCTCATAGAGTTCTAATTGAGTGCAAAACTGAAAAAACTGAAACTGTTCATATTCAAGAATCTGAAACAGAGCTGAAAGGATCAGACCCTGCATGTGCAACTGAGTTTTCCACAGAAGAAGCTAGAGATGGTTCCACTCTCAAAACCGAAGTTGTCCATTCTACTCTTCGGGTTGTGACGGACAGCGATGACTCCCCGGGAAATCTGCCAGTTATTCAAATGATGGAAAACAATTCTGATATTTTACCTGCAATTCCAGAACCTACAGTGACTCGAGATCCTGCAGGAGAAATTCAGGTTCCTGAGTGTCAGCCGGAAACGCCAATCAAGGACAGTACTCCTCTTGAAGAAGTTATCCATGAGAATGTTGACACAGAAAGACTAGTGGATTGGCTTAATCCCTCAAAGGGAAATAACCTTGAAGAAGAAGAGACTTCAGCTGAAAAGATGAGTGTGGCAGACTTGGATGTGCCGTCAGAAATATGGGAGCCTTTCATTCCAGATGACAAAGACCTAGAATTCCAAACTCGCCCGGAATCCTTCCTCAAAGAACCTTGGACTGAAAACGTTACTACAGAGGAAGAAGAGATTAAAGATGAGAAGAGGATGGATTCCAAGACAAACCAGATTGTATTCAGTGAAGTGGTCATCGTGGAGAGCAATGGGCTGCAGGAGAAGGAGGTGCTCGGAGTGGAGAGCATGGACGTCTCAGTGGAGCATGAAGTCAGAGAAATCAAAACGAACATGGTTGTTGATCAGGTAACCAATGTCCTTGAGATGAAAAATACTGAACCTGTGCAAGGAAATGCCACAAAAGAATCCATTCTAGAAGAACCGGAAACCTTCTATCAAGAAGGAGATTCCCTTTCCAAACATGCCTCAGCAGAAGTAGCGCCCAGAAAGCTTCTAGAAAATACTGATTGTACTCTGGCTGTATATGAGGCTGATTTAGCGTCCACTGATGACATGCCAGTCAAAATGTCAGCACAAGCCATAGCTCATAGAGTTCTAATTGAGTGCAAACCTGAAGAAACTGAAACTGTTCATATTCAAGTATCTGAAACAGAGCCGAAAGGATCAGGCCCTGCATGTGCAACTGAGTTTTCCACAGAAGAAGCTAGAGATGGTTCCACTCTCAAAACCGAAGTTGTCCATTCTACTCTTCGAGTTGTGACGGACAGCGATGACTCCCCGGGAAATCTGCCAGTTATTCAAATGATGGAAAACAATTCTGATATTTTACCTGCAATTCCAGAACCTACAGTGACTCGAGTTCCTGCCGGAGAAATTCAGGTTCCTGAGTGTCAGCAGGAAATGCCAACCAAGGACAGTACTGCTCTTGAAGAAGTTATCCATGAGAATGTTGACACAGAAAGACTAGTGGATTGGCTTAATCCCTCAAAGGGAAATAACCTTGAAGAAGAAGAGACTTCAGCTGAAAAGATGAGTGTGGCGGACATGGATGTGCCATCACAAATATGGGAGCCTTTCGTTCCAGATGACAAAGACCTAGAATTCCAAACTCACCCGGAATCCTTCCTCAAAGAACCTTTGACTGAAAACGTTACTACAGAGGAAGAAGAGATTAAAGATGAGAAGAGGATGGATTCCAAGACAAACCAGATTGTATTCAGTGAAGTGGTCATCGTGGAGAGCAATGGGCTGCAGGAGAAGGAGGTGCTCGGAGTGGAGAGCATGGACGTCTCAGCAGAGCATGAAGTCAGAGAAATCAAAACGAACATGGTTGTTGATCAGGTAACCAATGTCCTTGAGATGAAAAATACTGAACCTGTGCAAGGAAATGCCACAAAAGAATCCATTCTAGAAGAACCGGAAACCTTCTATCAAGAAGGAGATTCCCTTTCCAAACATGCCTCAGCAGAAGTAGCGCCCAGAAAGCTTCCAGAAAATACTGATTGTACTCTGGCTGTATATGAGGCTGATTTAGCGTCCACTGATGACATGCCAGTCAAAATGTCAGCACAAGCCATAGCTCATAGAGTTCTAATTGAGTGCAAACCTGAAGAAACTGAAACTGTTCATATTCAAGAATCTGAAACAGAGCCGAAAGGATCAGGCCCTGCATGTGCATCTGAGTTTTCCACAGAAGAAGCTAGAGATGGTTCCACTCTCAAAACCGAAGCTGTCCATTCTACTCTTCGGGTTGTGACGGACAGCGATGACTCCCCGGGAAATCTACCAGTTATTCAAATTATGGAAAACAATTCTGATATTTTACCTGCAATTCCAGAACCTACAGTGACTCAAGTTCCTGCCGGAGAAATTCAGGTTCCTGAGTGTCAGCAGGAAATGCCAACCAAGGACAGTACTGCTCTTGAAGAAGTTATCCATGAGAATGTTGACACAGAAAGACTAGTGGATTGGCTTAATCCCTCAAAGGGAAATAACCTTGAAGAAGAAGAGACTTCAGCTGAAAACATGAGTGTGGCGGACATGGATGTGCCATCACAAATATGGGAGCCTTTCGTTCCAGATGACAAAGACCTAGAATTCCAAACTCGCCCGGAATCCTTCCTGAAAGAACCTTTGACTGAAAACGTTACTACAGAGGAAGAAGAGATTAAAGATGAGAAGAGGATGGATTCCAAGACAAACCAGATTGTATTCAGTGAAGTGGTCATCGTGGAGAGCAATGGGCTGCAGGAGAAGGAGGTGCTCGGAGTGGAGAGCATGGACGTCTCAGTGGAGCATGAAGTCAGAGAAATCAAAACGAACATGGTTGTTGATCAGGTCACAAATGTCCTTGAGATGAAAAATACTGAACCTGTGCAAGGAAATGTCACAAAAGAATCCATTCTAGAAGAACCGGAAACCTTCTGTCAAGAAGGAGATTCCCTTTCCAAACATGCCTCAGTAGAAGTAGCTCCCAGAAAGCTTCCAGAAAATACTGATTGTACTCTGGCTGTATATGAGGCTGATTGTATTCTGGCTGTATATGAGGCTGATTTAGTGTCCACTGATGACATGCCAGTCAAAATGTCAGCACAAGCCATAGCTCATAGAGTTCTAATTGAGTGCAAAACTGAAGAAACTGAAACTGTTCATATTCAAGAATCTGAAACAGAGCCGAAAGGATCAGGCCCTGCATGTGCAACTGAGTTTTCCACAGAAGAAGCTAGAGATGGTTCCACTCTCAAAACCGAAGTTGTCCATTCTACTCTTCGGGTTGTGACGGACAGCGATGACTCCCCGGGAAATCTGCCAGTTATTCAAATGATGGAAAACAATTCTGATATTTTACCTGCAATTCCAGAACCTACAGTGACTCGAGTTCCTGCAGGAGAAGTTCAGGTTCCTGAGTGTCAGCAGGAAACACCCATCAAGGACAGTACTCCTCTTGAAGAAGTTATCCATGAGAATGTTGACACAGAAAGACTAGTGGATTGGCTTAATCCCTCAAAGGGAAATAACCTTGAAGAAGAAGAGACTTCAGCTGAAATGATGAGTGTGGCGGTCATGGATGTGCCGTCACAAATATGGGAGCCTTTCTTTCCAGATGACAAAGACCTAGAATTCCAACCTCGCCCAGAATCCTTCCTCGAAGAGCCTTTGACGGCAAGGATTACTACAGAGGAAGAAGAGATTGCCATACCTGATAAGTCTTTTCCAATGACAGAACAACAAGAATACAATCCTGTTATATATGCTTTCAACACTAATAATCAACACCTGATTGCTGAAGTGGTACCGGAGTCTGCCATCCATTCTCTCATAAATTTTTTTGAAGGTATTGTCCCTGCTGAACCTTCTGTTGAAGCCAACGTCTGTTGTCTTCAAGTTGTGGAAAAGACACTCAGTGCTACACATGTGATGCCTCTTTTTGGGGACTATGAGCATAGTGCCATCTTTAATGGTGACCCTCTACTTGACAATGTCATCTCGCCCAAAAAAGAGTCTGTTGCCGAAAAGGTTTTAGAAGCAGCAATTGATGCCATGTCTAATGAACTCATCATTGTCGCCGAAAGTTCTGATGAATAATCCAGCAGAAATGAACCCCCCAATGTACTATTGGAAGGACTCATGGAGTCCAGCCTTCAAGATCTTGAAAAGGTACAACTGGAGGATACCAGCCCTGAGGATTTGTTAATGGATTGCATTGAACAAAGGTTGAATCTTAAAGACACAAAAATGACTGAGGCAGCCGACCAGTTCCCTGAAATACCGAAACAATGTTCGCAAGACACTGTTAATATCTTCGTTGATGAATAGCTACAGGTCATGATTAACGGATATCAAGAGAATGTAACCCAAGAGATATCAAACGTTGATGAGGATTCTAAAAAATTAAAAGAAGTACTGCTGATTTAATGTCTCCCACTGATGAGAAAACGTTAGAACCGAGTGCAAACCCTGTTGGAGAAGAATCTCAAATTCCCAAGTGGATTACAGCGCATGCTGTGAATGACATTGAAGAAATAAACATTTCCACGGATGCTGCTGAAACCAAAAATACTTTTGTTCCTTTGGGTGATCCAGTAATGGAGATGGTGCCACTAGAGGGGGCACACCGGGCAATTGAACTCAATGAAATAGATAGTACTAAATAATATGAACGCATTGAAGTGACAATGGAACATAGGGCATTACCGCTAGAATGTGAAGAACCAAACAATACATACACAGTCAGCACTTTGGATGACAGTGAACAAAACATGTCTGTTTTATTGAAGGGGATGCAGTCATGCTGACAACATCAACTGTGGAAGAGTCAGCATCAAATCTTGAAAGTGTTGAAACATCTTCATTCCTTGTCCTGTTATGATGAATGTGAAGCTAAATGAAGATGAGAAATAGCAAATACTTAATAATCAATATAATCAAGCTATTCATTTACTCCTGTTTTATGTCAGTTATGACGTTTACATTGTAGAATGTCTGATTTGCATTTTTAAACAATGATTTCTGTTTACATTAGAAAGGGCGGATAGCTCTCGATTATAATGTAGTGTCAGGCAATGTAGCAATTTTCAATAAAAATCTAAGAACTGTTGGTGAGATGGCTCCTTTTTTGTTGATACTATTATTTTAACATTTCACATTATTTAAAACTGTGACAACTGTGCAATGCATAAACGTGTGCTATTAAAGTCAGAATAGTTAACATCAACAACGTTAATGTAGTAACATTCACTCATTGGGGAAAACTTTACAATATGTAAAGAGTCTTGCAATTACAACACAGGAAGGGACCAAGTATTTCTGACATTTCTCAGAGCATATCGCCTAGGCATTGTTGAATATCAATGAGTGTGTGTGTGTGGAGGGGGGGCACGGGCATTAATAAAAGGGTGATTGTTGCCATGGGCCTGAGTAGGCAGAGGCATGGTTGGAATTGTGCTCCCATCTCAATGCTGCGATTAAACACACTCACTGCTTGCATATCGGCTTCACTTCTACTTCTACTTCTCAAAGGCAAATTCTTTGTGGCATATAGGAGCAAGACGGCACAGCGAAGGATCAAGACTCAGAGACGCTTGAGGAGCCAAAAAGTGTGACTTTAGATCTTAAACTAGCAGCAGGACAAACTGATAACGACGATCAAAAGAGTCAACCAGAGGAGAAAAAAGAGGAGAGCGACCAGAATCCAGTTATGAACTTCTTCAAAACACTAGTAAGTGCAACATATCAAATAAATAATCATGGGTGTAAAGGTTATATAGTCAGAACCTGCATTTTATTTCGTTTTCCTCAAAATATGCTTCTAATCCATCCTACAATATTGAAGTAATTGCCTTAAATTCTATAAATAAGGAATGGAAGAAGTAAAATAAGTAGAGGTGGAGGTGGAGGTGGAAGAAGTGATTTTTTAAGGCAACTTTATAAAGCTCTTAAATAACGTAATTAGGGAAAATGTATACTATTCAAACTATGCATTGCATTTTAGAAATTAATTAAATGTGTACTGCAATTTTCTTCTTCTCCATGAGTGCAGTGGCTTTGTGTATTCTTTCCCAGGGTAAATTGTTGGGTATAGGCCCCATTCCATATAAAATAAAGTAATAATCGTTTTGTTTAGAAATGTATCTGTCATGTTGGCGGCGCGCGATGAAAGCAGTACAACGGGAAGCCATTGTGTCTTCCTCGTCTTTATCGTGCCTCTACTTGGAACAGTGCCTGTTTAAAGAGTTAGGATTGCCCCCAGCCCCCTTCTAATCAAGTCTCCCAACATGCGGCACTGTGGCGGCCATTGTTCCGGCCATAGTGTGAGCTCACAACGAAGGCCTGTGCTTCTGGAAGTTGAGATGTGTGAAGATAGAGCGAGGGCAGGCCTACGCCATCTCCACCAGACAATGGCTGTCCCAGTGACAGTGTATGTACTGTATGTGCTCTGTCCCTGGGCCTCTGTGTGGCTCAGTGTGGGGCTATCATAGCGGCCTATGTCTGCCTATCTGAAAAGGCTTCTGTTTTGTCCAAGTAATCATGTAATAATTCCAACCCATAGACATTCATGTTAAACATTTAATATTACAATGTACCTAATTTATTTCATTTTTTCTTAGAAATATGAAAGGATGCCTTGATATTTTATCAGAAGGTCATGACATTTACTTTTCTGCTATGTTTGCTTCTTTGCCTTTGTGTTTGTATGTGTGTGCGTATGATGTCAATTAACATGAGTGAAGATATATTTTTTCTTGTAATACAGGTGACTCCTACTAAATCGCAAAAAAAGGAAACAGCTACCCCTGATGTTACAAAAGATCAGGTGATCACAATACACCCAGATAAAACATAAATAGCCCCACACGTAAAGTCATCACTATGCCTTTGGCCACACATTTTGGGAAAATATAAAATAAAAATAACATGGAAAATTAAATTGACTGCACCAAACCGACTTCCAGCACACAGAGGACATTTGCCTCTACATTCCTATGTTTTAAAATAGTTCAGTAAATGACCGATGCTTGCTTTTTCCTACCACATTGAGTTATGGCGCACCCTCCAACCAATGATGTTTCTTTCTAATTTTGTATTCATTAATTTGTCCCACTAACCGCTTATTTTCTTTTGATGTGGAACAGCCCCCGGAGGAGACTCCGCCAACAGTAGCCTCTACAACTGTGAGCACTCAGTGTATTACATTGATTATGTTGCATTAGGTTGTACAGCCTTTCATTATGAATTAACATGAAGATGCTTCTGCCACTTGGATCAACTCACTTATATCTTGCCACATAATAAACACATTCCTTTATTTGCTTTATTTTCAATTTCCCCCAGTGCAAACACTGGGGGAAAGTATTTTTTGGAAAAGCATCCCCCTGTGAGCAACAATAAAATAAAGATGTGATTCCTCCCTCCAATGCTGTAGGTCGCACAAGTACCTGAGCCTCCGGCTGCAGCCAAAGGAATGTCTATCCCACCTCCCCCTCCTCCAGAACCGCCTAAAATGGAAATTAAAGGGGGGCTAGCCGCCCAGCAACAGAAACCCACACCAAAGGAAGGGGCGAAGGCCTCTGCAAAGCAGCCAGATGCCGCAAAGGGCAAATCGGCTAAGGAGACACTGAGCAGCTTTTTCCGTTCAAAGGTAAAGATGGGAGCGAGATATAGACACATATACCATTATTAGTTTGGATCGATAAATATAATAATTTCTAAAGAGAATTGTGTCCCTATGTGTGTTCCATGATAACATATTTATGTAATGTATGTAAAAATTTGAGGCATCTAAACCCAAGAGTGCCCCGTCAAGTGGAGCCAATGCCCCAGCCAAGACAGATGCAGTGGTACAGTTGATTCTCATTAGTCTCCTAATATCCCACTGACTGTGCTAGCTTCCCCTCAGACACTGCATCTAACAACATTAAACTCACATTGCTCTCACCCGGAAGAGGCAAGAACTGCGCAAATGACTGTTTTCAAATAAGAATTACATGGGTAGCCATCTGTCAGTGTCATCAAATGCAATTACATTGACTTAACAATCTTTATGAATGGCCGGGTAAGGATATGGAAATACATCCATTCCTCGATTCCCTCTGAGGTCCAGTGAGGACAATCGGCATCGAAAACAAGACAAAATGTGACATTCTAACATTCTAAATGGCATTAAATCACTTTCTGGCAGGAAATCAAGGAAGTGCTGCAACAAGTTGATCAAGTGCAGGTAAAGAGGAGAATAACATACGGTATTTCTTTCTAAGGAAAACTTTTCTTTTAACTTGAAGGTAAATAGACAATAAAATAGATAATAATATCTTCTTGCATAGTGCATTTGCACAACAACCAAATTTTAATTTGATTTATTTCCGAATGTGTAGCATGGTAAACGTAACTAAGCATAAAAGCCATCTAATGGAATAAAATATGGCACATATCTAGAAATACAGAAAAATATTTAGCATTCTACATTTACCTTAATATAAAATCAGTTTTGTTCTCCAGAACACTGTCCCGGACGAGCCTGAACCTGTTTTAGAAGTCAAGGTAACCAGCGTAGCACAATGAATGATCCTTCTTAGAAGATATCCTTGGCCCTATGATAGACCCTTTTTTAAATGGTCAATAATATAGATCAGTTTAAAGTCTCTGTGACTCCTGTAGTCTATCATTAACTATACTACACAAATTTTGACATCCTAAGCAATAAACCCCTTAAAAAATTTCTTGCCAGGAAACAGTGGAGTGCTTGCCACAACCAGTTGTCGAGGTGCAGGTAAATCACACGAGAATAATATAATTTAGGCCCTGTGAGGCTTTTCTCCAATAATATTCATCCTACTTAGATTGTGTTGACTAGAGGCAGAGCTGTTACACTTGAAGGAATCCATTTTGCTCCAGTAGTTTTGTATTGACAGAAAGGTGTGGCTATTTCAATGAATTTCCAACTGAAGCAAATGTGAATCCCAAGCGATGTCATGTCCAGAACAGCTCAGCGTGTTCACTTCTTTCCCCTTCTTGCCTTAATTAATATCACATAAGCTACTTCTTGTAATATTAATAAGCATCAGAAAGCTATGTTGTTGTTTGTTTGTTGCCCACATCTATATGTCTGCAAATCGTTTACTTCTCTGCAGACAGTAGAGGAGGTGGTCCCAGAGCCTGTTGTTGTAGAAGTAGAGGTAAACCTTTGGGAGCATCTGTCCCGACTTCTTCGATAAACCCCTGTATTGATTATTTTGCTGCTCTGCATGACGCAAGGGTCGTTCCTACTTCATACCGGGATTCATCCATCCTCTTCTCATTTTTTCTTCTGTGGTGTTTTGGTTCATTTGGCCTTCCTTCATCCTTCCAATCGTTCTGGCAGGTGGCGGCTGGGCAAACTACTGGCTGATTCGGCAGGCATAAACTGTAGCTATAACTCAAGTTTTAGCTTTTTACTCAATATCGTCTTCTCTTTCAACTCATTGAAGAAGGCTGACGCCTCCAAGACCACCACGCTGGAGGCGGATGTGAAGCCACAGGCGGCAGCCCCCCTGCCGGACGACAAGAAACCTGCAGCAAAGTCCCCCTTCTTTTCCTTCTTCAAGCCCAAGGTACTAATGATTCAAATTAATCAATGTTAAATCAATGATGCAGTGAGCATTGAAAATGCAGGTGTTGACGTTATGAGATGCAGAATAACATGAGCATTGTGGTGATTGGAGGTACTGGTAAACCAAATGGCAGCTAAAGTCCAATCCGCCTCCACGAGCGGAGTTCGGCTCCTCAGGAGAACTGCCGGAGGGGTAAATATAGTGAGATGATGGCTGGGAGCCTGGGGCTACTGTTTGTTTAACCAGTGATTTAATCAGACGTACGCTTGTCGTGTTTCGTTCTGTTTTCCATGTGACGGGGAAATGCAAACGCATGCTGTCTAAAACCTAGCTGTCTAAACAAACGTTGTCACTATACGCTTTAAGAGTGATATAATCTCATCTGCGTGGCTTTCGAGGTCCCCCCCCCACCCCCCTGTGCTGTCGGTGTCCTAACCAGACGTCCCAGATGTTTGTGTCCCAAAGTTTGTCACCCTGTACGTTGCTCCGATAGCTGTACCGCTCTGTAGGTGCGATTCTTAATTGGTTTGACGACACATTCAGGCTGCAGAGCCCAAGAAGGAGACTGCTGCACCCCCTGCAGCCATGGAGGCAGCCCAAAATACCAAGGCCAAGGAGGAGCCTAAAGCTGCCACCAAAACGGCAGAGGCCTCTGTAGAAAACAAGGCCCCCTCAGAAGCTGCTCAGGGTGGAGACGAATCCGCCAAAGCCCCCAAAAAGTTAGAGAAGAGGAACTCCATTAACTTGTTCTTCAAGACCCTGGTAGGGAACTTTGCTTTTGTCTTTCAGCTCCTATGATCAGGAACACAAGACGGAACTAGGAATAAACTTAAGAAAATAATATGTAATAGAAAAATGGAAAAATGTAATTGTTTACTGATAATGATTTATCAGTAAATAATAAAAATGTCTATTATGTCTATTAACTAACTATTATTTTATTAAGTTTATACATATTGCCACAAATGGGTTACACTTATACACGCGGCGACTGAAAAAGCATTTCAATTATCATCATGGAACCATCCTGATCTTGTAAGTTCACATCATCACAGCCTATCCCAAAAAGGCTAAGATAGGACTAATCATTGGTAGGGGGAGGGGGTTTCATTGACCAACAAGGAGTGCGACAGGCTCCCCCACTGGGAGGTCTGGCAGCTTCCGGCACCATGTTGTGTCATCCATATAGATAATCTTCAAGTCAAGCCACCATTATAATGCAAATGGTTCAGAGTAGTGTGCTTTGACTAGATTGTTATCAGCTCATGGAAATCATGTGACACCTGCATTTATCTATTATTGTGAGTATTGAATTGTTTGTTTGTGTATTTGTATGAACATGCATGGTTAGATATGCATTGATTGAATTTAATTTTCCTATGTAGGGGAAGATATTATGATTCTGTTTGATTCAATACTTTTGTTAGCAATGGCAGATTATTTCCTGCAGATATTTTTCTTTCCACTAGATGGTGAGCTCAGTCGCTTATATCATAACACATAAAACCACCACTGGTATGAGGAAATGACAGTTTCTCATTTGGCTCTAATTCAAGAGCACACACACACACACACACACACACACACACACACACACACACACACACACACACACACACACACACACACACACACACACACACACACACACACACACACACACACACACACACACACACACACACACACGTAGACAGTGTGTGAATGTGAAAAAAAATTGCAAAGTCAACAAAATACCTAAATGCTGTAGAACTGTTGAAAAGTAGATCTATCTAGTGACCCATGAAGATACTGCAGATATTGAATACTGTACATATGTATTTGCAGAGCCAGAAACGCAACTCTTTAGATGCTGGGGTCCAGACAGAGTCAGCGGCTGCCGCTCCTGCCTCAGAGAAGACCAAATGAAATGAGAGACGACACTGATGACATCACTGATTGGGCTCTGTGTTTTCACTCTTCTGAAACCATTTGAAAACCGATTCCGTTAACAGCAATTATTCTGTATCTCACAAATACACTATGGAAACGAAAGTGATTGAAAGAATACAAGCAAGTGAATTTGTTGTATGAAATAGTAAAAGTAAAAGCAGATTGTTGACTGTCTGGAGATTTGATGTTGTTGAAGGATCACGTGTTCATTAAGGACACACTCACAGAACTGAGTCTATTGAAATCTGTATTCTTTGTTAAATCAGTGTATACGACTGAAGTATGAGTATCGGAATTTCTCACCTGGCTGCTGTAAAATGCGACTTATCTGAATTGATTGTGGTAGCTTAACCATTTAACAAATCTAATGATCTTAATCGTATACAACAATTAACTTTCCGCTATTCAGTTATTCCTTTGCATCAATAAGCATTTTTAAACCCTTTATATATTTTTTCTTTGTATATTTTCTTGCTTTCGAGGTGAATGTCCTTACTGCAGATATATCCTGCTAAAATGACTTAAGATAAGCCGAATGACAGCTGTCAGGTCCGCACTCTGATGTTACAGAGCACTTCGATATTAGGTAATACTTGTTTATATAAGTGTTTGTATGTTAACAGCAATGCAGTTCCCTAATGGCATGACATTACAATCTTTACTGTTCTTTTTGGAATTGATGGAAGGTAGATCGGTTTTTAAAAGTTTATAAGACAAAAAACAGGTACATTTGCATTGCTGCAGCTTGATTTGATTGCACCTCTTTTATTCATATAACTTAAAAGTTATCAGGGTCTGCGAACACGTGTGATAATAACATGAAATCTGTCTTTATGAGAGGCTTATTTCCTTAACTTGCACTATATCTTCAAGATAATAAATATGTTTATATGATGTGCCCTGTCAAGTTTTTAAAGTATTCAAGACTGCAATGAAGATGATGGGAATTTCACTGACAGTACAGAAAACCACTGACAGTACAGAACAACATTTGAATTATTCAAACATTCATAACATATCCCACTCACACATACACATACAGCATTCAGATGTTTACATCTTGAGAGCGTCAGGAGGCCCTCGATAAAGGACCTGCCTCCGTCTGGGCCCCACCCATGCAGAGAATGCTCTCATACTATTTTGAAATGCCTGGGAAAAACCGCCCGAAAAATGTAATGTATTAAAATAGTTCTGTGAACATATTTTTGAATAAGGAAAAACCCAGTGAATTACAACTGTGCCAAAGCAATATGATGACCATAAATATCTCATAAAAAAACCTCTCCTATTTCCTGTTCAGTTGGTCATAATGAGTCACGGGTCACACCATTTCAAAGAAATGCAGAACCCACGTTGTCATACAATCCTTAGATTTGTAGGAGGACAGAGTTGTTAATTATAGGAACCAAAAAAGATAGCAGGTGGTTATGTGTGGAACGTGGAAGAACTGTCGAGTGCCACTGCACAGAACAACAGAAATGTCATACCTCTGTGGGACTTCAATAGTTCAATGTTGTATGCTATTTATGTGATGGGTAACATGTTTGCTTGAAAAATAGAATGTGTTGATGCGGTGGTTTATTTTCTTCTAGTGGCACTGGTGAGCCATCGAACCAAAGTCATAACTGATGTACCAGCATTGTTATCAATCTGAACCATTCTTATACATTAAGCTCAAATTGAAATGATATATACAACAATGTAATAGTATATTTTATACATATGAATGAATGCTAATGACTAAAAGTTAAATTAAAAAAGGATCCGAGGTCACAGTCGCTTTTTTAACATTTAGAGAGCTTTAGTTTTGTAGGAAGACATCATGTTTATTGCCCAGTATATAGATTATAATAGTTATGGCGAATGTGATGGGCTTTAGTATTCTATTTCTTTGTGTTATTCATGTTGTATTTACCCAAGAACATGCAGCAGCCTATTCAAAAATGTAGGGCACAGTGCACTCAAATGCAATTCATGTACATTTACATTCAGGGCATTTAGCAGACGCTTTTATCCAAAGCGACATACAATAAGAACATTTGTCAGAAGAAAGAGAAAAAACAATATTTTGTTGTCGGTACAGTAAGGATGTTCATAGAAACAAGCGCCAAGCACCAACAATCACTAGGTTAACCCATTCCCCATATGCAACCAAGATAGCTTGGATAAGATGCAACACAATGCTAAGAATTTTTTTCTGTATTTTGTATGTCCTAGTGCCAGGACACAAAATACAATAACTGCGTATGTGAAAGGAAAATATGATAATAAGAATACACACGTAAAACAATAAACAGACAAGCAGCCTCTTTAAGGTTGCCATCGATAAATAGTGCAGTTTAAAAAAGGTCCATGGGGGTTTCCTCAATGGCTGTTGGTGCAGTTCATCCAAGAGTAAGGAATGTGACTGTGTTATGCTGCGACCCACTCATGAGGGGCGATGGAGTGAGGGATCCCTGTTGTCAGCAATAATGTGTATCACTGCTGCGAGGTATCATGTAGTACTAGATAACACTCTGAGATATGGACCCTATGCAATCCGGCTCTTGGCATGTTTACGGTTCAATCAAGATGGTGACGAGGCCACAGGGACTGTTGCTTTGTTGGTGAATCAGCCGCTAGGGGGGATGGGCTACTTTCAAGTTGTGTGTGTGTGTGTGTGTGTGTGTGTGTGTGTGTGTGTGTGTGTGTGTGTGTGTGTGTGTGTGTGTGTGTGTGTGTGTGTGTGTGTGTGTGTGTGTGTGAGTAAGTGCATTACCGACACTGTGATACAAACACATTCAAATAAGGGAGAATCTTGAGAGCGGGGAATTCCAATAATCTCTCCTGTCTGGTTTATTAAACTTCTCCTTAAATAACCAAAACATTGGAATAAGTAAACCATCTAAACAGTACCCCTGATTTCAAAGTAAAGTGCATAAAATGCATAAACATATCTAGAGATGTGTTCTTATTTGTTTTTATATATATATTTAAAAACAGGTTAAGATACTTTAGAAATGTGAACAGGACCTTATAAATGAGGTAATCTGATCAAATCCTATTCAAGCTCAGAACATTAATAATAGGGTGTGATAAGAATGACGGGAGTGGGTGGGAAAAGGACACTAAAAACAATCAGTGGCTTTCAGGAGTCATAGGAGGGTTTATAAAGGCAAGCAGTCTGTGAGTCTGGTGCGGAACAATGCAGTCAACTGCTTCTGACACATCAAGACAAAAACAAGTCAAAACACACAAGAGGCCCCTCGCCCATATGTTGCTCCAAAACCATCAAGAGTATCTGACTAGCCTAGTACAAGATTATTCATTAGGACATTTGGATACAGGCTAAAAACTTCACAGCACACATGTTTTTTTATTAATGTATTATAAGGATAATACTGTATTTTTTGGCAGCAGAAAGCCCATGCAAACCTTGACGGTTAGTCTTTGTGGAAAAACAGGTTTAGCTTATTGGTTGCACATACCATTAAGTTATCGAAGAAGGAGACCATTAAGGAACCAATGAAAGGTTGTAGAAGTATGTATCTCCTGGTGGGTTTTGATATTGATGTACCTATCGACATACAACTTTTTCTTAAGTGCACATACTAAGCATATAGGTGTGCTTGAACAAATGCTTAATCTGGGGGCAGTCACATAATTCTCCTGAGAGGTCCTCAGGCTTCATCAGACTGGGAACAATAGGGCAGCCTGGAAGAGCGGGAACTCTTTGTGTCACATGTGGTGCCTTTGAATACAATTCTAAACTTTTTTGGTAATTATAGCAAGATCTGAGGGTGAGGTGAGACCAATCTGAATTAAATAACGGTGCATCAATAATTTATTGATGCATTATTTGTGAAGCGATACACAATAAAATGTATTTTAGGCTAATGTAATCAAGGCTAATTTAAATATGCAGATACTATTGTAGTCACTTACACATAGCTTTACTAAGAGTTAAAATTCTAAGTGATGAAGCGTATAATTAAAGTAGACTGAAACCTATAACATAATGTAAATCTGCATATTTATGCAAATGATTTGAGTTGTATATATATATATATATATATATATATATGTGTGCGTGAATATTTATTTTTTTGAGTATGTGTGTTTGTTCGACTTATTACCTTGTGGCATTTCATAATTGCATTAGCGGGTATTTTTTCCTTTTCAATTGTCAGACCTTATGGATGACGATAAAAATACTTTTAGCATTCAGTGTGATATGAGTCTATTCTGCTCATGAAAAAGGGAAGTTGTTCTGAAATCATATCAGAATAGAATTGTGACAAAACTAAACTGTGTACGTGTGTGTGTGTGTGTGCGTGCGTGTGTGTGGTGTGTGTGTGTGTGTGTGTGTGTGTGTGTGTGTGTGTGTGTGTGTGTGTGTTTGCATGCGTGCGTGCGTGTGCGTGCCCATGCATGTGCTTGTGTGCATTTATTTACTGAGTTGATTGAAACAAATCTTGGATAGGTACAAATGCCCAATCATAGTTTAACTTGGCAATTTTCAATGTGCTTAAATATTTGACCGGTTTATCTGTCTGTTAATCAGAATTCTGACTTTAATCTCAGAATTCTGACTTTAAACTCAGAATTTTGACATTAATCTCAGAATTCTGAGAAAAAAGTCAGAATTCTGATTTTAAAGTCAGAACTACGGGTCGGGTACCTGTAAGGACCAACCTGGGAGAGACGCTTTGCTTTATGCAGTAGGAGGAAGAAGAAGATGCAATTTCGTTAATGGAAGACCTAAAGGTGAGTGAAACTTGCACCAAAACAACACATGTTCCAGTTTCACTCACCTTTTGGTCTTCTGACTTTAATCTCAGAATTCTGACTTTAAGGTCATAACTATTTTTTTTTGGCTAGGGTTAAACCAAAAGGTGCTGATACGAGAACGTTATACATACTTCAACAGAATGTTAGGGTTTCTCTTTGCAACACCCCTCCTTGCTTCCATCGCCGTGTGAAGTGCTAGACAATCTCCAACCCCCCTCACCCGCTGGCTGCAAATGGTTGAGCCCGAACACGGGATTTGAAGAAATCCCATTTTCCGTATAATAGCATATATATAAAATATAATATACCAAAATGTTAGATATGTGGCAGATGTCTTATTGTCCGCCGTTTTATACTACATTTTCTTTGCAAAGGAGCCCTCATAGATGATTACAGGCATTATATTTATGGGAACTTCAATTCTTACCGACGACCAATTATTGACAAAAACCACGCGAGTCACATAAAAGTCATGCACATGGACATGCACAAACAACGCCATTATCCCACCACTCAATTGTATAAAGTTTATACGATTCAATCGTATAAAGTTTATACGATTGAGTGGAAAGAAAAGATGAACGTTTGTACTATCAACGTACGCTTTCACAGTCACACGTGTGCTAAACTGATCATATTTTCTTTCGTGCCCACGTGACCCAGTTTAAGGAAAGTTTGCTTTGGTGCACGCGCTTCATCTTCCCCGAGACTCGCCGAGCGCGCGCACCAAAACGCAACAGCTGCACGACTTAAGAACTGAGAGGATTGATCTAAGAACCGAGACGATTTAACGATATTGATGACCACTGTCCGTCCAGCGTCGCCCGAGGAGGAAGCAACTCACGTAGATGGCGAGCTGGTGAGCGTTAGTCCCTGGTTTTTCAGTCTAAGTGTATCCGGACATTCAGAGCTGGAAGGTGTTGTTGGTGAGTTTCAACACTTTGAGTTGAGACAACCGTGGCTAGCGACATGGTTATGGCTAGCTTACCATTCGTCTTAATGTATGGAAAACCTTAAGTCATAATGCATGGAAAACCTTACACAACCCTTCTTACAATGGAAACACGAATTGGCGACCTATTCATTATGCTGCACTTTATTGAGTGCATACGGCTTTAAGCAGTTGATTGTTCTTTATCTTTTGTAGGTGCGCTCTAATAAGTAGAGTAGGTTTTAAGCAGTAAGGTTGGATAACTTACTAGTGTTTTTTTCCTAGCAGGTTACTTCCTATTTTAAAGTGCACTCGGCTGTAATCAGTAGTCTTGATCGCCAATAGGTAACTTTAACTTTAGCCATCCTTTTCTTTTGTTATCACCCTCGTGATCTGCTATCGATTTTGATATTTTTTTAAACTTTCCTTTTTGTTCAAATTGACTAGCTGTGCTTATTATGTCTAATACATATGATCTGTATTTTTTAAATTTGATTGAGATACAACCGAATAATGGTATAATAATGGTTAGAAAAGCACATCAGTAGCTGTTCATCAAGTAGTGGCCCAACTGGTTTTTACGACGAACGTCACCTCTAATCTATCTGAATAACGAGTTGTCAGGGGTGGATTCTTTAAGAGTAACATTTGTTATGGCTGAACTTCTTCTGAATAACGAGTAAACGATGAACTTCTCCCTGAATAACGAGTTGTTAAAGTTTAAGTTGTTAATCCGTTACAGAAAGGGTGCATGAGAAACCTTGAACTGTGGCTCATTAACATTATCAACAGCTGCCTGTGGTCACTTTAGTGGCATAACGTTACACCACGATAAAGTAACTTTCTACGAATATGCTAAATACAACCTAGTGATACCATGAGCATATTCAGTTTAGTGGAATTACATGATATCGACCATTTCAATGGTCGTCTCTATGTATATTTATTCCGATTTTGCAAAACACTTTTGTATCCAACCCCTAACTCAATTAGCTAATTGTACACTCACCACATTTCAAAGAAGGAAATAATTGGGTTTTATATATATATCTATAGAATAGATAGATAGATAGATAGATAGATAGATAGATATAGTTCTGGCTCTTGTTGATTTACTGGAGTTTGTGACAAGGCATATGCCTTAAGCCATTTAACTGTTGATCAAGTTACTCCGCTCTTGACAAGGGTTGAGCATTGATAATCCTATTGAAGTTCTTCTTGGTTCTTCTTCTTCTAAAATGTTCAAGCCGTTCAGTATAGAAAGGTATACTATATTGAAACATAATAGGTCATATACCATCACTGTACTTACATTTTTTTCTCAACAATAACAAAACTTATGTCATTCCTAACTGTAGGTTTACCTTCCTTATGACCGTTTTCATGCAGGCCTAATGAGTATAAAGTTAGATGTAATCTTTAAATACTGAAAGTAAACACTGACACCGTTAAGTTTGCCTTGTATACTTTTAAAAGTATATTATATATTGGTAACCATCTACTATGTACAAAAAAAGATTAATCAAGCTGAAACATTGCTTTTGCTTTATCTGGTTCTATCAGCTTTTCAGTGGTTAACGCAGAGAGGAAATGAGTATACAAGTCGATTGCTAAAGGAGCATATTTCCTGTTTCAATGGAAAAACACTTAGCATGTGTCTAACATTTATGTATACACACACATGTCTTTCTTCTCAATTATCACATTAATATTTGGTTCCACCAAGTCATTATTTTACGCTGCATATTTTAAAGGAAGCCTTTTTCCTTCCTGCAGGTTTCCAGTTCAGGATAGCCACAAGCACGATTGCACCATCAATCGAAGAAAATGCCCACTCACCCCTTACCAGCGTTTGCGGAGAGCCCAGATGGACTCAGCCAAGATGATATCAGCAGTCATGCCAACATGCCAGGGCCCCCTGGTTCTAGCATGACGCCTCACAGCCCAACATTAGAAAAAGCTGTGATGCAAACCAAACAATGTTTGCCAGTCTCCTGCATGTTCTGTGATGAGAGTTTTCATCAGCAGGCAGATCTCGGCCCCCATGTCCTAAGCCAACACCCCACCACACTTTTTGAACCATCTGTTCTATGCGTAGAGGCCGAGTTCCGCATCACGGAGGACAAAGAACGACCCGTGCTGTTTACCCAACCTAGGGATAAGGATGAAGCGCTCAGCTGCATTTTGTGTGGTCAGGTGTCCCGGGATGCTAGTGAGCTGGAGAACCACCTGCGGAAGCACAAGGACTACTTTACCTACTGCTGCACTGTATGTGGACGGCGTTTCAGAGAGCCCTGGTTCCTGAAGAACCACATGAAGATGCATGGAAGCAAGTCTGGAGCTAAAAAGGCCCAACACGACCTGGAGACCCCTAGCACAATCAATGGTGCTGCTCAGGGTCTGAACACTCAGCCAGTAGTCACCCTTTATAAAATGTGCATGGTTTGTGGATTTTTCTTCCCTGATCACAAAAGTTTGGCCGAGCATAGTAAAGTACACAATCGAGATGGGGAGCCTGGTAGAGATAACATGGTGGCATTCCAGGGTGATCGCCCCAAGTCCCAGAATGAACAAGAAACTTTTCTTGAGAGTCTCACGCTAAGGCCACGCTCTGTAGTACAGAACGTACAACCAGAAAGGTCATCCAAATGGATTCCCCAGCTAGACCCATTTAATACATATCAAGCTTGGCAACTAGCTACTAAGGGGAAGATAGCAGTTGGTCCAAATAACACAAAAGATTTGGGGTTGGATGTCAGCACGGACAATGAAGACGGCAACTCCGATAAAGAGGAGTTGGGTAATATATGGACTGAGAGTCAAGCAGACAAGTCCATAAAAGAGGGCCTGGCCAAAGAGCTGCAGCCCCAAAGGCAGAATACGGTTGGGACGCCATCTCCTGAACCAGACCACAGGTCTCTCATCCAAGGAGACAAATCAAGGCCAACCACATGTGAGGAATGCGGACGACATTTCAGGACCTATCACCAACTGGTCCTGCACTCGAGGGTCCACAAAAGGGAAAGGGAAGGGGGGAGCCCCAGTGCTGATGGGAAGTTATCCAAAGCAGGTACACTGTACCACACAGAGGAGGGCTTGGAGGATGGTTCTGAGGAGGCAGCCGTTTCAGAAGCCGTGGGGCCAGGTAAAATGGGGGCCGGTGTTGAAAATCCCTTTAACATGTATTTATTTCCAAACATTTTAAAAACAATGAACAAAACGACCCTCACTGCATACAAAGTAAACTTGAAATGCTCTTTTCTTTTCATAGGGGAGTTCGGATTTGACAGATCAAAAGTCAGATCAAGGCAATGTAGTTACTGCTCCAAAACGTTCCGGTCAAGCTATTACCTCACTATTCACCTCAGGACCCACACAGGTATGTTAAGAAAAGGGAGGCAATGAAATGATGGCTAATGATTTCAACCCATTCCTGTTTTATATTTGAAGTGCTCTTTGTGTCTTGACCGGCTCGGGTCGTGAAATTTGTCTTAAACTAATACATATACTTATTTTGCAGGCGAAAAGCCATTTAAATGCAGGTACTGTGACTATGCAGCAGCACAGAAAACGTCACTGAAGTATCACCTTGATCGACGCCATAAAGAACAAATATTAAGGGAATTCCCAAGCAGACCTGTGTCTCCTGTGCCGTCGCCAACCGATAAAGAGTTTAGAGAGAATGGAAGGGCCCCAGTTAGAGCCAAACTGTGGGTGCCTGTGCCTAAACCATACTCCAATAGCAAACCAGAAAACGTACTGGATGGTGATGTAGACAAGGTTCACAAACTGATGGGTCAAGTTAAAATACCAGTAGAGAAGGTAACTAATGGGCCTGATTCCAAAACTGCTGACACATCAATCACTTGCCCAGTACCCATTAACTTGATGAAGAAGCCGGAGACGGAAGACGAAAGCTCTGATGCTCCATTGAATCTTTCTTTAAAGGTCACCATCAACATGTCGACAAGTTCTCAACACCAGAACGCATTGATTCCAAATTTCTGTACATCCTGCACATTCAAAACACTGTACCCTGAAGTTTTGGTGATGCATCAAAACCTGATTCATAAAGATCGGTCAGACATGACTAAAAAGAGCAGATCCAGTCTGAAACTCAAGCGCTTTACAGGCTGTCCCCCTGCCCTTGAAGGAAATGATGTCACTCCACTCTGTATGATGGACAGGAGACACCCCCGTCGAACCGGGTCCCCAACACCCCAGGCTGGCAAAGCGGATGACAAGACTCCCTCAGCGCCCCCAGTCGTTGCTCCCAAATGCTCCCCTATGCATGTACCCACACAGAAGGTGGCCCCAGAGATGCAGAGATATGGGGCAAAGATGGAACAACAACAACAACAACTCAATCAGGAATCTTCTCGGTTTACAGAAGTGGAGAAGAAGTCCAGTAACAATAAGCATGCAATGGAGCCATACCATCCATCGGACAGAGTAGGGATTGGCGAGAGAAGTTATCCGGTGAGACCTGGGGTCATGTGGCACTCTAATGCGGCCAGGCTCTGTCTCTCAAGCCGCTTTGGGAGCCTCCCCCAGATGGACTTGGGTCAACCCTCGAACAAGAGACTCAAGTATTGCCTCCCGCCGGGCAGGGAGACTGAACCCGTTGAGAAGCATGACTTTAGGGTGCCAAACGTTGATGGAGCCAACCAACTGCTTGGCTTGAGGAGAACCATGAAGACGTCATCCCAAAGTTCCTCTGCCGCCACTGTCTCTGAGGTCACGGGTCAATCAAAGTCTCTACCTGTGGGTGGAGGCAGCATGGATACCGACTGGAATATAATGAACATCCTGCGATCCTGTTCCCCAGCAGATTTAGCCACACTCTACCATGGTAACCCGGCATTCCCAAGCCATGGAGTGCAGGCCCATCCCAGAGCTGGTATGCAAGGACTTAAACTAAATATATTGAATAAAATGATTTCTAAGGCATCATAACGTTCACAATTTGATTGTCAGTTTAACAATGTTTTTCTTCTGCTTTCTTTCTTTTAATCAGGAAGCAGAACTACTCACTACCAACATCTACCGAGTCTGCCCCATCTTCAGAGGCTCGAGCATCCTGCCAAATTCACTGGGGAACGTTATGGCAATGCGGACAAGAGTTAGTAATATATCACCAAGGTAAACTGTTAAGAAAACTGCTGAACTAGACTAAATCCTATCTGGAATCTTTCTTGTTTCCAAGCTGCTTCGCCACAGTACACAACTTTAGTCATTTGACAAAGTCGAATCCATTTATTTTCTTCCATGTTTTTAAATGTGCAAATAAAGCATTGAGAAACTTAGGAGGGTTTGTATTCTAGGATTCGAGGCGGAAGGATGGTCTTATCTTTATTTCTTACCCTCACTTATTATTACTTAATTTTATTTTGTGTAAAAGAAAGATAGTTTTTCACAAGCTGTCTAGAACTCAGGCAATGTTTAAAGTAGAGCATTTCTCCTCTGAATGTTAAGACATGCATTACTTGTTTGAATAAAAGGTTCCCTATGCCTATTGCCACTAGAACTCTATAACAACTGTGAAACTCCATTTCCATCATTACCTTTTTTTTAATGTGGGAGAGAATTTTGTTTAAAGCTTGTATTAGTATTTGCAATAGTTGGGTATTTTTATTTATGCTGTATGTCAGATCATTGTGCAGCACTCCAGCACTGTTCTTCCCCAAAGCACTGAATGGTTGGGGTTTATTATTATTTTGGTTCCAGTGGGTTACCAACAGGCTACAGCAAACTGTTAAAATGTTAGTTTATGTGGTCTACCTCAGTTCAGAGACTTGACACTGTTATTTTGTAAAGCTGTTCGAGCTTTCATGTCGACTGTTCAGTCGTCACTTACCCAGACGTTCTTTATCTGGGTAAGTGCCAGATGTTTATGTGTTGTCATTTGATGGGCTGATGTGTATCTTCTCCTGGAAAAAACAATATACTGTTGTGTCTCTTCAGCTGTGAATTCTGTACCAACTATCGGAGGGATTGATGTTTTTGGACCGATGTACAGTGCTTTTAAGTACTCGCCAATATTTTGCAACGTCTTGAAAGTATTACCGTCATGTGTTCAACAATTTTGTTTTCCTGATTGGTCCCTAATTTATTTTGGAAAGACTAATGGGCTGTCAATATGTACTCATGGAATTAATGACTCAAAACATTGTACACTGTGAAAGAGAAAAGTCTCAGGTTCAGCAAAACGTACTAGCAAATTGGATGCATCTGTTGTTAATTAGTATGTTTTCCAACAAATAAAGCCTTGTGTTAAGTTATTTGCCTCTTTGATTTGCCTTTCACATATATATGTACCCTAATGTTTACCCAAACTAGCGACACAATCCACCAGCTTTGTTGCTCAGGCAAACATTGCTAACACTTCATAATTAAAGGCTATCATTTAAAAAAAAATATATACCGGTACATCAAAATGTAGTGGAAATTATAGCTTGTTACCGTTGTGGCAGGTTAAGAATCAAGTTTTCGTCGTTTGATGTGTGGTTGCATGCATATTCTGAACACTAGAGGGCAGTACTTTCAAAGGCTAGTCACGATCAAATATACTGCCTTTCAATCAAGCCAAAAGATTTCTGCAACAGTTTGGTTCAATTAGGCCTATATATTCCAACACCATGGTCAAAGTTAAAAAAAAACGCCCTAGATGCAAAGACACAATTCTTAAATAAGTTTTTGATGTTGACATTACCAAACCAAGACTATTGACAACACATCCATCAATTATATCTTTCACAATAGCAATTCTTCGGCCCTTGTGGCTATGCATCAGCTTTTAAACCCCTCCCTTTTAGACTAAACCACATCTGTTTGCTGCCTGTTCCCCTGAGCCAGCACTATGTAATTTCTTACATTAGCTCACATTAGTGGATATTGCCCATGGCCCACGGTAATCACAAAATGAGCATTTCACTTAGCATCACTCTCATATTCCCCCACACTGTGGCAAACGTAGTGCAAATGTTTGTTGGAGTAGCCAAGTTGACTATCGTTTATGACATGTCTCCTGCTATTCAGAATCCCCCATGTCCAAAATGATGCATTTCCTTTCTTCCCAACAAGCTTCCAGGGTTTTTATGTCAAACTGCACCTTCTACAAACAGATGTACAAAATTGTTACCAAGATGTACAATTTTTCTATTTTTTTTTCCTGTTTTTTGTTTATTTCCCAATTTGGGATCCCTCAAATCTGACTGACATTTATTTGTTATTGCTAACATGAACAGCATTGAGAATTTCTGCTGCACGTATGTGTAGCAGAAATTGTATAAATCAGTTTTCTGTGGCATATTTCCGTACTGTCATATTTGTATTACAATACAATTATTCTAAACCTAGAAATCATGACTCAAAATGTATTTTGGGGGATTTATTTGAGCACAAGAAATACAGAGAATGCATACGTTTAATGGCATATTTTGATTAATATTTTTTTATACTTGTTGGTATTCTAGGCCTTAAAAAAAAAATCCCCCTATATGGACAGGGCAGTGAAGGGAGACAGGGAAGCGGGTTGTAGAAGACAGAAATTACATACATCATAGGACCGCAGGTAGGAATAGATCCTAGGTCACTACAAGGCATACTACCCTCATGGTTAGCACTAGCAGGTTGAGCCGCTGAGATACAAGGCGTACTGCCTACATGGTTAACACTAGTGTGTTGAGCCGCTGAGCTACAAGGCGTACTACCTACAGGGTTAGCACTAGCATGTTGACCGCTGAGCTACAAGGCGTACTACCTACAGGGTTAGCACTAGCATGTTGACCGCTGAGCTACAAGGCGTACTACCTACAGGGTTAGCACTAGCATGTTGACCGCTGAGCTACAAGGTGTACTACCTACAGGGTTAGCACTAGCATGTTGACCGCTGAGCTATAAGGCGTACTACCTACAGGGTTAGCACTAGCATGTTGACCGCTGAGCTACAAGGCATACTACCCTCATGGTTAGCACTAGCAGGTTGAGCCGCTGAGATACAAGGCGTACTGCCTACAGGGTTAGCACTAGCATGTTGACTGCTGAGCTACAAGGCGTACTACCTACAGGGTTAGCACACTAGCAGATGGAGCCACCGAGCTGCCAAAGCATAGCAAATCCTTTACTCAAAAAAAATCTTGAAAGGAAAATTACCATACATACGTTATAGCAAATCAGTGTGGAACATCCCATCCATGTGACAGTGTACTTATTTTAGACTATGTGGCCATTAGATGTGGTAACATTCTTCGGTGACTAGACCTAATGGCAAACTGACAATTTTCCATAAGCATTTCCTGCTGTTTGCAATCAAACTAACTCCTGCCTTCCTTCCTATATAATTGTTAAGTAAACCAAGTGTATGTGTCTTCCTGTGTACCTATTCCAACCTCAGTCATTCAATCAATTCATCAACTAATAACCTCCAGATTGCCAACATTGCATGTACGGCAATTGGGCCAACAATGTGGATATGGTCAATTGTTGAATATCCTGTCACAATTTGAGGCAGAAAGGCTGTGCTGTGCTGTGATTGCTCATCATCGTCACCCTATCCCTCTGAGGAAGAGGAGCAGTGTAATGGTTCCCACTAAAACAGCCTCTGGCCTCAGGAAAGGGATTTGGGTGTCTGGAGACAACAGGGGCCATATGGAGAGGGCTGAGATAGCAAGGCACACGTACAGAATAATGGATGATGTGTCATGTTTCATGTTGCAGGGAAGCCATCAAGAGACTTAGTTTGGGGAAATCAAAACACTCGCACACAGCAAAAGCGACTGATGTACTATTTAGCAGTTGTTTTTTTGTTTATTGTTTAATTTTATGATCCCTGAACCAAATGAGGGTTCATGGTAGGAAAACACTGTCCTCTGCCTTCAATGCAGCATAATGTGCTATCCCAAAACATTTGTAAATAATGTCTAATGTTACAGTACTACTGGGTTACTACTGGGTTACCAATGAGCAGTTATTGTATAATTTAGTCAGTTAAAAGATATTAATTTAAATGTACAGGGCCTCAAAACAAAAGTATAGGCACAATCATTTTAAGGAGAATGCAATGGTTTAATATGCTAGGCATTTCTGCTTTATTTGTATAAATAAGTACTCTATAGCCACATCCCAAGTTTATATATTTAATTTTAATCCAAGACAGATACAATGCTACTGGTTTAGCGAAGCTAAACCCATGATTTCTTTCTTCCCTTTTTTCTTCTCGAGCCAGGGGTGGATTGTCTACTTAAATTTTTGCTTTCTGTATGTGGTCTATATTTGTCTACATGTGCAATAAGCACCTTACTCTGGATTCTTTCTTCCTAGTGTCAGATCGACCCTTAACTCTCACTGCATCTGCAATAACCACCTGACCCTGGATTCTTTCTTTCCCAGTGTCAGACCTACCCTTAACTCCACCTGCATGTGGAATAAGCGCCACACCGTGGATTCTTTCTTTCCCAGTGTCAGAACTACCCTTAAGTGCTGTTTCCGATACCCATGAGTAAGCCCCATAAAAGCTGCCCCATCACTGCAGCGTTATTGTTTCTTGCGGATGATTGATTGATGGATGAGGGCTGACACTTCAATGAAGCCATTTCCACTGGCATCTCTATCCGATGATGTGCAGCGTATATTTTCCATCCACGCCTCATTGCACGCCTGTGTCATTCCCGGAACTTCATTTACACCATGTTCCCTGAAGGACCTTTTTTAGACCCATCTCCATCTTCTTTCCTCTGCCTCTCTCTCCCTGACTCCTCTTTTTATCTCCTCTCCTCTTTTTCTTTCCATGCCATAAAATAATGCTATTTCTCGTCTGCTCTGGAGGGGCCCAGAATAATTTGCAGGGAATGATAAAACCAAAGGCATGGAGGGGTTATTTACAGGAAGTGTTATGCTGACGGGGTCCCACTGTTGTGCTTTTTCACTCTCAGATGGCCCGGGCAGAGGCCGGCCGTGATACACTTCCCAGGCACTCGACAACAAAACATGTTTGATCGTCAGAGGTTGCCGATATCTAAGCCAATACAGGGTCTTCACAAAATTGTGAAGATTTTAGGTGGACTACTGCAGATCTAGCTTAATGCACAATACGTGCACGTATATGGGTTGTTGATAATGGGATGGAGGCACATTTTTTGGGAGAAAATTGCTTGTTTTGGGCTCATATGGGGAGCAGATGGTAAACAGGCTTCATTGCGGCAGGCTTTCTGGGATGACAGCCATGAGATTCCCCCTCAGGTGCCATTGGAGCCCCTTTAGGAGAGGAGAGTGATTGGTAGGACATGGCCCCTCCTAAGCAACTGCCTTTTTTTCAAGAGTTTAGCCCTGTCTTGTAGTTTCCACCAATCTATCTTTCTACAGTGTCCTCAAAATGAGCCAATGTCACCTCATTCACCATCATTATTTTTTCCTGCTCATTTTGCAGTCGGTTTTGGAGAATTAAAAAAAAGAAACTCATACACTTTGTTCATATACGTGTACCCCATAAAGGACTTGAATATACATTAACGTGGTCACCTATTTTGTATGCATTGTCTTTTTAGTACAAATGTCCATTTGATCCAATCATTTGTTCGCTATAGAATCAGAAAGTCCATCCAACAATACTTTTGACTTAGCCCACAGTGCATAAAGGATATGAATGCCTAAATACACATTGACCTTGCCTGATACGGGGGCCTTTTGGTTTATCAGAGAGGAGAAGGAAACAATTGTCTCCTTTAAAAGACATTAGGAGTATTGTGTCTAAAGGGATCTGACATGGCTCCCTGCTTCACTGATGGTTTCCACTCCGTTTCCTTTATGGTGACTGGATAGGTAGGGCATAACGTTCCGCCCCTGTATTTATAGATTGCGCTGGTTTCCCTCTATGAAAACATGAGCTGAGTTGTGATTGGCCCCTGGGGTGTATTCCCTCCCCCACCCCCCTCCCGAGGCTACATTGGCGTGTCGTTCTTTATCAATAATCACCTTGGTGGAAGTGCCGCCCTTGTTCCAGGGGGGGCTGACCTCTGCGGTGATGTGGGTGTGAACTGTGGGTCATTCATTACTGCAGCCTTGCTGTAATACCGCTATTACCCTATTACTGATAGGGAGGAGGGGGGGCGGGGGGGGGCGGGACTCCCCTGCATTGTGGTCCGTCCCTCAGGTCACATGACCAGACCATGTGAGGGGCGGGGAGGGGCCAGATTCCTATCAGAAAAACATTTCAATAGTTTTGCATGTGAGGTATATTCTAAGACGGACGTCCAATGTTGAAAGGGGTTCCTATTTAGAATATATCTTTCCCCTCATGAAATCCACCAGCATTATCGCTGTGATCTGTAAGTCTACTGTACAAGACGCTGTGCTTCTGGATTCAATGGGAACATTCCCCAATGCTATTGTTATTCCTGTGTACTGTACATGGCCTAAGTGGCTGTGTAATGCACAAACATGCGGCTAAATGAGCGCACATACTGTTGCTGTGTGAGCAGAGAGAGAGGGAGAGGGGGTGGTGGGGATAGAGACAACTACACCTCCACTCCACAAGGCAATAGCGCTCCTCCTCTAATGCGTTGTGACACTGAATACTACACACAGAGAAACAAGTAAGCTCAAATTGGGTTATTCCTCCTACCTGCCAGTAATGCAGTTGATAAGCACTATAAATGTAGATTTCTAGGGAGGAGGGAAATCACATTACTCCAAGCTGAACTGGGATTTTCGGCCTAAATTGGCTGATGTTCCTTGGGTCTCTCTGTCCTATCAGGATGAATGAGGGGAAATAAGTGATTTGACTTTGCATGAGATAAATAGTCGGCACAACAGCCGCTATTAAGTTAAGAAAAGCAATTCTAGAACTATCAAGAATAGAATATGTAAGGGACTTAAAAAGAACAACTTACATGCGGTATGAGCTAATGTTGGTATACACACGTTTGAACTTCACAGATTGTGCAACGTGAACTTGGAAGTGGTTGTGCAGAAGTGAAGTTTTCCAGAACATGGAGGAGATAACTCTCCTGTGCTCTGGAGACAGGACGTATGCATGGTTTCTTTACTCTTTAGCCAAATGCAAGCCCAGCTACAGTTACAGTCTGATTAAAACACCGTCACGTAACATAACCTAGCACCTGGATGTCCCTCAGGTGGATGCCTGCAACAACATGGTTACTCTTTTGTTGGTTAAATGTGCCACCTCCATCTCCCTCTCAGGTCTTCTCTCTCTCTCTCTCTCTCTCTCTCTCTCTCTCTCTCTCTCTCTCTCTCTCTCTCTCTCTCTCTCTCTCTCTCTCTCTCTCTCTCTCTCTCTCTCTCTCTCTCTCTCTCTCTCTCTCTCTCTCTCTCTCTCTCTCTCTCTCTCTCTCTCTCTCTCTCTCTCTCTCTCCCTCTCTGCACTCTCTCTCTCCCTCTATATATTTTCTTTGTCTGATATATATCATACATTATTTCATATTTTTATTTGAAGAAAATTAACTCCTTACTTCCCAGGTAGAGCTTTTATTATAAAAAGCCAGAAAAAATGAAACACACTGATTGAATGGTTTACTTTTTTTACTTCAAACTTTAAACATCAATACAGAGCTCTTTACTCCCTGAACTGAAGATAACATACGTATATCATAGGTAAAAAGCATAGAGAGAAAAAATATAAGGAGAAATTACAGAATTATTTGATTAATAATTCCGGAATGTCAGTCATAAAATATGGCATTTGAGGTGCACACCATCGCTCTCAGTTTCAGTTTCAAATAAAGAGACATACGCAGTTACTGTATGAATACATATGTGGGCATTCTTCATAATATGTAGATCCTTTTTATTAAACAACAAACTGCTTTATGTCACTGTTTTTTTGATTTTCAGCATAATATCAATGCAGGCATGTCCTCTCTTCTTCAAAGAGATTGTCAGGAATCTTCATTAAATTATATATTAAGATTAGCCTTTTGCTAATCACAAATCTCTGACTTGTAGAATGTTTTGCGTCATGTTGAACGCAGCACCTTTCTCATCACTGTGCAGTACAATGACATTTAGCATCAGCAGTTATTAAGAAGGTGCTCACCACGGATGTCATTTTACTGGTGTCATTTACGCTTAGTCGGGCGAGTTCCATCAGCAATTAAAAATGTTATATTTTACCACATAGAATTAATCTTGAGGAGCTTTGAAATGTGTTCAACTTTAGAATTAGTTTCAAGTGATCAAATATATGTGTAATGGGAATAGACCACAAAGATTGCAATTTAAACAATGAATCAGTATTTTAAAGCTATATTTTTTGCAGAGAATGACATTTGAATAAACATGAATATGAATACATAAATATATATTAAAGACATAAAAATGCTGCTCACACACTTGTATTGAGAACACACAGGCCAGTGAACTCTCAACAAACAATCCAGAGAGCGGTGGAATTCATATGCACCCATGCATGTGTGACTTGTGTGTAACATTGCGTGATTTATGTCCTAAATAGCATTCTCCTCTCATTGGCAGCAGCCCAACCATGTGCCTCCCCTATACGCTGGATGAGTATTTCCTGACATGACACATGCATCCCCAGTGGCACTGGAACTCAGACAACCCAGGTGCAACCCTAATATCCTCCCCAGTATCCAAACATTTCCTTTAAAAGTAACTGGCACATTGGGGCCCATAAATTAAGGCTGAATGCTGCGCAAGATGTCTGGCTACCAATAAGACGGTACCTCCGAGCAATAAACTTTGACATTGC
>NC_079412.1:15271309-15276309 GCF_026213295.1 Gadus chalcogrammus
CAGTTTTCTAAACATCATTATACAAGCCTCGGAAACACAACAGAGTTGCAGTATTTTCCTCAATATTGTATTTTTAATACGTCCTGTGTCAAAGAGTGCATGTCCGTCCAGAGGAAAAAATGTTGCCGAGAGGTAAGATATGTTTTTCTTGCAGGTATTGAACAGAACAAGTGGAAGGCCATAAACACGGCATCATAGAAAAAAAGAAAAAACACTTTAATGTGACAAATATCTAATTGTACTCACACTGTTTGCTGTACACCGCGATGACAAGTGCTAATGAGTTCATTTAAGATCATTTAAAATACAAACGAGTCTTTGCGATCTGTTCATTAATTACTGCTAATTACGCAAATAGCTTGGCTTGTCGGGCTGGCATGCGTTTTGCCGGTGTGGGTGGTGAACATCAGGCTCTGAACGGAGAGATGTCCGGTTTCACTCCAGGTTTGGTGAATGGTTTTGTAGCCCGCCATCATCACGGTACAAGATGGATACACGCTCTTCCAGTTAGCATCGTTGTGCTTCCCAAGGAAGCCAGATGATAAGGATGATAATGTGCACATTTATCCTCAGCAATGTATTTTTAATTGCATGCATTATGTAGGCAGGTTGCTCACAATCATTTATTTTTAAAAGGTGAAAAACCAAAACAACACTTATTGTCCTTTTATTTTTTGCAGCATTGAAAAGAACACTAGGCAGGAGTCCATCCGTCCGTCCATCTGTCAGGATACCGTTCCATCAGGGAAAAGGAACATCCAGATTTCATGAGGATACGAAGCAGCAAGCAGATTGCCTCAATTCATTTATGCATTTTTAATTGTTTTCTTTTTTCCCCCTCTCCCTTTCTTCTAAGACCCTAATCCCCCAGGGAAAAACAATTCCCAGTCCAACTGAAAGGTTAGTAGTCTGTAATGCAAGCAAGCGGCTAAGTCTCACTTCATGTCAAGTCTTTCTCTGTTAGCGCTTCAAGCATAGTTAATAAGGCAGTCACCTATCAACACACATCCATGCATGTCGCAGCCATTACATTATGAAGTCCACAGTCGCTGACGCGTCCCCCCTCCTTCACAACGATTGCCGCTGCCAAGTGGTCAATCCTCATCCTGTTGTATTAAGCTTTATTTCTCTAACTGTTGTGTTGGAAGCCCCACTGCCTTGCTTCATCAGTAATCAAGGGTTAATTTCACACCTCAGTGAATAACCTGCTTTAATCTTCATTCATTGTAATTAAATCCGTCCAATAATTTAGAGCTCTTTGTTCAGTCCAATATCCCCCCAGCCCCCCTTTCTCTTTTTGTATTATTGTTCTACACCCATCACATCTCATCTCCTGAACTACGGGCCATCCAGCCTCGCTTGACAAGCAGAATCTATTCCTAAAATTAAAACATTCCTGACCTATCTGAGATGACAAGACTGTGAGGAGGGAAAGGGGGAGGGAATGAGAAGGGGACGGGGGGTTTGAGAGCATAGGAGAGACAGAGAGAGAGACAGAGAGAAAGACAGAGAGAGAGAAAGAGAGGTAGAGAGAAAGAGGGAGACAGAGACAAACTGAGAGAGGGGGAGAGAGAGAGAGAGAGAGAGAGAGAGAGAGAGAGAGAGAGAGAGAGAGAGAGAGAGAAAGGGAGAAAGAGAGAGTGTGAGAGAGAGAGAGAGAGAGAGAGAGAGAGCGAGAGAGAGAGAGAGAGTGAGAGAGAGAGAGAGACAGAGATAGAGAGAGAGAGAGAGAGAGAGAGAGAGAGAGAGAGAGAGAGAGAGAGAGAGAGAGAGAGAGAGACAGAGAGAGAGAGAGAGAGAGAGAGAGAGACAGACAGACAGACAGAACCGGAGAGAGGGAGAAAGGGAGAAAGAGCGAGAGAGAGAGAGAGAGAGAGAGAGAGAGAGAGAGAGACAGACAGACAGACAGACAGACAGACAGACAGACAGACAGACAGACAGACAGACAGACAGACAGACAGACAGACAGACAGACAGACAGAATCGGAGAGAGGGAGAAAGGGAGAAAGCGAGATAGACAGAGAGAGAGAGAGAGAGAGAGAGAGAGAGAGAGAGAGAGAGAGAGAGAGAGAGAGAGAGAGAGAGAGAGAGAGAGAGAGAGAGAGAAAGAGAGAGAGAGAGAGAGAGAGAGAGAGAGCGAGAGAGACAGAGAGACAGAGAGATAGAGAGAGGGAGGGAGAGAGAAAGCGAGTGAGAGAGAAAGAGACAGAGAGAGAGAGAGCTCTGTACAGCTTGGACTTGATGGAAGAGGAAAAAGGAAAAGGAAGTTGACACATTCACTGTCTGTTTTACTTTGGTTTTATTTTTTTTTCCTCCTTTCAGCTCAATGGAATGTGGAGAGTTGACCCTGTCAATCAGCCCTGGTGACAGGTTTAATCACGCCGTGCCCTCCACCAAATGGTGGTTAAATAGGAATGGAAATAATAGAGCCGTGGTGGCCTCTTATAAATGGTAATCAAGAGGACTAATCAAGTGACAGGTCCGCAGATCTGGTTATTCCAACCAGTCACTCAACTTCACTAACCAAACTCCTTCTGCCCTTCTTTCTTTCTTCGCTAGTTTCTTTCTTTCTTTCTTTGTTACTTTCTTCTTTCTTTTTATATGTATGTTTTGGACCAGTCCTGCATGTGCAAATGGTGTCTGATTTCCCATGAATCTATCTCTGTGTTGCTGTCTGTTAAGGTTTGATGCATTTGCACGTGTCACCTGCATAGCTATACTTCTTTTAAAGGTTATATACTATGAATACACTACATCACTCAAAAGGCGCATTTTCCTTTTAACTTTGGGCAACTTTTCCTGAACAATGTAAATCGAGTCTTGCCAATCCACTTCTCTGTGATCCGCCAAGAGAGTCAAGGGCTGTGCAAAGACTTTGAAATGTTGATTTTGTCGAATATGGGCAAGGTGTCGACTTGTGACTGGTGACTTCCCTGGTGACACCTTTAAATACAGAACCACTCAAAGTTTGATGTGTGCTTGGAAGTTGTGAAGGTTGCCTTTCTCCCCAATTGTCAAAGAAGAAAACAGATAAATATGCAACCTCACCCTGCCATAGTGGCATCACCAGTCAGAGCTTTTGTCTTTGGAAGTCTGCAGCCTCACTAAAGATTAAACAACACATTACTCTGTTTTCTTTTATTGGTGCAAGATTCATCATGCTACTCACAATCTAATTATGTCAAGTAGAAAAACTGACTTTTATTTTCATTATACATTTCTTTTTTCTCAGTTGTGCCGCTTTAAAATCTATAATTCATTTGTTTAAAAACCTTTTATTCAGTAGTGGCAAATTGGATTTGCCTCGCCATAATTGTACATGATTTTATATGGTTTGGTTTGTCATTGGAAAGAAAAGGGCTATATGTGTGCCGACAGCAGGATCTTACATCTTAAAGACTAGCCTTCTCTCCCCGCTAATGATGGTTTACAGGCCAATTCTCTTGGGGCAGTCTAAGTGCTTCCAAGATATCCCATCTTCACAGGAAATCCACATAACTTAGTCTGGCAATGCCAAAGGAGGTTTAAAGACAAGCCAAAAGCATGAGTAAGAGATGTGTCAGAAAACGGCACCACGCATAAATCTCATACAAACTAAGCATTACCCCCATACACATCTCTGTCTCTCTCATTCAACCTCTCTCTCTCTCTCTCTCTCTCGCTCTCTCTCTCTCTCTCTCTCTCTCTCTCTCTCTCTCTCTCTCTCTCTCTCTCTCTCTCTCTCTCTCTCTCTCTCTCTCTCTCTCTCATTATATATATCTATATGTTTATATTTATATATATACATATTTATATATATATATATATATATATATATACAGTATATGTATATAAAGTATATGTATATATGTATATATATTTATATATATGTATTGTATATATGTACAATTTCAATAAATTTGATCCCTTTCACACTCAATGTTAATTATTGTGATCTGAGGATTTGTGTGCCTTTGTGCTGTGGTCAACTACAATATACATTATACAGTATTCAACTACAGTATCAATGATATTTCATAAAGTATACATTATAGAGTATACATTATACAGTATAAATTAAACAGTATACATTATACATTATACAACAACAGTTTACATTATACAGCATACAACTCCAGGATAGATTATACAGTATACAGTATACAGTGTACTGTATACTGTATACAGTGCACTGAATACGGTATGCAGTATCCAGTATACATTATACAGTTTCAACACTATACATACAATATACATGATACTGTATACTGTATACAGTATACTGAATAAAGTATGCAGTAAACATACAATATACTGTGCAACTACAACATACATGATACAGTATGCATTATACAATTAACAGTGAACATTATACTGTATACAGTATAAATGATGAATTATACAATTTACAGAATACTTTATACCGTTAACAGTATTGTATACATTATGCTCTATCTTTCTATGCCACCAAGATCTCAAACAACTGCATAAAGGCCACAGCATAAAGAGTATAACTATAGTATAGCAACTAAATGCACTCATATTATTTGCTATGGTTGTGTATTTTTTTTATTTTTACAAATACTGTTATACATATGTTTTTTTATGCAAAGAGTATTATCCGTTGACATTTTCTATTGAATTAACCAAAGGAAATACAATTTTCTGTAATGTATTAAATATGTTGCTTAAATAAAGCTCAAATTGAATTGAAACGAGAATCTCATAATCAGCCTTTTTAGACCTATGAGTCCGTTAGGGGGGGGGGTGATTGAATTGGCTTCCAACGTGTTTCTTAACTCATTTAACAAATTCTCTGTGTCGATATGGCGACACGATGCCTGACACGTGGGCTAAGCCTCCCTCTCCTAGCAGGTGTTTAGCGGCACATTCTTCATTCTGGGGGTCGAGAGAGGAGATCTTCTACTCTGTGTATGCACTCCATTTAGTGGGCTGTGTCACTTTGTAGCTAGTGTGGGTATATATGTGGGAGAGTTCCTGAGATAGCGTTAGTACTAGTC
>NC_079412.1:15278809-15304744 GCF_026213295.1 Gadus chalcogrammus
ACAAATAAGGCCCCACCCACTCAAGGAGGCGGCGATGAGCTCAAGACCCGTGTTCACCACGTGCGCCGCAGGGGGGGGGGTGGGGGGGCCGCGAGAGGCCAATCTCCCTACCCGCCTCTCTCTTCGCTCACGTACGCCATTCTATGTATAAATAATATCTCTTTCTTTAAAAAAAAAATATTACATTCTGATTTGAACCCGAGATTAGTCATCCCGTTGCAGCGCGGGCTGTGCCTCCGTTGAGCACAGTGACGATTGGTTAATGAACTGCTGCACTGACAGCCTCTCAGTCTAGCCCTTCATGTTTCTATCCACTCGCCGCCATTCTGAGGAGAACTCCACCTGCTAGTGTGTGTCTACCTCCCCCACCCCATCCAGCTTCAGCTTCCCTGGCACGCACGCACACACACACACACACACACACACACACACACACACACACACACACACACACACACACACACACACACACACACACACACACACACACACACACACACACACACACCTACACACCTACACACATGCACACACACGCACACACACACCGAGCGGCAACAGGACGCTCTTGTACATTAAATAAGAACTGTCACCCTGGGCAACTTTGCAGGAATGAAGCATTTATTCTGTCTCACATTTCCTGGCACTTAGAATTATTTCCTTCATGCCTGATAACCAAATTACAATGTGGCAGGTTTCCCCGGAGCCACGGGATTGTTAGTGCCAGCTCACAACATACTTTCAACTGATGTGGCATTTCATGTACAGCTGCCAATCAAAGCCGGCGGAAGGGGAGAGATGTAAATGAGGGCGGGCCCGCCGCTGTTCAATTACGGCTCTGAGCTCTGCATAATCCCCCTTCCGACTGACTGACTGACTGGCTGACTGACTGACTGACTGACTGACAGGCCCACACTACTCCTCCATCCCCGGCCTTCCTGCCACTCATTTCCTAACACCTTTTCTTTCCTTCACCCTAAGAATAACCCTGGACACAGATTGCCGCCTTGTGGAAGGTACTTTTTAATTTCTACAGATTCCAATCCTGAACAGTGGAAAAATAAATTATGATAATACCTGAACTCTGATGAATGAATGTGTCTGATGTGGGTTCAGCTTGTATAGGATTGAGTGTGAGTGTGGGCTTATTAAATCGTACTATTAACGCAAGAAAGACAAATTATAATAATATATACTCGCAGAGGAAGAGGCCCTAGACGATTGTACCTTTTTATATTTGGTCTTGATCACAACATGTCGTTTATCTTCTCTCTTTCTGGTTTTTAAAAAACATTTGGGGGGGGGGGATTTCATCTTGTGCGGGGGCTGGGAAAGGGTGCGCGGCCTGCTCCGCATCAACCTTTGGTAAACACTGCGATTAGAAGCATCCCTGAATAGAGCCAGTGTCTTCAGCTCTCTCCGTCACAAAGAAAGCCTTAAGTCTCCCTCTAATCCCCGCGTTAAAGGTAAGCCAGCTGAATGGCTTAAAATATGTTCAGATGGATGCCATTTAGTCGTGTGGCATTCACGACCCCGTGTGTGTTGATATCCTCCAGAAGGGGTTTCAGCTCGACTGACTCGTATAAACCACAACCTTTCCGTCGCTGTTGTCTTTCTGTTATTCGGATTTGTGTTATTTTCTTCTGAGAGCACGCTTTCTTCTGTCTTACTTTTCTCTCCTTGCTCTTCCTTTTTATGTCAGTCCAAAAAAAAAGCCAATTTTGTTGCCATTTTCTTCCGTGAGGGTTGATAAATCAATCCATCAGAAAATTTCTTTGCGGTGAAACTCAATCAAGAAAGGTCATGTCGGCGGGAAAAGAACAGATTAAATTAGCATTGAATTAGACATGGAAAGTGAGTTCTGTCAGAACCATCACTGTGCTCAGCACAATTAGAATATGTTAATTATGCATTTCATTAAGGGGCCTCGGCGCTCTTTGAATGTGAGATGAAATGTCACTGGTGTAGGCAGCCGAAAAATGGAAGATTGCCAGGCACAACTTTCTTTGTGAATGTGTGACACCTTCATTAACATCAGGGATTGCTAGTCTGATTAGAGTTTTTGTATTAGTTTAAGCCTTGAGGCGCTCACATGCGACGGCGCCTTTCTCCCGCTCTCCTTCAGTGTGATATGGGCGGCTACAGGGCCCTGCTCGGTGTTCCAGGGGACACTGTCCGTGTGTCTGACTGTGTTGGGGGGCTTCTTGTACGGCGTGACGCTGGGACCGCGCCGCCTCGTGGACGACGTCACGTTTAGCGCTGCTTGGGTTGGCTCTTGTGTCTCCGCTCGCGGCTCGGCTCTGATGTCTGAGGCTAGCTTAAATTTGCTGCAGCACAAACGACGGTTTTCGTTTTAAACATTGTGTAACATGTATTACATTTGTTTTATTGTTTATTATTTGGTTTATTGTTAGCAAGTCGTTACTCGTTGACTTGTTTCGATGTTTTTTTTCATATGTAATGTGTACGATTTTCATAGGAAACTTTTCATGTCTTTATGTACTACCTTTGACCAGGCACTATCAACTATAAATGTTGGAGTGTTTTTTTTGTGTGTGTATATGTATGTGTGCATATGTGTCAACATTGTGTGCGCGTGTGTGGGTGTGGGTGTGTGTTTATGTGGGCATGTGTATGTCTCTTTAAGTTTCTGTGTTTGTGTGTGTATGCATGCCTGTGTGTGTGTGTGTGTGTGTGTGTGTGTGTGTGTGTGTGTGTGTGTGTGTGTGTGTGTGTGTGTGTGTGTGTGTGTGTGTGTGTGTGTGTGTGTGTGTGTGTGTGTGTGTGTGTTTCTGTGTTTTTGTGTGTGTGTTTGCGTGTGTGTGAATGTGTACATGTGAGGGGTATGGGTACATTGTTTATACCTTGTATTCACCTTTATTATTAACTTTTATTATTATGTTTTGAGATAATAAGCTACCTTACCTGATCATCACATCCTTCTCTATAGCGGCCGTATAAAACATGGATGATATTTTTGAGCGAGTAAAACATTTCAGTCTATACCGAGCTCGCATTACACAACTACGTTGGGAAAGTTCTGAAACTTCATTAAAACAAGGCGAGAAAGTTCTTTCTCTTCGCCGCGGTTAAATTTAATAGAAATGCTTTGGGAACGGAGATGATAAAAGCAAGGAGTGGGAGCTGTCTGACAATTTCAGTGCTCACATACTCTCATGACATAGGATGATTCTTCGGGGCTGTGCGTAGAAACGGTAGAAACCATTGTCTCTGGAAGACCTCATCTCGCAGATGTAATATAGATGTCTTGAATGAGTGACTATCTGCTGGTCCTGCACTCATCCCATAATTGAGATTGAGGATAAACTGTACCTGTGGAGTATATAGCCCCCACTGTGTAGCTAAAGCACACCATTCCATTCTTATGCAAATGAACGAAATGTCGTAAAAAAATAAAGAAAAGTGGGCCTTGTTAGATATGTTTGGAGTTAACACCTCCAGCATTGATCAGGTGTTGTGTAACCTTGCCTTTAGGAATAAACGAATGCTCACATGACGGTGTGGCTACAGGCTTTCACACTCTTAGCTCAGGATAGAAGATTTTTCTTTGTTGATTGTTTTCATCTCCAGATTAATATTTAATAACAAACCCAAATTTATTGCCAGCAGTGATTTATGTTGCTGTTCAATACATGGTATTATAAAATTGTATTATTTTAATAATAATAATGATAATAATATTATTATATTTTGTTGTTATTGTTATTATTATGTATGTTATTATTTAAATCATTATTATTATTATTATTATTATTATTATTATTATTCTATATCATTATATTATTATATTATCAGATGGTTGTCAAATGTCTACAAAGTTGTGGGAGGTGGTGGGGGTTGAGTGTGTGTGTGTGTGTGTGTGTGTGGGGGGGGGGGGGGGCTGTAAGTAATGAAGTCAGGAGATGGTGCGGCGCCGTCGGCCCCATCTGAGGTGGTGATGACGAGGAGTCCTGTAAAGAAAGCTCTGGGATGACACGTGAAGGACGGACGGATGGGTGGGAAAACACAGCAGAAGAAGCCACAGGTGCGTCATTTGCCTCGCGTCTCGTCAAACATGTGTCACATTAAGAACTCCGCGACTGACAGAAACATTCCTAGGAGAGGCAGAATAATTAAAATGTATCAATCACTTGTTTTTTTTGTCTACATAATGTAATTTTTCACGTTGGATTTGATGCGGGAAGTAGAAAAAACAGGAGATGTGTGAGAGTGTGTGTGTGTATGTGCGCGCGCGCGCGCGCGTGTGTGTGTGTGTGTGTGTGTGTGTGTGTGTGTGTGTGTGTGTGTGTGTGTGTGTGTGTGTGTGTCTGTGTGTATGTGTGTGTGACTGTGTGTGTGTGTGTGTGTGTGTGTGTGTGTGTGTGTGTGTGTGTGTGTGTGTGTGTGTGTGTGTGTGTGTGTGTGTGTGTGTGTGTGTGTGTGTTAGAACATAATCTACCTACAGGTCCGGTGCTGTGAGAGAGCACTCAATCAAAAGAGAAAAATGAAAGGCTGCGGTCCAAGGCCTGAATGTATTCCATGGCCGGAGAATGAACTTGCAGCCCATGTGACACATGATTTACTCAGGGAAAGGCCAGTGAGTCTTTACATGATAGATCTTCACCTCCCTGCCCAGTCTCATTCTATGACATGTAATCTTTCTGTTTTAAGCTGTAAGGATAGAGATGGATAACTAAACGCTGTATTGATTTACTTGTCTGCCTGCTGGTTGTCTTTTTCTTCTCTTTTTGGGACAGATTGGTAACTTCCATGTCTGAATCTTAGCCACAATGGCTAACTGTCATCAACTTATGGCATAAACAGAGCAGGATTTAGCTCAGTTTTGTTTTTCCATAAGGATATTAGTGTCACAGCATTGCATAAGAGCATAGTTACAGAAATTAAAATTAAGTACTATACGTTTAAAGAAAATAAATCTTAAAAAAATGTCATTATAATGTCCCAACAAGCAACATATTGTCACATGATGTCGTTAGCCTAATGCTACAACTGCTTGGTTTGTTCTTGTTGTGAACATTTGTATATAATGTGTATGGCCCCTGGCCATCGTGTGTTAGTATGAGGACACAGAGTTGTCAGACACACTTCACAAACAACATGTTAAACGTTCACTATCCATACCTAAACTGACCTCAACCAGATGTGACAGCCGGTCAGAATGTCCGAGATCTCCTTTGCTTATGTAACATGTATTTCATTATCATTATTATTAGTAGTAGTAGTAGTAATAGTACTAGTTGTATAATAATTATTAGCAGTATTAGTATTATTATGATTGTTATAAAGATTAGTACAAGTATTATTATTCCTGGTACCAGGGGTCCAACAGACTCAGGCTCTGTTTACAGAGAGAAAGAAAAGGCTTCAGTCTGCTGGCGTCCATGCTGATTTACGTCACCCTGAGTGACGGCTGACCTGAAGGCCGGCCGACAGTGAGACGTATTACAAGTGAGCAAAACGCCAACCACCCCTGGCCTGCTGCGGGGGCAACAGATGACAACAGAGAGGGCAGGAGCCCCTTTGGCTCTCTCTCCAGCCCCCCCCCCATCCCCATCAACCCAGCCGATGGGCCCCCCCCACTCCGACCGTAACCCCACCATGGCAGGCTGACAGACAGCAGGAAATGAGAACATAGGAGGGTTTTTCTTTTCCATCATTTCAGAATTTCGTCGAGTCCCACACAGTTGAAGGTAGAATAACACGGTCATCTTTGTTAAGCACTGAATGGAGGAGATGGTCAACATAGGGGTACAGTGAGTGATTATTGTGGGGTTTTGGTAAGTGCAAAGAGTATGTCAAAACAATATTGCTAAATAGTTTAAAATAAGGGGATTCGTCATGACCATACTGTGAAATGCTCTACGCACTATACACAAAGTAGTATTTGTACAGTATAACCTCATGCATGCAGCCATAGCCTACTGTACCGTAAGTGTTGCTGGCTTAGGGCCAACATGGCTACAAGTAAAACATCTAATAATAGCAAGGTGCGAACGCTAGGGCCAATTAGGCGATAAACAGGAGGAAAGAAAAACGTCTCAGCAACATCTTAATGAGTAAAAGGGGAGGGATTCATGTTCATTGTGGATGTTGGGATGTGACCCGTGGGCATCAACGCCTGAAGCCGGCCGCGGCAGATCTAGTTACGCTGTTGAATGTTGGCCTTCATTTGAACGTACAATGACACCTGCAGATATTTTCTGTTCAAGGACTTTCCCACGAACCACTGCTAAATGGACACTTGAACGCCCAGTAGTAGTGTCCCAGGAGACAGTTTGGATAAGCCACCGTTGGTCTATTTTAAAATATCACAAAGTTTCACAATCACAATTTTTGGAAATAAATGCGAGGAAACATGAAGTGACACCATGAAGAAAGAACCTCCCTTAATTGTACAGCAGATTTGTTCCCTCTACATCAATTATTCTATGAAACACTATTCTATGTTAGACCATCTTATGAACCTGGGCTACGCTGTAACTTGTCCCTTCCATGCACCCACAACCTGAAATGATTGTTTTCCCGGGAGGTACTCCTGAAACGTAAACAGCAGCTAGCCTAATACCCAGTGGTCAAGAACGTACACATCACGCAATTTCCGCCGCCTTGTCCCATCTTTAAACCGTCACGTGACCTACTTAGCGTTAACGTAAACATGGTATCAAATATAATCTCTAGTTACAACACGTCTGTGGATTACTGCGGGGCGGCCCGCGCCCGTTCTGTGGGCTGCCGACGTGCACGCCATCCTTTTGCCGCCGTATTAAAGGGCTCTAATAAGCGTAGGTGTCAGGCGCATCTCCGCCGCCGTTTGGTGACTCAAGAGATGCTTGGGAGGCACAAGCATCCAGTCGGCAAGAATTAGAGCGGCGGCCGTGATAGTGCTGACGTCTGCAAAAGGGGGTCGGGCTGGAGATTAAGCCCAATAAAAATGTGTGATTTGTTGCTTTCATATTTGGGAGATGTCAGCTTCAATTTGAGCCAGCACAGTGCCTCGAGGCGGCCCGCGTGACACGTCTGAAGGATGCACTGATGAACTGCTTGCAATCAAGTGGGTAGCTCTCTCTCATCCAGCGTAGGATGCCAATGAAAACCCTCTGTGCTGCACGCACAGGGAGTGAGAGAGGCCTCTGCCCGGTGTCTCGGAAAGCTCTCTGCAGGACTGACACAGGCAACGTGTTGGGTTGTACCTCTGATGGATCGACAAACAAAGGATTTCCTTGAGGTCTACTTGAAATACTCTGACTTGATGAACTGCAGTATGCGTTGTTTTTTTCTAATTTTGAATCACTGAACATTTGTCTTAGTAATGTTCTAGTAATCATTTACTAATGGTGTTCATATGGTGTTCATGGTAAATAAGGTAATGGTGTTCACGTTGAACTAAGGTTCTAATTTATACATTATTTAATAGGGTTAGCGTGTTAACCCATAACCACTAACCCTAACCTTAACCCTAACACAAGCCTTAACCCCACTTATGCTCTACAACAATGCCTAACACTGCATTAACTCATGTTAATTAATGGTTAATTAACATACCCTTATTCTAAAGTGTTTCCATGTATTTTATACAATAATATATTATTTGACATCATCATCATCATCCTCAACAGATACAACAGGGACAAGCAGTGGAGCACAACAGCGTGCAGGCCTACACCTGATACATCTTTACCTGGTTGGTCACAGAGAAGGGTTCGGCAGTGGCAGAAACAGGCCCATAGCATGTTCCTTTCTTCGCTATGAAGGCTGCATCCTTTAGCTTTACATTTTCTGCTGACTGGGCATCTTGCGTCCACCTCCGAAGGGGAGGTTGACTTTATTCGTCTGCAGCTGACATTGGTGAAAGTTTTCTTGCAAAAGAAAGTTCGGGACTATGAGTCCATCTCTCACTGAGTTTTTAAATAGTGTGTGCTAGATATAAATAGTGTTATACAAAGATGATCACTGGGACTTTGTGAGACACGCACAGTGGGGGTAATGAAATTAATAATGGAGACATTGTCACGTTATGTCAAGTCACATGTGTGAATGTAATCCTTTATTAAAGCGACACTGCTGAGAAGACGGAGGAAGATGACCTCCTCAATAACTAAATAACTGACTGACTATTTGAGATTCCCAACATATGAAAACACCCCCTGGGTTTCAACCAAAACCTCCCCAAGCACCCCCAGTATCGTCTTCGTATGAAGTACTTCATCAACCTTTAGCGTTACGGTGACACGTGTGAAGTTTTCAGCATTTGTGATTAATAAGATACAAATACACAATTGATATTTGATAAATTACTTTCAGTTTCATATTCATGATGTACAATGAATATGCAGCACCAGGGGCCTACTTGATTGATCAAGTCTATTCATCATGTGCTTTCCCTAATTAGCATATCCCAAGCAACACTATCATCAGTGGAGGCCTATAGGCTTATTTTAGAGGTATGGCAGAGTCCAAGAGTTACAACACGCTGCTTTTGTGTCTTACCAAGTGCTCGCATTAACACGGTTTATTCATTATTCAATCCTATCAAAGGCCTGCAGCAGCATAGTAGTATGACGTGAATCACCGGACAATGCTGTTGTGTCCCGACTCAATCCCAGTGATCCTGATTAGCCTATGGAATATGAAATCATTTGCAACATCTCCCGTACGGTTGATTACAGTGAAAGGGGGAAATGTAATATCATCTGAGAGAGTGGCTTGGACCTAATGAACTATAGATTTTAGGAAGGACAAATGAACACCAAAAAAAAAGAATGAGGATGTTGGTCATTATACTGTAAGTATTTCAAAAGCCCTTCATTAAGCACATGAGCCAGTCATTACCCCTGGTCTGTGTGATGAACACTTTCACCCCCCCGTCTCTCTCTATGGCTCACAGGCAGGATGATGCAAGACAGCCCATGCTTGTCTACCCCCGGTTGCTTTGAAGCAAACCGAGCCACGTTGTAAATGTTTTGCGCCTATCCGAGCAGACAAATTCCGATGCACATTTGTCCCATTACGGCGTATCAACATCAGCAAGATGCACGCTAGTTCAAGCAAGGAGCGCACACTTATCATTATTTGATAGCATGTTTAATGACAGATTGACAAAGGGTTCGCAAATGCAAACTGGCATCCGTTTTTGTAAGTCAGGGTTGAATACGACTGAGAATGCAAAGGGAGCTTATGTGCATAATTCGATTTTTCAACTCGGCTATTAAGACTGTTAAATATAAATAAAAGTGAAAGTTAAAGGGGTCATCTCGAAGATGTCAGTTTCGTTCTCTTTGGTGCCCCCTATAGCTGAGAACAACAGTACAGTGCTAAGCACACAAGTGAGTTGGAGCAATTCTGTTCGGTGGCTCTGTCTACCATCTCTGCCACCATGGAAAATGCATCACTAAATGTGCATTGCTTGGGATTTGTATGAATTACGCCACCAACACACAATTGGTCATACTGCATAGGCAAAGGGTTTCGTCATTAGGCCATAGTCTCATCACAATGGTTTGACCTCATTCGGTGATAGATAGTGACTGAACTGATGTTGGTTTAAATGAAAATCGTTGGAGATATTGGAGATTACCACTTTAAATCTTTCCAGATTTTTTATTTTCAAGCAAAATTATAAATCACACAATACCTAAACTGTGACATATATAATAATAATCCTCCATAATAAAACATTTTATTTTGGAAATATAATGCTTGGCCTGTACTGAAATGAGGATGGGTCCTCCTTAAGTCAGTGTTGAATCGATGGTGTGAACATAGGACATCATATATATATTTATATATGTTATATGTATAGACATGCAGACATGTATCACTGTGTCTGCATATGAAAACGTCATTCCAATTTGAAAGCATAGGATTATTGTTTAGACATGTAGACAGAAGAGCGAGTCTACAGTGTGTGAGCGTGTGCGCGCGTGTGTGTGTGTATGTGTGTGTGCGTAATTACACCTCACTGTGGTCTGTAATTAGCCATGACATGTTAGATATACGGTACGATTAGCTGCGTTAATACGCAAACATCCCAAATAAATTAATATAAAGCAGAAGAATAATTATGTGTTTATTTTAATTAATTAGTTGAACAGCATTTATATTAATCCAGTGTGTATGTATTTTTGTATATATATATATATATATATATATATATATATACATTAAATAAATATACTTGACAGATTGATGGTCAACCCATTTCCTCCTGCTGATTACATTGCTGATGGGGTTAGTTTTTTATTAATCGCATGTTGTGCTGCACCATACCTCTCCATAAAGACATTTTAATAGAATAAAAAGATAAATACAACTCCAACTAAACCTTATCTTAAGTATAGTAGTGTTTTCTCTTTCCCTCTTACACTTAACATCAATAATTGATTACACACCATAACTTTGGATTTCGATAAGTGCAAATAAGGAGTTTTGCAGCATTTCACATTGGGAGCCATTTTAGAAATGATTGCTTTCTTCAAAGGAGAATAGGTTGCTAGTCTAAAACACAATGGCTTTACAGAGGAGTGTGAGCTCCGTCTGTAATGAGAGGCACTAAATAATTTATGGCTTTAATCTGCTCACTGAGGTGTGTGGTCTATGACAGTAATTATAAATGCAGGGAGAAATTATAGCTGAATACTTTAACTGCATTAGGAGTCATCTGATGAACAACGTGATTGCCTGCTCATTTCCAACAATAGGGGGCAAGTCGGTGTCACGGTATTCTAATCACCACAGTGCCCATGTGCCTTTTCCCCTTTACCATCAAATGTCAATTTCCCGTTATAAAACAGAGATTTGATGGGAGGAGGTAATTGCGGACTTGATTGCTTGAAAAGAGATGAATTGCATGAAATGTTTATAAATTTAGGAGGCAATCATTTTTAATAGCTCTGAAATAATATAGCTGGAGGAAATATGTTTAATTGTTATGATTCCAGCATGCAGAGACAGTAGCAGCCTTTACAGTGAGGCAGTAAAAGATGACAAGGAAATAGATTGTTCATGCGTATGTAAAAACCATGGTGTGACTATGGGTCTTTTAATCTCCAAATTAAATTCTCAAATCATCAAAATATATTGAATGCATCTGAGATTGAAAGATTTAATGAACACATAAATGTGTGGGTTTGGTTTCGATTTATGTGAACAAGAAATGCCTTTTATTTTGGTTTGGTTGCATACACCATTTGGTAGCCATTGTCTACAATTAATATTTCAGACGCAAGAAAAAAAGACCACAAGCTATAATCAAATGTTAACTCTTTATTTGAATAGGTAAAAAAAAGGTGCAGGTATATTTTTTCTTGCTGTTAATAATTTTATCGCATGAAATGCACTGTTTTCCCCCTAAAATATATTTACATGTGAGATATTCCTGTTTCCAAATTACCTTTTTTTTCAACATTTACAGAATCCAAGTCTTAACTGGTGATTAAACATTTATTAAAGTGCTTTTTTTCTTTTATCATTGCAACACAAAACGCTTTACATAGCAATACACTGTACAGTTCTGTGTGTGTGTTCACATGTCTTTCTACCCTTTCAAACAGCTGCTCGTTTATGCAATTTACTGTAGTACTTAGAATACGTTGTAAATTACAATTGATTCATAAGTTCTTGTTGAAATACAATTGAAACTTGAAATATTATACAAATAAATAGTAGTCATAGCCAGTGCTATTGCATGCAAACATTAGCAATCATTTTTCCTCAAGCAGTAATACATTTCTTATTACTGGTGATGCATTTGAGCAGGGTGCAAAGGTATCTTTAAGTGTGTCCTTAGTTATTTCTAACCAGTGTGTGTGTACTCAAGTGAATGAAACGTTATAATAATGCACACTATACAATCAAATTTAAAAATGACTTGAATAATGGACCCGTGTATGTAAAAAAAATAAAGTAAAATAGACAAACAAACACAAAACTCCCCACAAAAGGAGAGAGTATATTAAAACCTACTCCTTTTCCATTTCCACATACTGTGAGTGGTTATCTGGGGATTTGCTGTGAGTTTTACTCAAGTGGAGTTTAACCGCATGGTTGCTTGCAAATGTTCTACAGCAAAGCTTACATCTGAATTTTGAGTCAATATCCTCCTCCAGGCCCGGTGGCTCTGTGGGTCTCACGTTAAGGGCCTTTGACAGTTCAGGCTCTTCCATCTTTGTCTGGTGTTCCACAGGCAACTTGCACATGTCTTTGATCTGGAAGCCTAGGTGGGATTCCAGGTGAGAAATGAATGCGGGGGGTGACCTGAACTGCGACGCGCAGTCATTACAATAAAAAATTGGATGGCCAGTGTCCATGTTCTTCAGAAATTTAGTACCGCCTGTTTTCCGTAATTGGTATTTGACGTTCGCTAACCAGTGGCTGATGGTGGTCATGGAGAGTCCGGTGAACTTGGAGATGTGCATGCGCTCCTGAGGCCCGAGGTCTGAGAGAAGGTACTTTCCTTCAGAGGTCTGGAAGAGGCTTGAGGCGAACTGGGCCTGTAGGATGAGGAGATGGCGGGGGTTCCAGTTGGACTGTCTACCTTTGCGCTTGTGGACAGAATACACGTCGGCCGACACGTCCTCAAAACGCCTGACATCCGTTTCCAGTTTCATGCTCGGGATTCTAGAGGGCGTGGAAGGTTTTGGTGTGGTGGCCTTAGGGAGGACTTTGACCATGTCAGCAATGTCAGACAGAGCGTACTTATGTGGTACTGGGGTAGAGGGCGGTAGTACTGAAGCACTCGCAGGCTTGCTGTGTTTGGATTTTGTTAAGTCTATCGGCTGGTCCTCATTAACAAACAGGAAAGAATTCTCAGGCCGATTTCTAATCGGATTTCCAAGCCTTAGAGCAGATTTCTCATTGTTCCGGTTTATTTCAGCGAAAATGGACTGAGTGCGCGCAGATATTTTAGCTGCCCTTGCATTGTTGGGCTTATTTGCTTTGCCCAGATGATTGTTCAATACGGACTGCAGTGCACTGAGGGGGTTTATGGCAAATGTATCCGGAGTGTCACTGAGAAGCTCCGGAGCAGCGCTGGGTCCATTGCTGGCAGAGGGACTCGGTGTCTTGCCTGTGTCGAAATCCGGGCTCAACTTTCCTTTGATCACTTCGTTCACGTCATTCGCACAGTCTGCGTCAAGCTTTGAAGAGGAAGAGGAGTCGTCCTGACAATCGCTGTCATCATTCTCCAGCGGATCAAACTTAATGTTCTGAATTTCTTTACTGTCGCTTATGCCAACCTTTTCCTTTTTGATGTCCACATTTTGATGCTGTCCCTCGGGGGTTTCTGCTCCCAGAGCTCCGGGGTAAACCTTCCCCTTTGGGGCGATGGTTCTGAGCTTGTGGTTGAACGACTGCTTTAGCTGAATGGGAGGAGACGCGGAGAGTGGCGTGCTTTTGATGAGCCCAGAGAGTTGATAGGCGGCGTGAATGCTAGGATAGGCACTCCAGCTTGGTGTCCCGGTTTGAGCTTTGTTGATGGCGGACGCCACTGTGTTGGCTAAAGATTTGAGGATGTCTCCTCCAGCGCCTGTACCCTGCTCCAGATCCTCCTCGCGGAGATAAGGATACTTAAAGGTATCGCTACCGGCCTTCTGATCCTCACTCTCTTGCTTTTCCTCTTTCATCTTGGTTTCCTCCTTTTTCTCTGACGTGCCCTCGCCCTGGCATTCCTTCTCTCGTTCCCCAGGGGAGGCCGCTTTCGGGGACGTTTTTCCTCCCTCGGTTTCACTGGCGGCCGGCTCAGCCAGTACCTGCATCTTCTCTACAGCCAAGGGATCCAGGGCTAACTGTTTACCCTTCTTGGAGGCCGAGTTTGTGACTTTGATGAAGTGGCCGGTCACCATCATGTGGGTGGTGAGCTGCTGAAGGGTGTCGTGTGAGCTCCCGCACTCCATGCATTTCAGAATCTGAGATTTGCACGTCTCAAACTGCCAGGTGTAGCTCGCCCCGTTCTGATAGCCGTAGCGGTTGTTGTTAGCGTTTGAAATGGCGGTGGCTCTCTGTGCGTCAGTTAAGCCAGTGGTGGAATCCGGGGAGCATGGTCTTGCGGTGTCAAAGGCCCTTTTCTTTGACGGTGGCAAAAGCTTGGGTGTGAGCACTGGGAGAGGTTCTTTTAAAGGCACTTTTTGGTAATGCTTTGTTTTAATCATGTGAACACTCAGATCCTGAAGGGAGTCAAACGAGTGGCTGCAGAACATGCACTTCAACACTTTCTGTGCATCCTCTTTCCCCTCCATGTCATGCAGATTGCGTTTCCTGGATTTCGATGACGAGGACGAGGAGTTACTCTGTTTGCCGTGGTTGTTGTCCTGGTAATGTCCGCTGTTGCTCATGTGAACCGTGAGATCCACCAGTGTGTCATACGCAGCGCTGCAGTCCTTGCACCGGAAACGACTGGCTCCCGTGAACACCGACCCACAGGCTTTGTTGCTCTGCCGGTACAAGTGGACTGAGCTGAAGAGATTGGGTTTGGACATAGGCTTCGGAGACAGAGTATGCTGCAAGGTCTTGGAGAGCGCATCCTGGTGCCAATCGAATTCGGTCTTCGCGCTGCCGTTGGTGCTGTCACAGTTCGCTTTGCTGGTGTTCTTGCCTATTTTCAGGTCCATCCCAAGCCCTGTCCAGTAGGAGTCGGAGAGAAAGTTTGCATAGGCGGCCCTCATGTTCTCCAGGCTGCTGTTCATCTCCTCCTTGTGTTTGGGTGGGCCGCTCTCCTCCTTCGGGCCCTCGCTGAGATAGGGCGCTTTGAAGTCTGTGAGGCGGTCGCTGGTGTCGCTTAGGCGCGACTCCAACTCTGTCTCTTGATTGGAAAGGACACTAATAGGAGAGTTCTGGTCGCTGTAACTGTTAGTGCTCTTGTCATCCGTCTCTTTGTCCTCTGACAATTTGGGGTGGGGCTTCTCTGAACCTTCTTCTTCAGTGGGAGGGTCATTCTCTCCGTCCTCTTTGTCGATTGGCTCCTCAAGGACCATGTCATCGTCAGGCGTGTAAACTAGCATAAACAGAGAGAGGACAAACATAGGATGGATTACTTTTGGGGATTGTGAGAGGCAACAAGGATATAAAAATAACACATGGAGTTGAATTCAGAGCAAAAAATGTATACATCATTAAATACAACATTTTATCAAGTTTGACAATGCTAAAATGGCAATGTTGAATAGTAGATTATCAGACATTTCACAGCAGGTATTTAAGTATTTATGGTATATTACATGAACAAATTCCATCAAATGTGGGTATTTCAACTGCAAGTTTAAGTCGCACAGCAGGATCTGTCATTAGCCCTTACTAACTGCTGGTTTAACAGCCCTGCCTGATTCGCAATGGGGCATTAAAAGAGGAAGTACTGAACCGTCATTCTGACACGCGTCAGTAAAATCACCCCTACGTTTGACATTATGTTAACGTCACTGTGTAGAGCTGTTCAACTAATGTAACATATTTGATATGTAGCCATCTATCTGAATCCGAAACATCACAACACTATTAGCACGTATTTTTTCATGGTCAATGTTGTGGTCAGAAAATGTACATGCAAGGAGAGACGTCAATGGGCATAACAGCCCTGTTTAAGCACTGATGCATTTCATGTGGTTAATATTTATCTTTGGAAGAGAGGGCACTCTTGTGTGAGGACTGGCAGGAGTCGAGCACTCAGGGGCCCCCATACTGGGAGGGCCACAGAATGTCCTCCTTCTTATGTGTCTCAAAAATACTTTTTTTCCTTCTTTATTATCAATATTTCACAAGTGCCCCGAGAGGAGCCCTGGAGGTGAATGGCTTGCCGGCTAATGGACGGAGATGGAGATGGGACTTGGACTTTTCAAAACAAACATGGAGAATAGGGGCCCCTGTGAACAAGGGCTCCCACACACACCCAAGTGTGCCGTGACCTTGATCTACCGCAGGAAAAAGCTGTTTTGATTGGCCAACCGAGATCTGTGATGGCCCCCAGAAACACCCTTGACGCAGGGGGAGGGAGGGGTGTGTGAGTACAGAGGAATGTTTTATTTATACTTTTATATATAGTTTTTTCCAAAGTGATAGAGAGCACTATTGGCCATGACAAGCCTTCAGTTGATGTCTTCTCTTTTCAAAGTCTTTCCTGACACTGAAAGATTGGTCAGGTTCAACACAAAAGTGGAGGGATGGGCGTTTATTTTCTGCCTAGCGATTGTGTGATGGAAATCGCTCATTCCTGTATAGCTCATTATAGGAAGTGACTTTTTCCTCGCAATACCGAGTGTCAGTAAAATTTCACCAAAGTACGTGTCAGATTTTGACATTCCGGTAAAAAAGAGGAGAGGAAAGAAATACATTATCCCAAATTGACTTGTTTCTTTTTTTCGGGGGATATGCAAGAAATGCCTGCATCAACATTAATGTATACGCTGGTCTATTGGTATTTGAGAAAGAAGGGGAAGATAGTGATTAACAACTCCCATTCCTGCTGTTTTATGCCTTTCTATCAGATGCCCTGACTAACAGCTAGCCAGAAGCAGCAATTAACCTTTTGGCAGGCATCACTCCGAGATACCACCATGTCTAACTCTCCTCCTTGAAGCATTGGTAAGTCTGCCCTGCCAGCACTCGGTTCATGCTACTGTAAGGTGTGTGTCTATGCCAAACAGCGTTGCTCTGCAAAAGTACAAGATCAAATTCAAGGGCATTGGTACTTTTGTATCACTCAATAGCTGTCATAAGCAGACTGCATCACAATAAAAAAAGATATCAATGAAAACACACCATTGCATTGGAATTCCTGTACAAATTCATCTGGAGTGGTTTACAATTTACGTCTGCATTTGTGTTGTGTGTGCCAGAAAAAAAAATCTATGGATCTAGGAGTATTAAAACCATGATAATTGGAAAATGATAAGTATAATATTAGTAGCGGCAGTATGGAAAGACAACCTTGAAATGACCACCAACTAAAGAAACAGGGCTCAAACACACGATTTGGACCAGCCTCAAAGGTGTTTTTCAAAGCATGCAGGCTAACTATCCTTAGAAAACTAGAGGCTGCCGCGGCAGACTTGAGATTTAGCATGTCATAAACTGCTGTAAAGCCTTCAATCTGTGTCACGACAAATTTATACCTTCAGACAGAAATATGCAAAGGTCAAAGGACCTTAGGTGCAAATCATAAATCCTCCACCCGAAGTGTTTATAACATTAATCTGTTAGAACACAGGCCTGGCAGAGAATGAGCTTGCTTCTCAGAAATGGCGGTGGTTTTCTGAGCCAAGTGTGTTTCCCGTATGTTATGAACCATGCTTACCTCATAAAACACGGCACACAGTACATTACGCCTCGTACTTACAGTATCCTGTCAAAATACATGTTTGTATTCACCGTTGACGTGACAAACTATCCTCTCGTCAGGATTTATTGTCAATCCTTAAAAAAAGGGTGTATTCATTCTCTGGGGCTCCAATGCGAATGTGTTATTAGAAACTTTTTGTAACGGTGAGGAGAAATCAACATTTATCCCTTCGGAAGGTCAACACTGCACTCATTAATCTGACAGGCCTAGGAGGGCTGGCTGCCGGAGGGGTTTAGCTAATGGACAGCTGTGATACCCGGTGAGCGGCGGTAACACTATCTTCAAAGGAGATTGGGTAATTCATAGGTGCCAGTGACAGGTCTGCACGTCCGTGCCACTTTCCCCAGTGCACTCGGCTGGTCTCAAGCTACAGTTTTCTGCTGCGCACAAATCAATATCCCCTTTTTACTTCTCATTGATTGCCTTAGCGGTGGGACCGACCTAAGCAGGACTGTTATGACATTTCTAGATTTCCCCCTGTCCTTGGAACAATCAATTACACGCACATGGCAATCAAAACCTCTTTGCAAAATGAACCTGCTCCATGACATTTTCATCTCCTCGGATTTATGCCAAGTACGGAGAAAAAAAGGGAAAAGAAGAAGGATCTGCTCGGGTGTTGAGATGGCCAGGGTCAGCCGCTCTTCCAGCCGTCTCCAACACTGCCTCCGCAACGCCTTTGTACACAATAACAACTGGATAACAGAGCTGCAAACCATATGATGGATCCTCACTGTAGTGTATAAAAGCAGTGTATAAATAGGGTGTGTTAAATGTCAAAATCGTTAGGATGTATTTGCAGTGTTACCCGGCCACTTAAATATTACAGGACTTGGTCTGCCGGTAGAAAATAGATTTCAATGTTCAGAGTTGGAATGAGCAGAGAATGAGTCACCGTTCTACTGTTCTAGATAGAGACTACTCATGTGCCACATGGTTTAATGTTTGACAGTCTGATTAGGTTGTGTTGCTTCAGTTAAATCATTTATTTGTATGATAAACTAGGAAAAGGGATATCGATGGCTGGCCATGGAGTGATCTGGTGGACAGGACAATGAGAGAGGGAGGGAGGGAGGGAGGGAGGGAGGGAGGGAGGGAGGGAGTGAGTAAAAACATGCTCAATGGATGCAATCTGAATGCACCCAATGACACAATGATCACATTTGAAATACTGTGTGATCAGGGCCTTACTGGAGCACATGAGGCCCAAGGACCTTGGTTGGAGGGACTGTGAATGTGAGTGTGACTCTTGTTAACTCGGATTCTGCACTGGATCAGAGAAGAGTTGGAATGGTAAAGGACACTAATCCTGATCCCTGAGGCGATCTCTAAAGTTCTGTAAACACTTCTTTCTTCGTTGTTCGCTGTCAGGAAGCCCTGGAGTCCCAAGGACACAGCAGAATGGAGACGGAGCCGTCGCGTTTAAGCTGCTGCCACAGAGTGTCTCTGGAGGTTAATTGATAGCAGGGAATGAAATTGTTTTTGACTTGCTTTCAAGAAGGTGCCCATGGAGTACATTAAGTCGCGTCTGAGCCGTTACTTCATTCCAACACTTTGGTTTTATGAGTCGAGTGACGGCAGCGATGTCCTCACAGATTTAGCCGCTAGGGTAAAATGGTACTAACAGCACCAATATGCGTTGTGGTGAGAACCTTCTACATAGATTGAGCCTCTTGAGAAACGTTCAGACACAGCGTCCACAGAAAACACTATTGTTGGATTCTCTGGAGTCTTCGACACTGAGAAACCGAGCAACAGAAAGCTTGCGTTCATTTTTGTATGCATGAAGGATATGTTACTTAAAGCGCATTACCTAGTTCACTTAACCCAAGCTATTCATGCAGAAAAATGTCCTGCTTTCCTACACCCATAAATTAAATATTAAAAGGGCCTAATATAGTCCAATGAAAACGCTCATCTCAAGGAGAGCGTGGCCAACAGGAAGACAGACTGTGAACGGAGCAAAAGGCACAATGTGCTCAGATGGACCCAGAGCCAGATTAATATGATATGATCACAAATATGACACCATATTCTGCCATCTGGCTGCTCATTTGGGCAAAAATGATCCCAATAATTATAGCAATTAATCAAAACACGTTTTTTACCACCAACATTCTGTTATCTCAAAAAAAACACAGAGGACTTTGGAAGGGACGGTCAAGCCGCTGTTAATTTAATCGATGAACAATGTTGAGCCCCAACACTGTTTAAAGCGTGTGTTCACGGATCTCAAAAACGGGAAGTTATATTTTTTGAATGTATTATATATCTAGTGCTGCTAACGTGGAAAGGGAGGAGTCCTCACGCCAGGAGTGTGCGTGCTCCTCTCCGCTTGTGTGAGTTGACCGCGCGCCACGGCGCTGCTCAGCTTCTGCTGCTGTGAGACGCTAGCCTGCCTGCCACCTAACAGGATGTGAGGGGTGGTGGGAGAGCATCGCAGTCTGCGCCTCAGCACGTAAGTCAGACCCCCACATCAAACCCACACGCACACACACAGCCCCCCCCCCCCAAAACTAGCATCACCCACACCACCACCCTCACCATGGCGATGCTAGATCTAACATTATGAAACGATGCTAGCGTCTTCTTCTAAGATAGCATGATTGCCTCAGCCAGCCTCTCTTTTCATAGGACTCCCACCACAGACTCGTTGTTTTGACGTTGTATCTCTGTTTTAGCGTGATTCTAATGCCGGTGGACAGACACCCCCTATGCACCCCACAACGGTTCACAGTGTGCCAAAAAAATAAATAAACGGAAACACAAATGTAGCCTTTATATCTCAAAAGCATGCGGTATTTCTTCACACGCCGAGACTAAAAGCAGGATAGAACACTGTGTATTTGTCAGATTACAGATAATCTTTCTTCTGCACTGACAGATCAAAAAAATTTACCCAAAAAGAAAAAAAAAGAATAAAGAGGGGGCGGAGGAGAAGTTCCAGTTGGTGGAGCAGCAGTGGTGGGAGGTGGGGGGGGGGGGGGGGGGGGGGGGGTTGGGCTCCAGTATATTTCACTCCATAGCGGGGGAGGGGAGCCGGCCGGGCGTCGCTCTGTCACTCGCTCTCTGAAGAGCCCCTGACACGGTGCTCCAGGAGCGACATGATGAGGTCTGATGGTTCCTTTCTGCAGAATAGCAGTTTACCCCTCATTCACCCTTATCACAGAGAGAGGGAGAGAGAGAGAGAGAGAGAGAGGGAGAGAGAGAGAGAGAGAGAGAGAGAGAGAGAGAGAGAGAGAGAGAGGGTGAAGGAGATAGGGAGGGAGAGAGAGGGGCTGCGGCGGGGGGTGCGAAGCCATCATCTTACAGTACGCCACTCAAGGCAGCCTCGCATATTGGAGCTGACCAGTCAAGCAAACAGGGCGGGACTAATAAAAGAGCATCTTGCCTCGGTTCAAATTTCCCTGATTGAATGTCAGTCAGGAATGTTGGCGTGGCAACGGGGAGAAAGTGGGACATCATTTAAAGGGACCAGTGCCGAGCACACATAAGGCCTTTTGTCTCCCTGCTCCACAGGACACGGCGAGGTTAGGATGACAACCGCCGTTTGTTTTTCATGCCCACCATTCCCACTAAACACACAGCATTCAGACACTCCTTCCAGACCCTTTCCCCCCCTCCACTTCCTTAGGTTTCAATCAGCGTTTCGTTATTTTTAGCGCTGTCCAATGTAATCATCGCGGAAGAATGCCAATGACCTTTTTGTTCATCTATATCGCCTCGAGTTATATGTGCCCTGATATCGATTCATTATAATATTTACAGCAACACAAGAGGGCTGTCCACAAGCTGTGTGTGCTTCATGTCCCTCTCTCATCCCATGTTTTGGGATAGCAGAAGCATATAAATGGGTCAAAATGTATATGCAGCATATATATGTCCAAATACACGGATATATATATATACAGTATATGTGTCCACTTTTCACTGTGCTACTTCCTAATTTATTCAGCCGGGGAGATATTTATTTGGATGTTATTCATATAAAAATTGCATACAGTAATGGCACCATAAACTGCATAGCCCTTTGCCCGTACAACAAGAGGCCTTCTCCAAAGCCTTTAGGTCAGGCTTTGATCCGTCTGATGTGAAGACGCTCTACTTGTGTTTTGTTAAAACAGTGCAAAACTATTTATGTTTCACTGACTCTTCCTTCCCCATCATGCCTGTATGGATCTTTCATTAAGACTTTTGGATGGGTTCCAGACTAAGGCTTGCCTTGTAAACCCACACACACACCCCAACACACACGCACACACAAACACACACACACACACATAAACACACCCACAAACTCAAACACACACTTACACCGTGTTCAGCACTTTCTAAGAGCCAGGATGCCTTTTTTTTTTGCGTTCCGTCTTCATTAATAGTAAATTGCCAGTTTTTCCTTCATTAAATACAATGAGGCCACTGAGCCCAAGTTCAGCCGGAGACCGGTGCTGTCAGATGCTATTGGGACCATCGACAGCCCCATGGTGGCACCAAGACACGGCGAGGAGACCCGCCAGAAAACCTGCGTTTCCCCGGCACAAAAAGGGTGACGGTACAAGGCGCAGAAATGCTTAAAAAAAAAAAACACAGACTCTCTTATTCAGCTTTATTTTAATGGTAAATGTGTTGTCAAGCTGCGTCTCGATAATGATTAGGACCTGCCTTTCTTTTTTTCCCCGGGAAAAAAGTGCTAACTTTTATATTTGCCTGGTGCACATTGTCACTTTGACAGCTCGTTCTGAGAACAATGGCTGCCCAAATACTGAAATGTGTTGGCATCGAATAGTTGAAAAGTTTCCCCTCAAAAACAGGCGTGCTGCTGTTTGGGAGGCATTCTTCTGTTTGATATCGAGAGGGTGATTAGAACGAAAGAAAGGAGGCGTTGAATAAAGCGCCCCTCCCAAACCAGACCCCCCCCACCCCCCTCCACCCCTTGTTTGTGATTGACATTCGATCCATTGAGTCAATTATTTCTGCTCATAAAACCTATTTCTATGAAAGCTGGTTAAAGACTAGAGTCATTCTGCGATGCGAGCGTGTGAATTAAACTGCAAGTAGAATTCACAGAAAACCAACGGCCCACTTAGTATTGGCTCTGCCGCTCTGATCATTTGTAAAGTCTGAATGGTCCGACCGTCAAACAGAATCCTTTCTGTATAATACCTAAAAACTCACGTTAAAGTTCACGTTAAAGTGGTTGGGAAGTGGGTCAGTAGTGGGGGGGGGGGGGGGGGGGGCAGACCCCCCACCCCCCACCGACTACTGGGCCGTTTCAATATGTCCGTTACACCAAGGCAAGGTTTTTCTCTGTGCTACGTCCTCATTTAGTCAGCTGGGGAGAGACGTGACATTTCCATGGTTCAAACGTACCGGAGAGAGAGAGAGGGAGAGAGAGAGAGAGGGAGAGAGAGAGAGGGAGAGAGAGAGAGAGAGAGAGAGAGAGAGAGAGAGAGAGAGAGAGAGAGAGAGAGAGAGAGAGAGAGAGAGAGAGAGAGAGAGAGAGAGAGAGAGGTATAGAGTCTTCTTGTGTGCGTTCCCTGCATGGGAGGAAGTGGTTCATCTATTGAAAAGAAGGTAGGCGGACGGGGCAGCCGATTGGAACTGATACCCGCGCGGCTGTAGGTTAGCGCACCGAGCAGGAGGAGAGGGTGGGCGTGGGAGGGAGGCTGGTGGAGGAAGAGGGAGGTAAGGGAGGAGGAGGGGGAGGGGGAGGGGGAGGAGGAGGTGGTGGTGGTGGGGGGGGGGGGGGGGTCGAGGGAGGCGGAGACCAGAGCGACAGAGGAGCGGTTAATGGAAATGAGTGACAGGCTTTCAGAATGATTTACAACGGGTGGCGCGGCGGCGGTGCCGGCCCGTGATGGATGATCCTGAAAGACGGAGACAAACCATAAATCATGTCTTTGAATCATTGACAGAGATAGAGGAGGGGGGGAGGGGGGAGGAAAAGCAATGGCATTGACGTTCATTCTTCCAATAATGTACATTGACGAGTTACACTACGGAGCCTTAATTAAAAAGTGAACACGGGTCCTCTCCACCGCAAGCCCCCACCTTACTCCCCCCCCCCCCCCCTGCATAAGCCAGAGCAGGCTCCTCTCCTCCTCTGTCTTCCCCTCCCCTCCGCTGCCCTCCCCTCTTCTCCTCCTCTGTCCTTTTCTTCTACTCTCTCCTCCTTGGTCCCCCTCTCCTCCTCCCTCCACTCCCCTCCGTTGGCTCCGTCTCCTCGACTCTCCTCGTCTCTCCCTCTCCTCCTCTCTCCTCCTCCCTCCACTCTCCTCCGTTGGTTCTGTCTCCTCCTCTCTCCTCATCCCTCCTCATCTCTCCTCCTCCCTCCTCTCTCCTCCGTTGGTTCTGTCTCCTCCTCTCTCCCTCTCCTCCTCTCTCCTCCTCCCTCCACTCTCCTCCATTGGCTCTGTCTCCTCCTCTCTCCTTCTCGGTCCTCCTCTCCTCCTCCCTCCCCTCCCCTCCCCTCGCTCTGTCTCCTCCCCTCCCCTCCCCTCCCTCCCCTCTCTGTATCAATGGTAATTAAAGATGCAGCACCCTGGATCCTTCCCCTTCCTTCCCCAAGCAGACACATTAGATAAGTGTTGTGCTCTGAGATAATGTCAACCCTCAACAATATCAGTGCAAGCTGGGCCTATTTGTTCCCACATTTGTAAACAGACACGCACACGCACGCACTCGCACGTAGGCAGGCGCTCACACGCCTGAATGCAAGCATGCACATGCTTACACACGCATTGAGGCGAGCATGCATGCACGCCAGCGCGCACACATGCACACATACACACACATACATGTGCGTACAGACACACACAGACACGCACAGAGAAACACACAGAAACACATCTGCATACATAGACACAAAAAACACACACGTGCCCACGCGCACACACACACACACACACACAGACACACACACACACACACACACACACACACACACACACACACACACACACACACACACACACAAACACACATACATAACTGTGTTCACAAGGGGTAGAAAAACAGAACATAGAGACAAAGGAAAACAGGAAAACATTGGAGTGAAAAGAGAGAGAGAGAGAGAGAGAGAGAGAGAGAGAAAGAGAGAGAGAGAGAGAGAGAGAGAGAGAGAGAGAGAGAGAGAGAGAGAGAGAAAGAGAGAGAGAGAGAGAGAGAGAGAGAGAGAACACGCTTTGCCTGCATCTAGAGATCATATGCCAAGCTCAACAGCAATTGGCAGGGAAACATATCGTTTACGCTTTTAAAATTGAACAACATTAACGATCTGAAAGGACAGAAGTTGAATACGCTATAATCCCCCCTCCCCAACCTCCCCCCAACCAAAAATACAAACAACATGGAACATAAACTACCCCCCCACTGAATACAATGTACAATTTTGCCTAACACAGAGAAAAGGAAAAAAAAGGGGTTAGGGAAACCATGCCAACATCCTGTTCTTAAGAATGGGGTTGCTGTGTCCTGAGTGCAGATGGTACTCTGATAAACAGGACAAGCCCTGTAGGAGCAAGGAGCCCGAATGAGTGGCATTCCACATCAGCTGAGCTCTCTTAAAGTGCACACAATGGAGCAATGAGGTGAAAGTAATCCTAAACATCTGTCTTGTGTGTCCTACACGCACAGGCTGTTTGCTCAAGTCCTCGCCAAGGCATTAGCAGGAGGAGAGGGAGAGAACGGGACAGAGAGAGAGAGAGAGAGAGAGAGAGAGAGAGAGAGAGAGAGAGAGAGAGAGAGAATAGGATATATCAATCCATGCATGAGATCTTCAGAGGGCTTGAGGAAGGGCTCTGTTGTCCGCCTCTCTCGCCACTCAGCCAAACAAAATGGAGACGATTTCCACTCATCACCTAAACTCCGACTCAGATACCACAGCGACCGTGGGTTCACATACGTGCGGTAATGAACAACGTTATGCATCTTTTCCACAAAAAGTCTTCCCATATTTTTCCGCCCACATTTTTAGGATATGAATAATTGGTTCATACACAAGCCAGTTTGTATCACTAATTGCAAATGAGTTAACTAAATCTGAACCAAGTCGTGGATATTAACGGAACACTCCGGCTCTTTCTACTCCATGGGGAACAAGCTGTGTGGCGTGTGAGCTAAGCCAGGTTGTGCATAATGTGAGGAAGAGTGTGATGAAGGACCGATGCACTGTCCCTATTGAGCCAGTGGGAGATGTCCTGTTGGTAGGCATGTTGGGTGCACCGATTCATCTGAACCTCTTTCTATCACCATGCTGCTGGGAGAAGACGTTTTGGCAGGCCGGAATGGAAATGAACACACAATGGTGTGTCAAACACACACACACACACACACACACACACACACACACACACACACACACACACACACACACACACACACACACACACACACACACACACACACACACACTCACACACACAGACACACACAGACACTCACTAACCCGATATAAAAGCTGTAGCAGCGTTATTGGTCAGGCATCCAGCGCAGCCTTGCTCATGGTGTGATTCAGTAGATGCACTCATCACACAACCCACCACTATGAAACACCATTCTGAGAGAGACTTTGACTTTCATGATATGTACTT
>NC_079412.1:15304844-15334844 GCF_026213295.1 Gadus chalcogrammus
GATAGTTTCTCTCTCTCTCTCTCTCTCTCTCCTCCCTCTCTCTCTCTCTTCTCTCTCTCTCTCTCTCTCTCTCTCTCTCTCTCTCTCTCTCCCTCTCTCTCTCTCTCCCTCTCCTCTCTCTCTCTCTCTCTCTCTCTCTCTCTCTCTGCCCCCTCCTCTTCTCTTCTCTTTCTCTTCCTCTCCCTCGCTCATTCCCCCTCCCTCTCTTTTCAGATTTAACTGGGCCAATTTTAGTGAAAAAACTGTCCACAAATCAAGGAAGCTCTATAGAAAGATCTGCGCTGGGTAAATTAGAAACAATCTTAACCCAGAGAATCGTTTGGTGCTAAATGGGTTAGAGAACCATTTTGATCTTGAACATTAGGGATCAAAAAGTACAAACAACAAACCAGCAGAAAAAACTAAACACGACTATACATTGTTTGGAGGCACGATGTCATTAGCAGTGAAAATGTGAAGACCGGGACCCCTGCAGGTTTGAAGGCATTTAAGAACAGTTAGCTTAACCATCTGCTAGACAATTACACAGGAACAAACACACCGCCTCAGCAAATAAGGGTTGGATCATCAATCACTGGAATGGCCAGAAGTTGGCCTGCTATTCCCTCTGATTTAATAACCCAATGAACTGCAGTCCGATATACCGAGCGCCAGAGCATCCCTAGCCTACACCTATGTCGCAGTATTTAAAGAGTGAGACATTTTGGTCTGTCCAAAAATGTGACATTTGCCACCATCACTTAAAGTGTTTTGTTTTACGGAAGAAGAGTTTAAAATCACTAACATTTAAAAGGTTCACCAAAAATGAACCTTTGATTAATGTTTGAGGTTTTAGTCTGTGGATATTCCTGGAAGTCACGTTGAAGAGTTGGGGTTAAAGTTAAGGGATTTGGAGCAATCTTGCGATCATACCTCCATCATGAGGCATCAACAGGATTGTGTCTAAACCGCAGATGCTCAAGGGTTGCTCACGCACAATATAAAGATGGAAGACAGATAATAAACGCATGCAGAACGTTATGCCTTAGGTTTTCTGACTTGAAGTCCACTAGAGACACTATGGACTCCCAGTGTCCAAAATCAGGCTAGTGTTAAGATGTAGTGATGTGCAAAGCAATATAAAGCATGGGTTTAAAAGCTACTGTAACCTACAATGCTCAGTATCCCTCGGCTCTCCAAACAAGCCATTAACCAAAAACGATTGAAAGTCAAAGCCTGCAAGACAAAGCCTGCATTTCACCTCAGTACAGGTCATTCTTTGTCACTTTTACCAGGGTGTTTTCTTTTGCCAAGAACGTATTCATCTGTGTTCCTGGGCTCCGGCCCTGCACGGCCTTACTAGAAGAAAAGAAGTAGGCCACTCTCTCTCTCTCCCTCTCTCCCTCTCTCCCTCTCTCCTTCCCTCCTGCTCTCTCTCTCTCTCTTTCTCTCTCTCTCTCTCTCTCTCTCTCTCTCTCTCTCTCTCTCTCTCTCTCTCTCTCTCTCTCTCTCTCTCTCTCTCTCTCTCTCTCTCTCTCTCTCTCTCTCTCTTTCTCTATCTCTCTCTCCTCACGTCACCTGCCAGCTCATGTGGCCCAAGCTGCGATGGGAACAGGTTTGGCAAGAACCAAATGTTTTCATTTACCTTAGGGACATCTACACTCTCTACAGCTCTAGCCGGCGCTCGCTGGCAGACCTACATGCCATGATACCAGCCCGGGGGCCGCAGGGCCCGCCGCAGTGAAGGGTCGAGGGGCCGGACAGACCACCAAGAGGAGGAGCAGAAGGAGGAGGAGCAGGAGGAGGAGGAGGAGGAGTGGGAGTGGGAGGCGGTGGAGAAGGAGGAGGAGGATGAGGAGGAGTGTGTACCATGTAATGGTATCACTGGTTCATATGCATATATGCCTCAATGCAACATTTTTTATAATACATGGAGTCAAAATGCCATTAACTCTATTTCAGAACTCCGGAAGGCTGGCTTTTGTTTTCGTAACATATCCTATCACGAGCTCAACCCGCTCAAGTGTTCCTCCATTACACCTTTGTGCGGGGACTGAAGTGTTCACAACTTGTGATGGATCTTCATTCTACTGGGCAGCAGCAGGGGGGGGGGGGGGGAAGAAGCTACACTAGCTCACCTCAACACATCTATTTCTAGACGAGGACTTGCTGACAGCACATTTAACTTTGTGATCTGCACATGAGAGACAGCTAACATTTGCTGACAGCCCGAACCCCACTGAACCCCATTTCCCTATACAATACCCTATTGACACCTTCCACTTGATGGGGACTTCAACAAAACTTTCCAATGGCAAAGAAAAAAAGAAGAGGAACATAAGTTGAGGAATATGGTACGGTAAAGGTATAGACAAAAATCAAATGACATCAGAGACGGCTTTACCACCAAACCCAGAGAACACCAACTGCCTCCGTTGGGTGGGCTGTTTGAGAGGTGTGTGTGTGTGTGTGTGTGTGTGTATGGGGGGGGGGAGGGTTATGAGCGGGATGGGGAAGTGTCTATAGAAGCGTGATTTGTGTGAGGTACACAGTTGTGCGTGCATGTTCACAGGTTTGTGGAATTAACACTCAATTAGAGCAGTGGGGGTCAGTCCGCCTGCTAGCGGCAGGGACGGCGCCGCGCTGGAAACGCCTGACGGGTTTATTTTCTGCCATGGCGTGCTGAAGGCTGCCTGGCAGCCTATCATGTTGCTCTCTTTGATCAGTCCTCTCAAAATGTGGGAAACGGTAACCACTCCTGACAATTGAAACAGGGCAGAAGGAACAAAAAAAATCCTTAAGGCACATCAAATGTTTATAAAGTCCCGTCACTAATCACCAGTCAACAGTCAACAGAATGTCGCTATTCAAGTCCAGACTCAAAATAATATCCGTCGTAAGATTAGACCCCCAACGAAAAAATAAATAAAAATAAAAATAAGAAACACTTCAAAGTGACACGTGAAATCCTTAACCGGACAAGCAAAAGTTTCCGATCAAAAAACGCAATTTCACCGAACTGTTTACAGCATGGTACTAATTCCAATTAATAAAGGCTCAAAAGTGGGTCATTGTATTCTGCAGGGAGACTACTGTAATAAATAATACAATTCTGTAATTAATAATACAATAAAATCCCCAACAGTAAGTCAAATTTAAGTCAAATTCCTTGCCTCCGTTCGACCTATTCTTCGTACGGACACCAGTAAATCGTATCGCCGAGACATTTAATGATTGAGCTAGCTTGTGGGTGACGAAGGGCACCAAAGTACCAGCTTGTGGAGTTACTCATATCCCTGTTGGAAGAAAAAACCTCCTCCGTTTAATGATCCACCACTGAGGAGTGTCCACACGCTCACACAAGAATTCAAATCCCCTTTTTCCCACAGCCTCTTTTCAGCCCGTATGATAAATGACACCCGTCATTTGGCTGTTGCCAAACAGCACAGAGGGGAATTGTACTGATATATGATTCACAAGAACAGGAAATAAACTCTGCCTTTCTCTGTTGTCCCCCTCCCCCCCACTCCTCCCCCCCCCCTCCTCCCTGCCAAGTAGGACGGACCTGGACAGGCTCTCCCATGGCCAAGCACTGGGAGGCTGACGGGTTGAAGCCCAAAAAGGGAATTAGCCAGCAGTCTCTCTCTCTCTCTCTCTCTCTCTCTCTCTCTCTCTCTCTCTCTCTCTCTCAGAAGGTTGGAGTCACTGATGACTGATGATGAGAGACACGACGGCCGTAGAGCTACAGCAGCAGTGTGTGTGTGTGTGTGTGTGTGTGTGTGTGTGTGTGTGTGTGTGTGTGTGTGTGTTTTTGTGTGTGTGTGTGTGTGGTGTGTGTGTGGTGTGTGTGTGTGTGTGTGTGTGTGTGTGTGTGTGTGTGTGTGTGTGTGTGTGTGTGTGTGTGTGTGTGTGTGTGTGTATGTGTGTGTCTTTGGGTTTTTGTGTGGGAGAGGCCATAAGCAGATTAAAAATAAATCTGAAGAAAAACCTTATGTACACAATTATCAAACAGAAAAGAAAAAAAATTGGAGCAAGCTCTTCATGCACCCAATTACAATGCAGTGGAGGGCTAATTACTGGGGTCTTTATTATCTCCCATTTCTGAGTGAGTGATGGAGTGAACAAGTGAGTGAGCGATAGAGGGACAGAGGGAGGAGGATCTGTGGAAGTTCAAACGAGATAAAACATAAACAGAGTCTAGGCACAGAATAATCTATTATCTACCAAAAAAAATAAAATGCCCCTCTTGAAAGACAAGTATTCTTTGATTACATAACTTTAACTTTCCACTCAAACAAAAAATCCAAACCTAAATAATAACCAATTCCCGGATGGTTTTTCACGCTCGTGACTTGGGCGTTCCTAAACCCAATGTGCTTCTGTTGGCGGGCGGCCGCAGTGACTTTGTGTCTCTGCTTCAATCTCCCAGAGAGAAAGAACTGCCGGCGCTACCCCGCTGCTAGCTGCTGCTAGCTGCCGCTAGCTGCCGCTAGCTGCCTGCAGGCCGGCCCCTGTGGCCCCGCTGGCCCCTGTGGCCCCTCAGCCCAGTCAGCTCAGCGGCGGGCCTCCCCGCTCCGCTCCGAGCGCCGGGATGTGCCCAGGGCCCGACCAGTGGCGGTCAATCATCCAGACAGCGACATCCTTTCGCCATCACCATCAGAGGGGCCCCTATGGGGGTGGGACGGGGATATTTATGAGCCAGCCCCGTCCCCACACACACACACACACACACACACACACACACACACACACACACACACACACACACACACACACACACACACACACACAGACACACGCCCATGCGGCTGCGTATATTCCGCTGATATAGTGTCCGTCGGACCGTAGGATGGAAGCTGTATAGTTCATCTCCTCCTCATTTTTAGCCCCTAACCAGACCCCTTTAAGTGCTCCTCTGAGCATTATAGCGGGCTGGATCTGATGTAGCAAGCAGACACTGAGCACAGCGCCGGGTGTAAATCACGGGGGCTCAACATACACATACACTAGTCTGGTAACCGGAGCTGCATGGTAGCAATTAGGTCTCTTTTGTCTGCCATTTTGAAAAGAAATCCACCCAAAGTAGTAGCATGGGAACAAAGCATGCGGGCGCTGCGTCGCTCTGTCTGCTGGAGTACTAGCAGAACAAGAAGTGTTCCTTCAAAGTGGCTGATGGCTAGCACGTGTTTACCTAAGAGGTGCATTTTAATGCCTCTTTACCTTTGATTTCCGCGCTGAATAATTACAGAGGAAGTTGTGGAGAACCCTGTGGCGGATTAGGGAGGGGTGAATTGGAAACGGTTTCAGATTGTCGTCGTGAACTAAAGAGGCTACTTTGCACCACAAGGGGTTCCTCTCCTCGGGCGGACCGGGGGGATTAAAAGACGCCATAAAGGGTCTCTGTAATGGCATCAGTAATGTCTTGTTGCCATTAAAAAAAGAGAAGGGTGCGAAAAAACATCTGCTTTGCATTTTTTCACTCCCTCGCTACTCATTTGTCTTTCAAACTATGTCGAGTGTGCCCTGGTTTCAATGTACTTCTATGCTTTTTATTTTTTTCATAGTTATTTTAGAAAGCGCATACTTACTGTATAATTTTCAAACGTTGCACCAATGGCATCTTTGCTTTCCTAGTGCATTGATAGCGCCAACTCTGTGTACTTGTTAGGGCAATTACCCTGAGTACATTTTCAACACAATTTAACTTTACCATTTATAACTGTAATTTCGCCTTCCAGTCGGCTGCAACTTTATTGTATGCCATGTTTATTTGCTACCATACTTATTTTGGCCAAGAGGGTTGTCTGTGTGTGTATGTGTGTGTGTGTGTGTTGTATTTTTTTGAAATGGCTGCATTCACACCCAGGTCACATAATCAATGCTAGCGCAGAGTAAACACCTTGATTGCTTTATGGCCAGAGAAGCAGTGTATCCTCCTCCCCGAGGCTTCTGGGAAAATGAGGCCCCTGCTGTAATCTTCCTCTGCTAACCCTTTAATAAACCACAGCCTGCTTCATTAGCCGCTCCTCTCACACACTGATTGATTGGTGCCAGTCAGGGAGCCCCCCCCGTCCCTCGGCCCACTCCACCACCACCACCACTCACTAAATAAGGCACATTTTCAGCGGGATACCACCACCCATCACACACATGGAAAAAAGAGCATTCACCGCGAGCCAAAAAGGGAGTGGCATCAGCCGCGGATGGCAATGCAACAGTGTTCCTTTTGTTCAAGGGCTGGGTCAAAATCAATTTATACCGAGCGATACAGCCGGCCCCGCTTTGTATATTACATTCCTAGAGTCCAAGAACACGGAAGGGACAATCGAAAAAAGAAAAAAAAGGATGAACAGGAAACCGGTCATATAAGAGAGAAAAATGCACCGCAGAAGAGTATGGAAGTTATGAATGTAAAGGTCGCTTCGATGTGAATATAATATCGGATATGACAATGTAAATATCTATATGTATGTACGTATGTTGAATCATGATCACAGCATAAACATCGTTTTTGGATTGCTCACTTTAACTGCATTTATCGGTCGGCCCTGTACGTCATACAAAGGCTACAACTTCCACAAATGTAAATTGCGAAAGTACTGGAATTCACTTGAAAGCACTAAAGGAAGGACTAACGGCGGGACATTAAGTAGCTCCGTCAGTATGTATCAAGCTGTAGCAGATACAGATAATACCACGGCTATTGTAATAATGACATATCATCTCTTCTCCTCGGCTGTATTAAAATCTGGACGGTCACATTCTCGCCTTCAGTGCTATCTACAATGAGCGGTAGGTGTGATCCTTGGCCGCTCTCTGCGGTGGAGGAATAGAGAGATGCAGGCCGGTTGGGGGTAGGGGGGGGGGGGGGGCGGTGCAGGGTTGCTACATGGTGTTGAGCAGCAGTGATAAAGTCAGTAATATCACTATCTCGCCCCGGCTCTCCCAAGAATTGCCATAAACCTATTTCGAAAATTGCACCCATATATTCGCCGGAGACAGTAAGCTCATCCCGGTGACAGTGAAAACTTTTAGGCTGAATTATGCTGGTGTCATTCAGAGGGGTTTATCAGAGTGTTGGGGAGGGGGGGGTCAATAACTCACAGACATACATCTGAGCAGCAGCATCCCCCCCCCCACCGCGCCCATGCACCAGCACCCACCAACACCCGCGCTAGCATACTTGGCACTCAGCGACAGCAGAGCAGTAGCAGTAGCATCAGGCCTTGCTAGCACTGCGACCAACCGGGAGCAACGGGAATCGGCGTTGGCAGGCTAGGTGAAATCACAGGGCGCCGTTACGTGTCATCACAGGCCGCCGCTACGTGTCATCACAGGGCGCCATTTCGGGTGTGTGAGAGTATATTATGTATAAGAATTTGATGATTCTGATGGTCACCTTTTTTAGCAGTGTTTTTCCAGCGGGATATTCAGTGTGGCTCAGGGGCAAGAGAAGGACCTTTAGAATTATAGACTTATAGAAATTGAGTCATGAATAAAGGATTTTTCATTCAGACATAAAAATCGATTTCCAACAACTCTCTATTGATGTGGTTTTGTTTCGGCAATGAATACAATCTGTCTTCGGTCATAATTGAGAAATACTGGTATGAATAATAATAATAAAATATTATATTTAAGTATTTTCTGAAAAACATTTTACATACTTTTCATACTTTTGACCCAAACAATTTCCCTCCATGGCTTATCTATAATTGGCCATTATAAATTGTCATAAGCAAACAAATAAATATTATTTAAATCGAATTCAGTGAAGATTCAGTGGTAGTTTGGCCCACGTTGTGACTTCATACAAATAATGATGTCTGCTGTTTACAATATAAGGTATGGTGTTCTTCTGTAAATGCATTCAAAAAGTGCCCCTGAAAACGCCATAAATTATTAAATGAAAAGACTTCTGTGGGATTACATTGCAAACAACAATACAAGGTTTTACTGCGTGGGCTGTCAAATAACAGTGACAATAGACGAATAAACTGTCATCAAGAGAATGATTTCTATTATTCATTTGAACTCTAAACTTGAAAATGATCAAAGCTGATCATTAGTGATAAGTAACTATTCATGCTTCACTCATTGTTTTCGTTATTCATCTAATTTCCGAGATCAACGCGCGTTTTGTCTCTTCTGTTGCGACATTTAATCGCTCGTCTACAGCTTCCCTTTAACGATCAGACATCATCCAAGACGGTACAGTATGTGCATAGCAACGGCAAAAAAAAACAAATCACACAGCAGAGTAAACACACAGCGACGGCAACAGCGCAGCCGAGGTGGAATACGCATCTAAAGCTTTGTTCCCGTTCTGTGTCATGAATAATGATCATGGTGGGATTCAAGGAAACCGCATACAGCCTCTCCACGCCTGTAGGGTAGGAGAGCTTCCAGCGACAGGAGCAGAGGGGTGAGCTCCTCGTCCAACCAGAGCAGGGGATGATCTGCTCTCACAGCGGGGGACCTCCCCCTTTGTGTACATGTGTGTTTTAGTGTTGCCGCGGCAACCCGAAAGCCCTGCCGTTTTCTTTTTTTTATACCACTGCCTCGCCCGAGAGACATGGAGGGTGGGGGAAGTGAGGGAGCTACAGGGCAGACTCTCTACCTGGGCGCGGGTTTAATAGGTGCATCTGCGCAACGTATACATGGTATCATAAAAGTATGCCAATAATTACAGGCCCGGGTTATTGCTGTGTGCGAATGTTATTTTCATTAACATTCATTTCCTGTCCCCGGGAAAAGTAAATAGCCACCCACCTGTTTAATCACAGGGTTTTCATTTTTTTAAAACCATGCAGTTATCTCCATGATATCATCAGGCTTCATAACCTCAGACAACATAAGTCAGGGTTTTTTCACTCTTCTGCTTATGATGGGAACCAGAAGTCTTCTTATAGACTGTAAGCAAACAGCAAGTCAGACGAAATGTAAACTCTTAAGCAGTTTTGAAACAAATCCGTTACTCTGATTTAAGGGGTTTATCCTTCCAGGCCGCGGCCCATGAACATATTCTCAAGGAGTAACTGGATCGAGACATAAATATTTCTTGGATTCTTGCTTGTTCAAGCCTTGGACCTGCTTGTTACTAACACCGGTGGAACTGGTCACACACAAACACACACACACGCACACGCACACGCACACGCACACACACACACACACACACACACACACACACACACACACACACACACTAACGGAGAGGAGTTAGATCTTCACCGATTTGTGTTGCATGGAAATGAAGGCTACCTTGGCAGGAAGTGGGGACGTGGGGGAAAAAGAAAAGCCAGCCTTTCATCATTTTCCCCCAAATCAGAGCAGGAAATGAATATGAATGCCCTCAGGTGTGGAGGGGAAGGAAATTCAAGGGGCCTGATGAGGTCCCTGAAGGATGGGTTCTGGACAGTGCCGGAACTTTCCAGTTGGGTTTAGTCCAGAGTGGGCGGGGGGGGGGGGGGGGGGGCAGCCCAGCATGGCACGTAGGAAAAGAACATGCAAACAGCAAGCCGCTGATTGTTATGCACAAGCATGAACTGAACACGTACGCATACACGCACATGTACGCATGCAACCACCCTACACACACACAAAGAAAACCCCCAAAAATGAAATAAACCCATTTTATCCGACACAATTCCAATAGAGACATACTTCCCACCCTAAACCCTTAATAATATTTAAGTCACAAATCCATGATGTCAGTGGAAAATGCGTACCTCCAAAAGTCGAAAGAATATTTTTTCGATGTTAAAATTATATTCTGCGCACGCTGACAAATCTGCACTGAGTTCACTTAGGCAGTTGTATATTTTCGTGTGAAATAGAATATGTCGAGGTATATTACAGAAAAGCACCTGTGACGAGTTTGACAATGTGTTTGGTAATTGTTAAATGAACACAACAACACTCTTTTTACCGCCCACAAAATAAAATGTCAATCCTATTCTGGGCTTTGGTAGATATTACCACAGGAAACCCTCTAGAGTTTTAGATACAGACCAGATATTTATTTTTAACCCTTGCCCTCCAGATCTTTATCCAGACTCACTGACCAGGCCCCTGACTGGTCCTATGATGTCCTGTTTGGGTCAGTAAGGGTTAACGTTGGGGTTATTAAAAAAAAAAAAAAATGTGCTTGTGTTTACATGGCTGGTGAACGGGAATTGTCTGTAGTAGTTTTATATGAAGTTCCTGTCCGATCAAAACTCAATGTGATGAGCCGCATGTTGTGATAGGCCATCCTGCTGCCAGTGATTCTACGCACTTCAGCAGCAACGCAAGAAAATAATATGTAAAGTATGTGTTTACTGTATGTCAATATATTATCTATAGATTGTTATATATATTTATATATAGATAAAAAAAAATATTAAGTATAAAAAAAAAATTGAACTTATTCTTATCCTGTCCACTGCTTACTTTGTGATTCAAACACCCTTAAATTCACTAGAATGCAGGAAATGAATTCTGGGAAGTGATTGTATTCTGAAGAAGCACCTCAAGACCCTCACGGTGTTTTAGGAATACCTCCTTGAAACCTCCCTTCCTTTCTGAGGGCTCAAGGTTGGCGAGCACACAGAGGATGTGCCGATAACAGAGAGCACAGATCTGTAGATCAGCTGCCAGAGCTCCGTCTACAGACAGACACGCTGACATCAAGTAGAGGGTGAGTTGGTATGGGGAGTATTGTTATGTGGACCTACATATAGTCATGGTTTTAATACACCGAACCTTTCCAATACTGTACATGGACATTTTCACTGAGTGGACGGACCACTGGGAACGGGAAAGGGAGAGGACAAAAGTTTTGAAGCATTGCCAATACTCAGTTTACCCTAAATGGCCTCACGGCAACGACACTGACCTCCTAGTGGCAGCGAGAAAATGACCGTTCTCCACACAGTGCGACATGGCCTGGAGGAGGCATGAGGTAGGGGGATTGACAAACACCAAAGACAACTGCTGAGTTGGTGTTTGTCAGGATACGCGAGGGAGGGAGGGAGGGAGCGAGAGAGGGAGCGAGGGAGGAAGAATGTGTCCTTGACAACTTAAACGCTTTGGGATTGAACACGACTTATTTTGACAGTTAGTTCTATATCAATAACTTTATGTTTTTCCAATGCACATCAAGACGGATGCAGGGTGATGCAGATAGACAGACAGGGTGAGACACACGCAGGCACGCACACACAAACGCACACACACACAAACAAACACACACACACACGCACACACACACACACAGAAAGGGTCAAACACCCTTATATAAAAAATATATACTTGAAGAACATTTGGTTCTCCGCAATCGAATTCAAGGAAAAACACAAGCTTTGAATCGAAAGTAATGCGCAAAGTAGTTCTTTGCCTTCAAGAAACACCAATAGCCTGAATTGAAACTTCCTTTTCCATGTAGGCTGTTGTTGTCACCGAGCGGGATTAAAATGTAGAATGGCCTCTAACACGATGCTGCAGCACAGGGCCATTTTGACCAGGAGTCCCTGAGGTGTCGTTTAGGCCTAGATCCCTTTCAGAAAACGAAATTCACAGTCACACACACATCACACACACACATACCCACATGTACACACACCCCTAAGAACGGCGGTGCGGCCTCACACACACATTGCACATCGGTCATAAAGCCGGACTGTGACATATTGTAACTGTTGCATTTCATTTTGCTGCCGAAGCTCTGCTGTCACTCACTTCCTCTGAAGGATAGTGTCTGGGTTTACAAGTAACAGCAGAAAATGGAGAGCAGAACCCCCCCACCCCCCCCCCCCCCCCACACACACACACACACACACACACCTTGATGGACATAACAGCCCCGGTGAACAACCTCCGGAGTGTCTGGGGTCGGAGGTACATATCGAACATGGCTAAGTGTGAGGGGACTGCAGACCCAGGATTCTCTCCTCTACGGGGCTGGCCTCAGTGGGGGCACGGTACATGGACATGGGCGTCACGGCTGAAGCCCTAGGTGTTGTCGATGCAACTCCTCAGTTGAAATCCTTTCCTCTTAGGGAAAAACAGGGCTGTATTTATGTTAAATATTAGCCCTTTAAGGTATAGTGTGTAAAGTTGAGTGGCATGGCAGAAATGGAATATGCATTCACAAGTTTGTTCTAATCTGTGTATATCGTATTTATTAACGATCCTTTAATTGAATCCTACACACTGCCCCTTGTAAGGAACAGTCTTCTCGATAAAAAATGTACGGGGGGGTGAATTAAATAACACAAAGGGTTCTGTGGCAGGGGACCTAAACAGCAGTCAGGATGATGTCCTCACCATCGTACTCATCAGAATCATCTCCCTCTCCGGGGATGACGATGTGCCACCAGCACCACTTCCTGCTCCCAGCGCAAGGCATGATGGGTACCCCTCCACTCAGACCCACGAGCACCATAATCAGACATGCTGACTCCTGTACAAGGACCTCCCTGTGTAACATTAAGCATTAGTGTGGATACCGTTTGTAAATCAGTTCCTCAGGAAACCCCCCTACACTCTTCACCACCACCCCTTCAAAGACCCCCTCCCAAGACACACACACACACACGCACAACCACACACACACAGACACACACACAGACACACACACACACACACACACACACACACACACACACACACACACACACACACACACACACACACACACACACACACACACACACACACACACAAACACACACACAGCTCTCTTGTTTATATCTCAAACAGAAAGGGTAAAGTATTTGATGCGCACTGGGCACAGTCTTAGATCCGATGTCAGCAGCTCATGTGAGAGAGCACGACGTTGTCCCGCACCAACGATAAGAACCTGAATAAACACGCATCTCCTTATCCCAGGGCCACCGGTAGGGAACAGCAGAACATCTCACACGCAATGTCCTCAACTCGCTGTTACACAATCAACCTCCCTTCATTAAATAGAGTTTGAGGGGGGGTGGGGGGTGAAGAGCAATGAACAGTAATTAGTTCAATCTCATGGTATATCGTGGCTATATGATACGCTGCAGAATAATATTTTTTGGTTTCCGAGCTTTCATTTTCTGTCGCCGAATTACAACCATTCATCATGCGCTCATTACAAAGACAGTCCGTCTGAAACGACTTCCAATTGCCTCTCGTTTCGAAACCCAAATGATGCAGGATGCACATATTTCACCGCTCTGTCGTACATCAACTACGTTATTGCATGTCACGAATGAAGGGGGGGGGGCTGGATCGGTTGATTAAGAAAAAAAAAAGAAGAAGAAAAAGTATACAATGAGTCTATCATATAGGAAAAGTCAAACAAACTTTTTTATTACTCTGGTTTCGAACGCTCTTTAATCAGAGCACGCATCCCTGCATTTCGACAATGTTGTTATATTTATATCACAGAACAACAAATAAAAAATAAATAAAACCCGCTGCTCAGCTGCAAGTGCAAAACCGTCACTTTCTGCAACAGCGAGAAGAAGAGAATATGGAGTCCAAGCCATAGGCTGCAACATTGACATGTTGTGTGTGCTTCTCCTTAATCAAGTTGTAAGTACAACAGAATTATTCTACATTCATCACCGACACCTAAGCTGTCAGTGATGTTTAATGAGCATCAATTAAGCTGTTTCAACACACTAGCTCAGCACACACACTGCACAGGCAAACACACAGGGGGAGAGAAAACATCAATATAAGGACCAGAGTTTAAAAGAACTGGATTACACTGGAACAAAGAGGGAGAATATATATATATATATATATATATGCAGAGAGAGAGAGCTGACTACAATGAAACAGGCCGTGTTTATACTCTGCCAAAAAAGTACAAGTTTAACCCTACTTGGCCATTTTCAGCCGTCATTCGTAAATACAACCTTTGGTTTATATTCTAACAATGATCTTACATTGTGTTCCCTTCAGTTATGCCTAGATCTAGAATCTCAAGCCTAAACATTTAATCTATTTTTTACCAGGCAATGATGAACAAACGCTCTTTCCTGCAATATGCTGATGCAGAACCTAAAATGTATGAAATTACCGGTAAATCTTGACATAAAGATAAACATAGTTATTCCATGAACGTGTATTCATTTGTCTGGGTATTGTTGGTTCATTTTTGTGATCAAGGCAAATGATGATTTATGAAACAAATTACAATTAAAAAATGTATAAACTGAATTAAGAATTAAAAAATGGTATCACATTATATACAATAATACAATAAACAATGTTTCATTTACTTTTGGTTAATCTATCGGTGCAAATCCACAATTTGCACCCAAAAACAAGTCGACGAGTCCGTCTCTCTAAATGGGTTAACATTTTCATTGCCAACGGATATTCCAACAAATCAGTTGCGTTTTTTATGTTTACATTTCACTTAGTAACAAAACTAATGTAATCACTACTAAACATTATTTCAATGGTTCCGATAACTGCATTCCTGAAGGGCAACACCTATTAATTTAATGATGGTACAGCTAAGTAAATAATATCAGTATAACTAAATGTCGTTTAAATGGAGCATACTGTGGTTCAGTAAATAATATCAGAATAACTAGTATAACTATATGGTGTTTCAAAGGAGCATACTCCCAACTGTGTTCATAGATATAAATCTTTGTTTGGTGTGTTTCTCTGTATATATTAGTGCATTCTTGTTGCTGCCCTCTTATGATTTCTTTATTTGCAAGAAAGATTCTCCCGAAGAAACACAAATAGGCTACCACTTCTTTGTGGTTTCATAAAAAATGAAAGAATAAAACTCTTGCTTGGTCTTTTCACGTGCTAGATCCTGTGTTTACTCCTGTGTCCGCGCCACCTGTGACTGCACTCCCACTGTGTTGAACGATACATGGCTGATAAAGTCAATCAGATATTCACTACAAATCAGTACAGTTTGCTTAGGTTGATTCGCGAAAAATGTGCCATTCGAGCCGGAACGGTACTGTAATAAAAGCCCTCAAATTTGACCCACGGCATAGAAACACAAGCACGGGTGTGTGTGTGTCGGGGGGGGGAGGAAGGGGACGGGGACAGGGAGGGGGGACGGGACAGCAAGGTCAACGCAGAGACGATGGAACATTGACTTGATTCATCAAACTAGTTTCTATGTAATTGCTCCGCGTGATGACTAATAAACCACACAGGCTGTAAAGCTGTCACAGGGCCATCAGTCCGATGCTAAATGAAGTAACAAAAGGTGCAAGGTTCACAACTTCATTCACTGCCAGCGTGAGGTGTCCAAAAGCACTCTCTTCAGCCATAACTTCACCTGCTTGCTCATTGAATTTTTGATGCGCACGCCACATTGTAGCTGTTCAACGTTAACGTGGTTGGGTTTTCTTTTCCTTCTCCCCCCTCACTCCTGCTTCTAAACACAGTTTGATAGTAGTCTATTCACCTTAGTGGGCTATTGGACTTGTTACTTCTAACAGTGGAGAAATTCCAGTTCATCTGAATATTGCAGCTAAAAATGTTATATAACAGAAGCTATAAATGGCTATCATGGCCCAAAGCATAATACAAGCATCACTACCGTCTTTATAATGTTTCAGTCTTCTTGGTCTGAAAAAGCCTCAAACACATGCTCATGTTCTAATATTTTATCATTTCAACATGTAACCCATTTTTGTCAGACTGACCTCTCGGAGAGTGCCGGAGCAAGTGACGTTGAGGCAGTTTACCTTTGTAATTGTTACAGATCGCAACCATTAGCATAATATTGTCATAGCTCCTGCTCCTGCAGTCAGGAGCTGCAGAGGGTTAATTTGCATAATACATCTTAATTGAAGCTCATTAAGGATTTGATAAGAAGCAAATCAGGTACACCGTAGAAAAACTTAGATTAATGCTCTTGCTGTGTTTTGCCACTTCCAAATTCATGGGAAATTTTCTAATATTTTTTTGTCTGGGGTTACTGGCAGGGAAAAATTACCAGATAGTTTAATTCCATTCTCTCTAAATGTTTCTGATATGGATTTGGAATAAGTTGACAAGCAATTAGATTTCATTGTAACCGATTGAAAAGCAACTGTTAATTTTTACAGCCTTAGCTCTGCAATCAGGGCTCTTGTCCGGATCATGCAGAATGATTTAAGAGAGTACAGTAAGTACGTTGTGAACCACTGCATTGTTTTGACAGATTCACATGACAGCTGTTCGCTGACTCCTCACATTGCCATCATCTTCATTAGGGTGGAGGTGTCCTCGTGGACACAATGAGACAAGCCCTCTGGACTGTTATAGCGGCGTAGTAAACCAGTGTAGCAATGCTAAAACAGGCTTGTAAATGTATCCAAAGTGCAGTGTTCTTTTACCTTAAACACATCCCCCGGCAAGCGATCGATATCTGGATCCCAGTGTTGCTGTTATATTTATAGGCCGACCCTCCATATTTATTCACTGTAAATACACAACGCAAGGTACAAAGTCCCCACCCCCATTTGGACAAAGCACCATAACATGATTTCCTTTGTGCTCAGGAAGTCTGGCAGAAATAATGCACCTTAGCGTTTTAGGTTTTTGTTGCATTCATCTCACGACACGCCAATTACCGCTCGATTACACGACTGAAGATAAATAACAATGATACTAATAAAAAATAACAACCACAAAGAAATCCCGTTCTAGTTATGGGCAGTGGGGATGGCACGGAAATATTATCCACATGAATCAACCCCTGCGAAGGCATATCAAATTGTGTCATTTGCCTGGAAACTAGCGCAGGTCTCGGGGGGAGGCAAGGTGAACGAGGAGCTGAGCAGCCGCCGCACGGGCCTATGCCTCGAGACCAATCAGAGCAGCCCTCTGCCCCCCCCCTCCCTCCCTCCCCCCTCCCTCCGTCCCTCCCTCCCCCCTCCCTCCCTCCCTGCCTCCCTCCCTCCCCCAGCAGATCGGCATGCTGGAGGGCACGGGAGTCTTGGTTCTTATCACCTAGACAGTGCAACGCCCTGTCTGTGCCTCAGCAACAAACACAAACAAAAGACTTCCCCTAAAACTATTATCCACACCTGTCACCCCCAACATGGTGGTGACATACAGGGGAAGGAGGGAGACGACATCACAGCCAGACTAACTGGATGGGACTTTTTTTATGATTTTTTTTATTTCATTATTTTCCATCTTTTTTTTTTGGGCTTCAACATAGAGAATGAAAATGAGCTGAGGAGGAGAAAGTTATTAAGAGGCTTTTATGGCGCTGTTCTTCCAACTGAGGAAAAATTGCAAGCACTGCAGCAAAGTGTATGTCCTCATCGGCTAAGAAACTTACAAGGCTGGATGTTGAATAAAAAACTAAAAACACAAATTCAATTCAACAATGTTTTGGTCTGGTTTGGTCTGTATTTGGTCTGTATTCTGAGCTACCTTTGGTAGAAAGCAGAAAAAAGGAAGGCATTGACACAATATTTGTGCTGTGATTAAATGGCATCTAATCTGCAAGGCTCTCATTCAGAACTCACTCTACTCACCTTGTCTCTAAACATTTATCTAAATATTTCTTCAAACATGTCTCTTATCCTGTCTCTAAACATGTCTCTAAATATGTCTCCAAAATGTCTCTTAACATGTCTCTTAACATGTCTCTAAATATTTCTTGAAACATGTCTCTAATATCTATATATATTTTACTATCAGCCAAGAACTATAAAGATCACAAGTAAGACCTGACTTAAATGTTCCACCACAAAGTTGAATACCTCCAAATACAATACAGCAAATATTATTTTCTTATGAACGTCTTAAAATAGTGTTTTTTTTATATGGTTATGTTAAACGTTGACCAAAGCTTGACCACATATTTATCATTGATCAATAGTATTCACTTGCACTCAGTATAATACTGGATCAATAGTCGCTTCATGTACAGATGACTAGACAGAGGTGTGCTTTACTCCTGAGAATCCAAACAAATGCAATCAGATATGGGATACAAATATAGCCCTAATAATGTGATTTACACATGCTATTTTAGACATTTCTTTAACAATTTGTTACTCCAAATTCCCATCCAAACTGCAGTAATTGTACATACTAGCTCATTGCGCTGTCATTCTCTTTCAGTAAGTGTATTTTGAGTCACTTAGAATTGGTCAAGCGGCGGTTGATCCCGCCATTTTCTTTTTGATCCTTTGCCCTTTTAAAATCAACTTTCACTCTTTCTGTTTTTTTCTTTCTCAGAAACTAAACTCGATAAACAACATCTGCCTTGATTGTAGGATGTTTCCAGAACAAACCACTTAGGAAGAATTTCTGCAAGCCAATTCCCACAAGCTGCTGTCAGTCACTAGCTGGCACTGCAACACTTAATGCCTTTGTCTGTTCTCCAATTTATCTTGTTAACAGCAAATTGGGCTAACAGTTTGAGGCACAGAGCTATTGCAGGAAAAAAAATCTAAAAGGAAAGAAAATAAAAATGGCAAAAGAAATAACATAGAATAACAAAAGACTCCAGAAAGGCTGTCGAAGCACTGAGAGGGCATGAGGTTCATGTTATAAAACATTTTTTCACCTGGAATTTCATCCGTGATCTGTGTCAGGTATACGTTCCATGAACATAAATATCAAATCACGATTACAAAAAATATGCAGAGGAAATAAAACTCGTCTTCAGATTTGTGTCTCCCCTCAAGTCTAAGAATATGCTTATTAATAATATAATTCCCAGAGAAAAACGGACGAATCCCAGATAACAAATGTCCTCAGACTAAGATTTGGGCTTCATTTTATATTTACACTGTTTTGTTTTTTCACACTTCTACAACAAATAACATTAGGGGGGGTACTGCATCTTTAAGAAGCCCCCTCCATACACACACACACACACACACACACACACACACACACGCACACGCACACGCACACGCACACGCACACACACACACACACACACACACACACACACACACGCACACACACACAAAATAAGAAACCTATTACTTTGCATCTTCCACGGTCTTATTTCAATAGCCCTCTCTCCTTGTTCCCCCTGCACACATCATTAAACATATTATTATAACATGACTGTCAGCCTGCGTCTCTCCCCGCTCCATTCTTGCTCTGCCAGGTAATCAATTTGTCGTCACTCTCTGTAACCCCAGTAAAGTCATCAAGTGAAATGAGTTACAGCTGCAAAGAGCCTTCAAGAAAACAGAAAAAAAACAGACAAAAAAAGGAGAAAAAAAAAACGAACAAACGCAAGAAAAATGACAACAGCGCCCAGGAATATTCCACCGCTTGAAAGCACATCCCAGGTCTTGAAGATGAAATATTAATGCACAATTTGTTTATCTGCAGCCACACATCTCTCTCCGGTGCCGAGCTGTTAATTTTCTATCGGCACAGACAACGGATCAGTCAGTCATGAACTCTTCACAGCCATTACCGGGAGACATTTTGATTAAGTATTCCTAATGTAGTGGATAGGAAAGAATGAAAACACTCTGCCTGCCAACTTTTGATTGACCATTAAGCCACTGATGAATGTGCCTGTCAAAGAGGAGACAATTACCTCAACAATGAAGAAAGTCTTGTGGAAAGCTTATTTCTCTACAGGGCTGACACAGTTACCAGACTACAAGCGGGGACAGCTGAGAGCGTGTAAAGGGATCACTTAGGCATCCTCTCACAAGTTCACTGCATAATAGTGGGGACATTGTTTTTTAAGAAAGACAAGCTTTTTGGATGCGGAAATGTGGGAAAATATTTGTCTGTGTGTGTGTGTGTGTGTGTGTGTGTGTGTGTGTGTGTGTGTGTGTGTGTGTGTGTGTGTGTGTGTGTGTGTGTGTGTGTGTGTGTGTGTGTGTGTGTGTGTGTGTGTGTGTGTGGGCTGTGCGTTTTTGTGTGTGTGTGTGTGTGTGCGTGTGTGTGTGTGTGTGCGCACTGCTCGACTGTGTTTGTGTGTACGTGTGCATGTGCGGGTGTGTGAAACGAGAGTGTGCTTCACAGATAAGGGTCTCAGAATCTTAAGCGGGTATAAAGAGCGGCCATTATTGGCAAAGAACAATCACCATCTGGTTGCTGCATCTGAACCATAATAAAGACTGATAACTTGTCCACACAACATACAAGTTCTCGCATCATTGCTGGAAAGAAATACTCTTGATTCATCCCATTCAATCTAACTACCTCCATCCTAAATGTAGGAAAAAATTATCCTCGCGGAATCCTTGATTTTCTGGCAGCATTTTAAATAAGGTCAGGGATAATATAGTTTCTGACCTTTGGTGTAATACAAAATGTGTTTTACAAAATAAAATTCGAGAAAGGATTTAGGTTGACTATAATCATAACCCCTCCTTTGCAGTTAGATGGTGCTTTGTAAATAGTCCAAGAAGCATAGTTTGAACGGCAATGAGACAAAAGTTATAGAAGGAGAAGGATTTTTGAGTCCACGCATACGTGCGCAAACGGTCGCGCGCGTCTCCCTATCCGCTGTCAGTGCGGACGGAGTGCATGTGCTCGAGAGGAACTCATTCTCCATTTGTCTATAAGATATTAAGAGTTCAAACAGAGTTCACCCGTTTCATATTCTGTCGTGGAACCACATCCATTTCACTTATCTTATTTAATGTCTTTCTCTTAGGATTTTTAATAGATTTTTAATGTTAATACAAAACTTTACGTTTTTCCCGGTCAATAACACTCAGCATATGGGGAATGATCAATATCGCAAAAACACATGACGAGCCTATTATCAAATAAACAAATACAGGTCACACTTTATCCGCAAACGCTTCACGTATTTTTTTAATCTCATATTTTTTAATTTTGTAGTTCGGATATTGTTATAGTGAGTTCGATCACAGTATGTGACCGAACTCACTAAAACAATATCCAAACTTCGAAATTAAAATAAGGCGATTAAATAAATACGTGAAGCCTGACAGCGTGATGCTGTTAGCCACGCTATCCTGAGACACGAGTCAGCTGGAGCGCGAGGGGGGGAAGACACACACAACAAACGGGCCAACGTCACGCGCCGTGTCGGTGCTCGTGCGGACCGTCTGGAAGGTAAAAGGTTTAAAAGTCCGGCTTACCCGCAGCCCGCTTCGGCGCCTGCTGTTTCCTCCGTGGCATTTCGGAACTCGCAGTTCACTATTCTGCCCAGGTGAAATGTTGTATGCGGTCTAATATAGTCCATACATAGAGAGAGAGATATAAGGTGTCTTTATGTCGGTCTCTTTAGTGTAGTTCTCTCTAACTATATCCCAGTTATAAGGACCCGTTGTCAAAGGAAAAGCAGATGTCAGAGCGGCTGCTGTTCCCTTCTTCACCTTCTCTTCCCCCGACGAGCGGATCTTTTCTTTTTTCTTCACCTTCCGTGTTTGTCCATCAAAGCCGCGCACACACCACGACGTCTGTCAAGTCAGTGTCGCGATTGGATGTATGCGATATGTGGCGAGAAGCGCGTAAAGCGTGGGGGTAATGGTATTACGCACGGTGCAGTGAGGGTGAGACGATGCCAGAAAACATCTATCCATAGAACAAACTGAACATTAAAAACTCCTCCCCTCTCGCCTGGACTTGATGATGGCAGCGGGACATTTGTTACACTAGATAACCATGAGTTTATTAAAGGAACAGGGGCCAGAGAAAACACCAGAAGGTAGCCTGTGTGTGTGCTTTCCCGTTGTGGGATCAGAAAGACGTAAAACCGTATATTGTAGAAAAAAGGGCATTGGTTTTCTACTGGTCACCTCCACAGCGATATCGATCCTTTATCTGGAGATTGATAGGTTTCTCAAATATGAAACGAATGTAAGGGCAAATGCTGCGATAAGCAAATTCAAGTTCAACAAGACATAGGCCTATGATCTTTATGTTAGTGTAAAAGCATATCATCATGAACTTTTAGATACATAAAAATATATAGTGTACTGCTTTTTTCCGAATGTCATTTCCAAGGACTAGAATCAAATATTCCAATAGTATAATAGAATATGTTAGAATAGAAAAAAAAAAAAGACACACTAATATAAAATATTGTAATATACGATTCTGTAACAAGGGAAACAAGTATAAAAAAAGTCAGTTCAAAACCATGTTTACAGATAGATTCACATAGAAAGACAAATAAACATTTGGGTTGACTTATCATATTGCGGATTGAAAGCATTTATTAGACGTTTCGTCCAGTTAGGTTGTATACAATTGTAATACAATAACAATAACTTCACATTGACAAAAAGTAGGCCTATTTATCAAGCAATATTTGTAGTAATACAAACGAAGGTAAGTCTTCTTTAGATGCTTATGTTTGTGTGTTTGTTTTATTTAATGGCTCTAGAATGAAACTACGACAGAAAGGGTTTTACTGGAGGGATGCTAAAGTAACGCAGGATTGATCATCCGTTCCCATCGCTAACCCGGCATTGGTTGTTATGTTTGGAGCTTGAACGCCTCACTACTTATGACCTAATCATATCCCAAGTTGAGGTGATGGATGGTTTCATTTCAAAGAGACAACGCCCATTAGATGTCCAGCCTCACCTCTTGTTACAAATGGCTTCCTGAGAATACTCCTAGCGCCCTAGTGTGTCGGTCACTCATCAAAAAGACCTCCCTGAACTCTGCGTGAACCGTGCGTGTGATCCATCATCTGTTAGATTCGGCCCAAAACATGCATCTCTGACGGCCTTTACTCCCCCCCCCCCCCCCCCCATGACCACCTCCACTCCATTATACTCATAATGGTGTGTGTGTGTGTGTGTGTGTGTGTGTGTGTGTGTGTGTGTGTGTGTGTGTGTGTGTGTGTGTGTGTGTGTGTGTGTGTGTGTGTGTGTGTGTGTGTGTGTGTGTGTGTGTGTGTGTGTGTGTGTGTGTGTACCAGCACCCAGCCCTCTCCTCTCCTTATCTATCCCTGATGGGATCACGTCATGACATCATAGTGTGACTTCCTCTAGCTACATGCCGCCACAAGGTGCTGTCTGCACACATGGATATGTTTGTGTGTGTGTGTGTGTGTGTGTGTGTGTGTGTGTGTGTGTGTGTGTGTGTGTGTGTGTACCAGCACCCAGCCCTCTCCTCTCCTTATCTATCCCTGATGGGATCACGTCATGACATCATAGTGTGTGTGTGTGTGTGTGTGCGTGTGTCTCTGTGTATGATGTGTTTGAGTTTGTTTATGGAGTAGGTGTGGGATATTTGGTTTGTGTGTCTGTTTTTTTTTTTGTGTGTGAGTTTGTGCGTGTGTGTGTATATGTAGGGTACGTGTGTCCCAGGGAAAATGTCTATGTGTTTGTTTGTTTGTGTGTGTGTGTGTGTGTGTGTGTGTGTGTGTGTGTGTGTGTGTGTGTGTGTGTGTGTGTGTGTGTGTGTGTGTGTGTGTGTGTGTGTGTGATTATGCGAACATACACATATCCACTTAAACACACACACAAACGCAATAATAAAGACAAAAAACTCACGCATAAGCAGCACACACACCCATGCATCGGTGTACTCCCATATATGTTAAAACCACGACAAAGTTTTCCTCCACTCCGGTGTAGTCCTCACTGGGAGTGTTCGCCCGTGCACAGGCGTCACCAGAGGTTCCCGGGCAGATGGGGGATCTCCTCAACCCTGAAGCCTTGATGAGGCTTTACTCTGTCACATGAATGTGCCTTTCTTACCTGGCTGCACAGAGGATTTTCCAGCCTATAACTCCAACAGATTTCACTAAAGTGTGCGGACCACCACCGGAACAAATTGGGACAATCGCTTTCTTTGCTGCTTTATTTTTATTATTTTAACTAAGTTTGGTCAAAGTTTGTGTTTGAATTTGAAGTATCATGAACTGAACTGAACTATACTTTTGTATTGTTATTCAATTAATAGATTTATGGGGGGGGGGGGGAGACCCAACAACAGGAAGAAGCTCTTATAGTCCATATAATAATATAAATAATATAAACAACAGTTTGATGTTTTTTGTTAGAACAGCATTATTCAGTGGTTTTGCTGAAGCTGCTAAACTGACAATTAAAAAGGCCCAATTAATGGCGCGTATGGTCTCTATTTATTTTTCTCTCTGAATGCTCAACATTTTTTATGTTTTTGTGGTAATGAGATGGGTCAACCAACTTCAAACGTCATAACATATCAGTCAAATGGAGACATTTTAAGCTCTCTCAAATAAAAATTCATCCAATCAGTTCAATTGTTTTCCATCATGCCTTACTGCATTGGTAATGGACAACTTATTTGAATTCAAGCAAAAAAAAAAAGAGAAAAGTCTCATAGAATGAACAGGGACATATGCAGAAACATATGCAGGCAAGGGCAGATGCCCAGTCTTGAGATTAAATACAGATGGACGTTATCAAAAGTTGAACCCTGAAAAAGCATATCAAGATTCCGAGTAACAATATAATTAAACCTCGACAACCGTGATATTATGAATGACACATTAATGTGTCGTTCTTTTCTATGAGGCTTCATAGTAATCAAGAAAAAAATCATGATAGAATTTGGCTATTTTGGAAGTGTTTAAAAATCGACATTTATTTTTTCAAGTCCTTTAAAAGATGGCTTTAAAAGTAACTTCCTGCCCTGTAGGTACTTAATGCAATATGATGTCCTCACAGGAGTAACCCAGAGCCTAATTCCTTTGAAGGAAAAGCTGAGGTAGAAACAACAAGCGGAGGTGCATGTTTCAGCAGTAAAAGAAGCACTCGGAGAAACTCGCTCCGCCTGCCTTCGGGGCTGGATGTTAAAGTCTGATAGTTTCTCTCTGCGCCTCTCATCATCATTTTAAAGACATATAAACAATTGTGATAACTTTGATTCCGGAGGCTCCTATATCTAATTTCTGGCCCGATATTCGAGACGGGCACTAGGATTACAGCAGGCTGAATCTGTACTATTGTATTATACTATGCTACAGAAATGGGTAATTTAGAAAGCACTTAGAGCATAATAGCAGTCATAGTTGTTTTACTGTATTTGTATTTTTTTATTGTATTCTAATTATTATGTACTATTATTCCCGAAAAATGACAATGAGTACTTTGATTTAATTTGTAGTTATATAAGTCACTAGGCAGAAAAATATGATATTCATTCCCGCTGAGATTCATTGTTGACAAAAGCCATGTTCACCGTGGGAAACATAAATAAAAAACATCTGGGAGGCTTTCTGCTCCTAGTTTTTTGTTTTTTGTTCATTCAAAAGGATTTCCTCAGAAAACATGCAAATGTACTCCATTAAACGTGGTATATTTGGATGTTTCATATAGTTGTTTGTTTATTTGCATGCCCTCTTTGGCAAAATATCTTGACATCAACCATTTGTCTTAAAGTTGCCAAGAGCAAAGTAGCCAACTAAGGCCACTGATGTGGGGAAGGCACTTCATTCACTGTTGAACTATTTCTAATTTACTTTGATCACAAAATAAAACAAATATGTTCCACCATGACAAAAATAAATGCATTTGTTTGAATTAAAACTACTAGTGTGGGCCGATTAGGGATACTTGATCCTATATCCGCTACTAGCTTCTAGCTGTGGAGCTAAGCCTGCAATCTATCACTGCTATGAGATCCCAGTTCCTGTATTTAACTCCAGTCAGGTTCACCACAAAGAACCAAAAACAAGGACTTTCATGATGCAGTGGCGTTCCCTTTGATGCAACGTATGGTGTGCCATTATACGTCTTAGAGAGATTACAAGTCTTACAAGTCAAAAGTCTCAATTTCTGTTTGCTGTGGAGCATAATGACACGTTGAGGGGTTGGTGTACACCCGGATGCAACCTGAGTCCAGGCAAAAGCACCCGTTTTCATATCTTTAAGAAAATGGAAATCTCTTGCTTGTCTAAACCTGAAGTATGACACTTAAAATATGGGACATGGGGTGACGGGGTGTGAGGGAGGCGGGTTGTTATTAACCATCTATATAAAAGCCATATTTTTGACCCAATAATATCCATGCAAACAATGTATCCAGCCTTGCAGCTTGACCTATTTCCTCTCGTGTAATGTATCGTCAAAGCAGCCTTGTGAAATGACTTAATTATTCATGCTTGATTTCAAAATGAAGAGCTTTAAGAACATGGCTCCACAGGAGGATTGACACACGCAACGCTGCTCTTACAAGCACACACACAGGGGCGCACTGGGACCTGGCCCTGCACGCACACACACACACACACACACACACACACACACACACACACACACACACACACACACACACACACACACACACACACACACACACACACACACACACACACACACACATACACCCTTGACTGACTTCATCCACTGTGTTGTGCTCAACGCATTAAAGCCAGAGTGAAGATAAATGCCCTGTCAGCGCCTTTAATGATTTATTTCAAACATTTCACTAGATCCAATAAGGTTGCAATCTATGGCAGGTAATTGTTTATACAGAAAGGGAGGCCATTTTGTTTGTTTTATTGAGCATTGAGCAGAGTGCACACACTCAAGCTCAGAAATGAGTGCATTGTCAGAGACATCAATCCGCCCCACTGTAGGCCATACAAACGCCTGCACACACAACGCTGTCCGGCTCACAAATAAAACATTATGCTATGTTCTCTAAGGGCCTGTGTGCGCTGTCACATTCAAAATTAACTATTAACTCCTTATAATTTCCATCTTCCATTTATAGGGTTTTGGGGGGTCTCTCTCTCTCTCTCTCTCTCTCTCTCTCTCTCTCTCTCTCTCTCTCTCTCTCTCTCTCTCTCTCTCTCTCTCTCTCTCTCTCTCTCTATGTGTCTCTCCCAGTGTCCCTCGGCCCATATGGGAATGTCTAACCCGTTGCTGCACGTGTGCAGTGTGCTCCCCTGGGTCGCATGTACAGCAGTGAGGTAAGGGGATCAGAGCAGCCTGTCACTTGTCCCTCGGCATCGCTTTAGTCTGCGGCGACAGTGTGTCCACCCTGGGTTTGTCAGTGTCTCCTCAGACCTGACCTGTCTTGTTCCGCACGTGGCAAAGGATGCTGATGGACGTTTCCAGTTCTCCTTCTCCGTGTCCATCACTCGCGGTCGGGATGCATCCCTGACGTTATCCTAGTTTGAGCGCCTGAAATTTGTTGACAGTTGCAGAGGGTGGTCTGCAGTTCTGCCACCCTCAATTACGGGAGACGGCGTCTGATTTTGACTTGAGGGATGTAGGTTGCCTGCTGTGCATAAATGCTCAATTGCGGTCGATCGATAGCCCGCTAATAGGTTTTGAAAATTGAAAACAATGCAAATAGGGAGGATATGTCTCGCCTGCCTGGGGGGGGGGCGTGGGGGAGCTGTGAAGTACAAACCTTTAAAGGACTGTTTGAACAGGAGCTAAGTGACATCATTTTGTTTATTTATTACTGTTTCGTCTTGCCGGATTACTCTCATTCCCTTACCTTGGCGTTTCATGTTGGGATGCTTTGCTGGCAGGCAGCTGTGACTTTGTCCTCCTCGTTTTCCATCAGTTTGCTGCTGAGAGAAGACAACAAAATATTCAATTAGCGCTCTGTGTGTCTCTCTCCGTGGAACAGTTGGGGTTTCTTCATCAGGAGCAACTTAATCTTAAGGTCTGTTTCTAATGGAGATGGAGGCGACCGCTTAACCAACCCTTGCCTTGCCACCCATGCTTTCCCTTCCTCTTCTTGAGGAGGACGTCTCCAGCTTTTAATAAACATGCAATAAAAAGCAAAACAGCTGGTATCTGCATCACAGATGGTGCCTTGCTTGGCATCTCCAAGGAAGGGGACCACACATACAGATGGCTCATTATTCCAGCATTTGGTTATGCATATTGCACAACATTTTATTCTGATGCTTAACAACCAGTATAAGCAATACAGGTGTTACTATTTTCCACGTGGAACCCCCTTCAAAGTAAAGGTTCAGCATCGTGTTTCTGGTTGTATCATCCTGCATCGCCTGCTTCCCAGGGTTTCATTATGGTGTCATGGCACTCATCTTTTGTTATGTGTGTCGTGTGCCATCTATCGCTTAGCTAAGTTGTCAATCCTTTTTTTATGACTGAGGAACGTGTTTGTTTTAGAGATAACAGGTTACAGCACTTAAATATGTCGTCAAATGAGATAGAATGAGGGATAATGATGAAAAGAAGTAACAGCAGGATAAATTAGTGTCGAATGCAAATGGCCAGGCCAAACTCTTAACTAACCCCTACATGTTTTCTTACCCATTTTTAAACAAGGGCTATCGAGACTTGTCTCCACCTCGCTGCTACATATTTTCATATTCATACGAGACAAAATGTAACTGGTAGAATATAAAATGCCTGAAAACAAAACAAACACTTGAGTCCCATGAGGGAGACAATATTTTAAATTAAAGACGGTCTCTAATTGGCCACGGTCAAATAAAACCATACCGGCCAGCCATTGCCCTCATTGGCTCGTTTTCTTTCAAGTCGTTTGGCTCTGTTTCTCACAGAAAAAAGTCTGCTCCTAATCACATGTGCGGCTTTGGTGTTTCATGTATAAGCCCATGAATAGGTTTTTGACCTTATTTTTTGGTTTGTTATCAGAGTAAACAATATTTATTGGGTTTACACGCTTGTTAACGAAAACTGTATTTAATAGAACCACCTTTAACTGGAACACCATTGTTTTGACAACCACTGCAAATGTGGAGGAGCAGACTTGGGCTGTTTCCCACATAGGCGCTACATTCCCATTATACCATGAAGCAAGGAAAGGCCTCTGTTTCAATGTGATGATTAAGTGTGATAATTACATGGAGAAAGAGCGAGGGAGCGAGAGGGAGAAGACAGAGAGAGAAAGACAGTGAGAGAGAAAGTGCCAGAGAGAGAGAGAGAGAGAGAGAGAGAGAGAGAGATAGAAAGAAAGAAAGAGAGAGAGATAACATGGAGAGAGAGAGAGAGAGAGAGAGAGAGAGAGAGAGAGAGAGAGAGAGAGAGAGAGAGAGAGAGAGAGAGAGAGAGAGAGAGAGAGAGAGAAAAAGAAAGAAAGAGAGAGAGATAACATGGAGAGAGAGCGAGGGAGCGAGAGGGAGAAGACACAGAGAGATAGACAGTGAGAGAGAAAGCAAGAGAGAGGGGGAGAGAGAGAGAGAGAGAGAGAGAGAGAGAGAGAGAGAGAGAGAGAGAGAGAGAGAGAGAGAGAGAGAGAGAGAGAGAGAGGGAGAGAGAGAGAGAGAGAGAGAGAGAGAGAGAGAGAGAGAGAGAGAGAGAGAACGAGACGTAGACACTTCTCCCCGTCTCGGTGTGTGTCCCGAAACATCCAAGGGATTTTCTTTCAGACTTTCTCACACTTGACACCCCATGTATGCCAGAGCTGTCCTGTCTAATTCATAACAGGAGTCAATGTGACCTTTATCCTGGCGATGACTATAATGCACTTTAGCACATGTCAGTCTGGGCCCGGCTCATTCCCGTGTCATATGTTTTGTCTTGCATGTTGTTCAATCATCTTAGACATCCAGCAGTGGCTCGCCGCCGCGGCTTATTCCTGTAACTTTAAAAGCAAATGTTGACAGGTGATGATAAAAAATGATAGGCTGTTTTTTAGGTTCTAATTGGCTTACAAAGAGCTCCTTTAATGAAGGTGCCATTAGAAGTCTTATGCGTGCCTTGATTCTTGTTTTTGTTGCCTTTCTGCCGTAATTAAAATAATTACAGAGCGATGAATGTTCTGAACTTAACACTCAAACAATTAAAGCATCCTAATTTAGTGTTCAACTTTTTTTATATTTTGCCCCAAACAACAAATACGTAGCAGGCCAACCAGGAGGAGAGAGAGGATAACTTATTTTTAATAAGCTTAAAAGCATGGCAAGGGTGCGGGAAGAATAACTGTCACTTGTTTTTTGGCTTTAATTCCCTTCTCATGCTCATCTCATTGCTCATCAGCTAAGTTGTCAGGTCTGCATCGTCCCTTTGATGGCATCACTGACAATTAGCAAGACGCGGCCACACAAAACCATCTGGACAGCCGCCTCTCCCTCCTTGCTGAGGGAGACACTTTCCTTTTCTTTTTTTCACTGGTGACTAAAATACATCGCAAGGTCAATGTCTGTCATTT
>NC_079412.1:15339844-15342913 GCF_026213295.1 Gadus chalcogrammus
CGGAGTGAGGCAGTGTTTTATCCATCATAATGAATAATTGAAGGGGAGGGTTAATAGGTATCAGGGACTTGCCGTCCTGTTGAGATGTTTTTTTTTAACTGATCTTAGATTCCCTCGGTTCCCCCCCTCACCATATCGCTCCGTCTGGTCAAACACAAGGAAACTTCAAAGGATGAAATTAAGAACTGTATTTAATGAATCCACTGAAATGGTTAACGGCCTAAGATTTAGTGAAAACTATGTTGACTCAAAACATTGTGTTTCATTGCTCTATTGCAAAGCTGTCTTTTGTCACGCAAAGCGAGTTGAAGTTATTACTTAATAAAAGCCAACAAGGGTTCAACCTTCATGGTTAAACAATAAGTATTCGCAAAAATTGTTCACAAACTTTTTATTGCAAATGTTTACATAAATTATATTTGGATTAGAATCTTCAAAAAACAACAAAAGAAACATCACATCCAAGGAACGAGATTAGCAAGGCGTGAATTAGCATCCATTCTTCTTCTCGCTGGTGCTTCAGAGGAAGGCCTTGAGACCCCTCCTCTCCTGCCAGCCGAGACTGATCCCTCTCCTCTCTTATCTCTCCTCTGGCGGGAAACTATGTGCACCACACACTCCCACATTGTAGCGGGATGACATTAAAAGTCATCTCTGTCAGACGCAATAAAAGGGACGCTCATTGGCAGACAGTCACTCCATTCCTCATACTTTATGCGGACCCAACCCAGGGCATAAATTAGGTAAGGTAACTATCCTTTCTCCTTCTTTTTTTTATGATTTAATGAACAACCTAAAACAAGGACATCTGGAAGAGAGGAAGACGTGTGCCGTGGCCAAGTTTCCCAACATTTCAAACAGTTCTTTCAGATGAGATACTGCAAAATTAATTTAGAGACAGGGGCCCTCTACTCTTCCTTAAGAAAGAAAAAAATATTTAATAAAATAGGCATCCCTTAATTTTTCACAAAGGGATTCTCAAATACACCAGTCCTTTTGTACAGTGTTGCTCAGATGAAGATCTATGGCAATGGGAACAAAAGACACTCCTTCAATGACAAGTGCCAAGTACATCAGCCCCGTTCCTCTTTTCAAGTAATTCCAACCCTGGCTATTCAGGGTTTGCCCTGTGGCGAGACACTGCACTTCATTCTCCAGAAATAGCCGTAGCTCATCTTTCACAAGGTCTCAGGTCGTCTTATCACAGAGGTGGGGGGGGGGGGATATGGGTGGGGGGGTTCATTTGGATTTTTCGGTCTCGCTAATATGTTTCGCAAAAATAATGAAGAAGCCTGTTGCCCTGGTTAATGTGGTTGAGTCGAGAACTTTGCTTTGACGACCTCACCTAGTGTTTGAGGGGTCTGCTTGGGGCTTGAACTCCCAGCCCTTCTAGTGCGCAGCTCCTCTTGGCTGGCTGTTGCTGGTGAGGCTCTCCTCCTGCTGACTGGTACACAGCCATTCACATTTCATCACCAAGAGGTGGCTCTACTTTTGGTGGCTTCATGTTGTTGTTATCCAGCCAGCTGTGATCAAAGGATTAGCATAATGAGCAAAACAATGTCATGCGACTGGTCCAGCCAGAGAGTGGCACGGTCCACATCCGTACATTTACATACACACGGTGAAACGCTCTCTTTCTGAGAAAGGGAAAGGGCACACCGAAAATAAAGTAAATGAGCCAGCCTGACTAAATCTTATTATACTTCCGAATACACCTTAACATATTTTGCAGGACACAAATAAAACCACACACACCTTGAGATTAAACAAAAACAGCAGATCCACACTTTGTCTGAAAATGAAGGCGTTTTTACTGATACATTTAAGATAAAAGACATGGCAGCCATTTCCCCTCCCATCACATATTTGTTCTTTAACAACAAATCAATGGCAGCGAAAGCTTGGCACCTGAATACAGAACAATGAGGAGATGAAGCTAAGATTGTCTTCATTAGGCACATTAATATTCATAGAAAGTAGAAAAATCTGACACCACAGAGGACTTGGTAACCTTTTCCCATATTACATTTTTTTTTTTCTACTTCTTAACACAATTAAAGTCCAGCAATGACTTAATTAATGCGGCTTTCTGTCAGACACTTTAAAGAACTGTCAATTTGGCCGGGGTCTACCTGTCAGCGGGGAAGAAAGACAGTCATCCCACCGGCACTCCAGACGGTTAGAATCACGTTGCTGGATGAAGTCACATTCTCAGACACCTTGCCAAATTGATTCTTTTAAGGGTTTTCATGCATATTACCATTTCTCTTATTCGGCATCAGTGTCAAATTGCAGAGCACATTTGGAAAAAGTCTCTATTTTTATTTTATTTGGTATAGGCCCTGGCTATTACAGTTGTCTCCCATTACGTTCCTTCCAGTGGATTTCCTGTAAAATGATCATTTGGTTTGAAGCGATTGTTGGGAAATATTGTCTGTGTTCTAAGAGCATTGCATTAGCTCGTCTGCTTTGGTTAAATTGCACTGTCCATGTGGTTGAACGAGTTGAATAAACAGATATTACGGTCTGTTGGCATATCTCAGATTCTCTTTTATTTTTTTGGTAGCATAATTTCATATAATTTGCCGATGATATTTGAAACATCCGCTCCATACACTCTATGATTAGTTCATTAGGATTCTTGGAAAATCTTAAATTTAAAGACATCACGCGAAGAAAATGTATTTTTCCACCTTTATAGTTCATTTCCACAGTTGTATTATCCATCTATATCCATCGTTTATTCGATTATCATTCTGATAATCGAATAAACTGATAAAGTTCCTTTACCGCTCAATTTTCTTGCGGAATTGCAGGATTACAACCAATAATATCGCTCTCCCTCCGTTTCCGCCGGTAACGTGCTAACACACAGCTTGGTTAGCATGTTTTGTCACTTCTGCACCATCGAATCAAATACTGATGGATCAGATTACATTTCAACTTTCAACAAAACCATGGTTTTGTTGCAAGCCCTAATGACGAATTCAGAGTACTTTATCAATCCCGAAGGAAATGTGTCAGAGTTGGCCATTTCACATTTTAAAAACCAAAGTCTTCTGGGAATTT
>NC_079412.1:15348013-15450513 GCF_026213295.1 Gadus chalcogrammus
AGCTCCTCCTTGAAACTTCAACACAGCTGATCATTGAACTGAGGCTTTATGGAAAGTTAGACATGACACAACTGCAAACAGTTTTACCATCAATAGCAACGATTTGACCATTGGTAGACATATCGGAGAGAGCACAAACATGTGCGTGTCATTATACATCGGTTAACTCGGCCTCTAAAAAGTAGCCAGTTATACCAGGAGCCTTGTATTCTACGCACAGGGCTTCATTGAGAATTTAAAGATTTGCTCCATGTCGCCGCTAATGCTAACTGACATCTTCCAGAGGGAGCAGTTGTATTGTACTGACACCCATGGATCTCTGCTCCTCCTCGCCCAATGCGTAGCCGGAGCCTCTGGCCCATAACGGGGGCATCATACAGAAATGATGCCCCTTCAAAGCCAAAGTCACGGGGTAGATGTTGTGATGAATCAGGCAGGCATGGAGGCTGGGGGGATGTGTTGAATAGGACTCTGACACTGCAGCATGATAATTTTCCAAAGCAGAAGCCTATAAGTATCTGACAGGCCACCGATGCTGACTCGGCAATCTGTTACAAAATGGCAGGCGTGCCCTTTTATCTCGGCGCATGTTTCACGGCAATTGGACAATCAGCCACTGCAGTGAAAATCCATAGTATCGATCGGCCCTGTATCTTCTCTATAATTCTCCGGCAGGAAATCCCTGATGACAAATTATATCTGCTCCGGTTTTTGATTGGTGCTTTCATGTAAGTGATCTCCAAGGGCAGAGAAAGGAACTGGCCGAGGCTTTATTAACTGGGGGGAAACCTGCCCTGCTTGTCTTGGTACAGCTGCCACCAGAGCCAGATGTTCTGTCAGAAGACTGCGCGGCTTTCGAAGTCAGACCTGCTCCAGCGGTTTAGAATTGAGAGCCGGTCATGCAGACCATAAGACGGTATGTGTGGACAGAGAGGGACCGCTCTCGAAGGCAGGGCTGGCTGTGAAGGTGACTGTCTGCCTCTGTCTTGCGTTGAGGAAGAGCGAGAGAGCGAGAGAGTGAGAGAGCAAGAGAGAGAGCGAGAGAGAGAGAGAAAAGAGAGAGATATGCATTCACATGCTAGGAATAAACAACAGAATAATTCTTGGATCAGATATTAGCCCACGTTTTAGCTGTTTATTTGCAGATCAGAGCAAAGTCATCACAGCATTTCATTACCAGTTACATCCTTTTTACGCGTACGACCGTCAAAAAACAATTAATGCTTTTTATTAGACCTTTGTAAATTGTGCCGCAGTGTTAAGTTTCAATGTACTATTGCACAATAGAGCAGTCATCTCTTCCAGCAATAGAAGGCAAGGTCCGAAACAATTTTCCCCTGCATCTTCCGTCTGCCATAATGCCTCTCCCCACAATTTGATGTTTATGAATATAACACAAAGGATGGCAAGTACAAGACAAATCAAATGTGATGCTTGTCCCTATTGGTTCTAAACAAACAAACAACAAACAGACGCTTTCGCTCTCTCTCTCTCTCTCTCTCTCTCTCTCTCTCTCTCTCTCTCTCTCTCTCTCTCTCTCTCTCTCTCTCTCTCTCTCTCTCTCTCTCTCTCTCTCTCTCTCTCTCTCTCTCTCTCTCTGTCTTTTAGCTCTGGGCACTTGATATGTACAACAAGCCTTATCATTATTCATGTTGCCCCAGTGCTGTTCCTACAGTGGATAACCCTGGACCTCGATGCACTACTCTGCACAGTGGAGTGAGAACACATCGCGGGGGCACACTTCTAATCCTGCCGGGATATTTAGCCAGCGTCAAAATTGGCTCCGAAAAAACTTTTACCGAATCCAGTGTCATAAATCCGATGGTTTCTGAAAGGAGCCCGAGACAGAGAAAGCCTCCCTATTGGTTAGTGGTGGTGGTGGTGGTGGTGGTGGGGGTGGTGAGGGGGGGGGGGATAACGTTGCACATAATCCAGCCTCTGACAGAGGGACTAGAGGGAGCCGGCGTGGTTTACAGGGAGCTGTGCGCTCTGCCCCTGCCCCTCAGACAGACGTGAACCACAGCAAAGCAAGCCCTTCTTCCTCCAGCCGGTCGGAGGAGGATAATCTTTCCCCCTCGCAGCACAATGCCAGAGATTACAAGGGGAACGTGTCAGTCTGCACTGGATTTGCTAGACACCAGATCTCATGTCCCTATCGATTCGCAGCCCATTCATGTTTTCACACGGGTCTCAAAGGCACTGGGGGCCATAAACCATATGGTTGGGGAGGAGCCAGTCCTATTCTTTCCCTCTCCCTCTTCCTTTTGTGTAATTGGGAGCACAAGCGTGTGTAGTTGCGTGCATGCGTGTGTGTGCGCATGTGTGCATGTGTATGTGTTTTCATATGCGTGTGTGTGTGTGTGTCTGCCTGTGCGAGTGTGTTTACGCACGCGTGTTCATGTGTCGTGTTTGAGCGTTGAGTGTGCATGTCTGTGTGTGCGTGCGTGCGCGTGCATGTGTTCATCCTTCATGTGTGTGTGCGTTAGTGTGCATGCGTGTGTGCGCGTGTGACTGCAAGCCTCGCTCTGCGCTTGCCTCTGCACATGATGGCTGCAGTGTCAATGCAACACCTGCTCCCAGGAAATGCAGTTTGTAATCACAGGACACGTTAACCCTGACACCGCTCGCTGCAGATGTTGTAATCCCGGGTGCCATTCTGTCGCTGTTGATTTGCTTCTGCATAATCACAATCATCGCCCTCATTTTAGGGGTGATAGTTTTCCCCAAAGCTTCGCATTATTAATCAATTATTACAACACAAACCCCTTTAAACAAATAACAGACGCTCACGACTCCCCACACGATAGGCCCCCAGGGGATTAAGGAGTGTGTCCGTCACAAACAGCGGTTCCTTTGTTTACCGACGGACATTTTGTTAACATCCAAGTTAACAAAATGTCCGTCGGTAATGCTCCGCTTAAAGCAATTTAGTTGAAAAGGAGCTCCAGTGTTGTTGGGGAAGGGAAGACCAGGCAAGCATAGCTGCTTGGTTTATTGAACACATATGTGCCAAAACACCCACAACATTTTGACAAGCGAGCAAAGCAGCTCGCGTTATGGTTGTATAATTGATGTGGACGGATCGTTCTGTGGCGAGGTTGATGAAGCAACAGTGAAGTTAAAGTAAAATAACTTTGAGTTAGTGTGGCTTTCTTTTACTTTCAAAATCTACCCAGGTGAACAGAAAGGCTATTCATGTATGAGCTGCTTAAAAAGAAAACGGATCTCAAAAGAAAGTCATTAAAAATAATCTCATGGCATCCACTGGACATTCTGGGTACGGCTCGCTAGCGTGACATGGCTCCTTAACTACTGAACGGACTCCCTTCTCCCAACCGGAATAACAAAAGACTCCCATTTTTCAAGGAACTTTGGGGACATCCACAATGCAGGGGCCCCCTCAGGGCTGGACTTTGACGGAGGAGTCCAGTGGACTCGCCACGCCCGTTTTAAAAGGAAAACAAGAAGTCCTCACTCAAGCGTTTCCTGGTGATCAATATGCTAACTTGAGGAATGCTAAAATCGAGGCGGATACTTGACAAAGATGGATAGATTCGCACCGTCCGTGAAATGTCACCGATTCAGTGGAGGATGTCACCTCAGGATCGCTCGACTGTGTGATAAGCCTGACACATCAGCTCGGGGTGAAAAGTGGCGTGGCGTCTCTCTCGCTCTCTCTCTCTCCCTTCCTCTCTGTCTCTGTCTCTGTCTCTGTCTCTCTCTCTCTCTCTCTCTCTCTCTCTCTCTCTCTCTCTCTCTCTCTCTCTCTCTCTCTCTCTCTCTCTCTCTCTCTCTCTCTCTCCCCCTCTATCCTGTCAGGGCAGACGGATGACAACGACCACCACTGCAGCAGGCCCAAAGGGACCCAGGTAAAAATGAACGCAATTAAAAAATGGACGAGTTGCAATCTGTGCGGAGCGCAAGTCAATGTGTGAGGATTCGGGTGGTTAGCGACTGAGTGTTGTCAGGGAGAGGGAAAATCATTAGTTTCAAATGAATGTTGTCAATCTAGATTTGATAAAAGTACTTTGAGGTGCAACACACTGCAGTGTTTTCCTTTACGTTGACAAAAAAACTTTTCCGTTCGTACACAGTCTGCATAGTGAGTAGCGGCTACGTTAGCATGGGACACAGCCGTATACAACGTGAGACATTCAGTCGCTTCTATTTTTTTCCCTCCCCATTCAACACACATCCTTGATGACGTTTTATCTGGCAATAGGAACAATGCTCCCACATTTCCATAGATCATGCATTTGCCATAAGGGAATGAGGCCATAAAAATAGCAATAAAGATTAAAATTTTACTGGCTTCCAGAATTTTACCATATCTGGCACCAAACTTCCAGGCAGGAGGCAGGGGATCTCATACTATTATCTATTAGTCCAGGATCAGAGGTCCAGTCCACAACAGGAAACACTGACAGGTGCGTTCACCAGCAAACCGCTGGATCCACACATCTGTTCAAGCCATGGTGTTAGGACCGAGGAGAAGCTGGGAGTCTCCTACTGCCTTCCTGGCTAACCATTTACATTGTTTTGTTTTCATGGTGTTCCTTCTCATGGTTGTTGTCAGAGAGGCTCTGCTCCGGAGAGACTCTTCGTGTTTGTTTGTTCACAACGGGTCGAGGGGGGAGGGTGGCATAGCGTGGCAAACTGACCCACCAGGCTAACATGCTAACATAGTCCTAACGTGCTCTCGGATACCAAAACACAAAACCTCCATCAATCCTATTGTAGGGGTGGCTTTGACGGATTGTTTTGGTTCCTTGCTCTCTCAATGGCTCTCTCTGTGGCTCTCTCTGTGGCTCTCTCTGTGGCTCACGTCTACCTACGACAGTCTAGCGGCCCTGCTGAAGGGTAAACAACGGTAGGACCTGGAAGAGGACAAAGTGGTGTCCTGCGTAACGCCCAGGTCAGTGTGCCGTCCTTTCGTTTCAAAACCTTACTTTCCTGAAAAATGAAGCCAACGATTGAGAAGTATGACCCCGCCGCCCTTTCTCTTGCATGAGTGCGTGCGTGTCTGTGTGTGTGTCTGTCTGTGTGTGTGCGAGAGTGTAGCAGGAAGCTTTCGGACGACACTGAACATGATGAAAAGCCGTGGCTGAGAGGTAAACTATTAATAGACTCTTCCACCTGAAACTGTCATGGTGATCCCAGCTCCATCCCACCCCCCTCCCTCAGCCCCACGTTCCGCACCCTCAGCAGCACCCTCCACTACCCTGAGCACCCTGAGCACCCTGAGCACCCTCCCAGGGATCAGCCGCAGCGAGCAGGGCCCTTCCCGGGCACCGCGTTTTTAGTGTGAACCAAGAATCCTTCTGTGTTGCCGTGTGATTTATAAATACCCGCCAGTGTGGGTGTCAACGTTGATTGTGTTGATGTGCTAGCAAAGCCAGGAAATTGGCAGATGATTCCTATTATGCTGATTCTGAACATATAAGTGCAAATGTGCTGCAAAATCCCCCAGTGTTGTTGAGCGGAATAGGGGAACAGTAGTAAAAAGCGGCATGGCTGCATTTTTCATGGCCAACTAATTAGCCGTTTCCCCCTAAGATGCATAACAGGAGCTCTTGTGTGTGTCACTGCCGTCTGCTGTGCGTCATGAATAAAATGCTCATTTTAAATATTTTGGGGGACAACGTCCAGGATGTAAATCAGCCAGCAGTAAAGTTATGTCAGAGGGAAAAAGTCAACGCCTGTAGCAAAGCGCATTCCACAAATGATCATTTATTACCCAACACTATTTTAAAAAGAGGGGAAATGGCAGGTTCCCTTTGTCAAAACCTAACAAGGGAATAGCTTTCAGGTGCTTATACTACTATAACTCATCCCGGTAACCTTTTGAGCAGGAATTAGGGCACTTTTATCCTTGCTCAGGTGCTCGTTGAAGTCCATTAGCATTTTTAAAAAGTGTTATGGACTGTAAAGGAAACACAAGGATTCTATTATTAATAGACCTTGTGAACTTTAACATCAGAGCTAAATTATGAAATATTACAAGGATGGGAAAAATGATGGTCAAAACATCACAAAAAACAACAACAACAACAGCCACTTATCAATCTGAAACGTGACAAGAAGGAAGAGCATCTGTTTGTACAGCATAGCCTCGTGTTTTCCTTCACTTGGGGCAATCATAATGGAGCTAAAATCCGTGACACCTTCCACCACGGCGGTGCAATCATAGCTTCATATTTTCCCCGCGCCAAATATTCTGTTCTTTCGTTATCATTACGCTCCAATTCATTGTGTTTTCTCCTTTAGGGAAATTACAGAGCCACACACCTAATCCCAGCAGCGGAGGGGCGCCAATCCACGCCAGCCCACCAAATTAAACATGTGACTGAGTGGGACAGGACATGCAGTCGCTCCTAACCCTTTGTCTATTTTTGAGGCTTCTAAATAATTCATAGATAAAAGAAAACACAACAAATACCTTGAGACGTGCGCTGCTCGCCAGAAAGTTAATCCCACAAAATGAAATAGAACTTTATCTTGCAGCTGGAATTGAAGCAATACGGCGATATTAAAGAGTGTGGGAGTACAAACACTGCAACAAATAACAAAATGCCACAGGGACCTACGGTGGTATTATAGGGGACAAAATGCCATTTCTTTCCAGAGTGCGGGACATACTGTTCAATATTAGTATTATTGTCTATAAATTATAACAAGCAGAGCCAGATGGGAAGAAAAAAAACGGTGCAACTTTGTAAAGTAATATTCATCAAACTATGAGATAGCTGTATTATTAATCTTCCCAATCACAGAACATACATCTGTTTTCATGCTTTTGCACTATTTTGAGAAGCCAAATTCTGATCCATATTAATAATATGAAACCAAAATCACACCAAGGGGATGCATTATGTGAAATAGTTGTGCTGTGCCAACAAACTCACACATTATGAGGAAAAAAAAAGAAAGACCTCAGGAATATTTCTGGGAAAATATCCTTTCCTACCACCATTATTTATTAATCTTGGTGTTTGTCGTGGAGCCACTTAGCCATGCCAACTATGATGTCCTCTAAAAGCAAATGGCCCGACACAAGCTATTGAATTACACGTCTCCCGTATTTACCGGAATAGCAGGTCCTGGAGATAACAGGGAAGGAGATATTTACAGCGGCCCAAAGTGCTACCTCAGTGGGCCCAATAGGTAGACCTACCCTGTTCCTGTACTGGAGAAAACAAGGCAAAGACCCGCTGGAGGGCTTTCTGTGCCTACAGACACTAAACCAGACAACAATGCAACAGTTGAGATAGATATGATTCGAGTTTCCAATATTATGAGGAATGTTCCGTATATTTGTATTTGCCAATGCTACCCAAGCCAATCAGCGTCACTGGGATGGCTCAGGTTGATTTTAGGCACGGATACGTTCTGCCTATCCTTTGTAGGGCTTGTACGTCGTTACGTCACATCGCAAGGACCGCAGCCATTTCAGAATTGTAAGAGCATAGGAATGTTGTTGGTAGTCATGTTTTTTTGGTCATTGTTTAGTAATTAATCGTGAAATGATTGATCATTATTGGAAGACATTATTATGTTTGAAAATGTCCCAGCATTTCTCATGCCAGACGTGGTCAGGTCTGATTTGCCTAGGTTACAGTATATTTCCATTCATTCAAGGTATCTCAAAATGGCGGAGCATCACCAACAAAAAGTCCCATGATGCATTCTTATGTACAAGCCCTATAGTTCATACGGTGAACTATGAGGTGTGCCTCTTCCATGTAAGGGTTGAGGACACAGGTCCAGATAACAGAACAATGATGTCATTCTTTTGACATTAATAGTAGTGAAATTACTGTTGAATGATGCCTCATTTACAATCAATAGTTCATTGAATGACATAAAATGTGGTGTATCAAGTTTCAAAAGTGCAACACATCAGGTGAAATATTTGCTTTGAGTACGAATCCTTTCGCTCTTTAGTGGTTGCACATTGGAAAACGCACGCTCACATTTGAGGCTGTGAAACGTGTGGTTGGGTCTATACTAAACGAAGAACCAATGGAAATAATCATTCAGTCATTCGATCACCCTTCCTGTATCTCTCAAGCATTAAACACTTGAATAAGAGCGAGATATGGAGCGGACGTCCGTCCCTTTTAGGTTCCACAGGAATGGAACGGTGCTGAACTAGACCGGGGAGGGGAGCAGCTATAGTAGGTTGTAATGGTGTCGGTGTCGGTGGGTGTTGTTTTGCCCCCAGCTCTTATCGAAGCGGTGAGGTCCCTCAGGGCCCGGGCCTGGGGAGTAGGGTTTGTCAACCTTGTCTGAGGGACTTAATATGAAAACAACACTAATGAGAACCATTTCCACTGCTCTGTTTATTCTCAGCGAGAGAGAGAGAGAGAGAGAGAGAGAGAGAGAGAGAGAGAGAGAGAGAGAGAGAGAGAGAGAGAGAGAGAGAGAGAGAGCCATGCGTGCACGCCTCACTGAGTCCACGTTGCGTGGCGTTCATTATGAGGCCCAGGATGCTCCGCTGATACATTACACATAAACATACTTATAATTGCCTCCTTTTTATTGTTCAAAGATACTTTTCAAGAGCGGCGCTAATGCAAAACAGTGGCCCTGTTTCCAGTGTGAGGACCGTGTTCTCTAGAGGACGGCACGCTGCCACCCTGTGTAATGCATTTCATACCCGGGATGGACTCGTCTTTAGAATGACAACATTCATAAGGGCAGACATTGTCATCTAAAAAAAGGTAAAAATGTGTTTCTCTTAGATTGCCAAGCAGAAGAAACTATGAATCTCCGTATGGATTCCTCAGCCCTCTTAAGAGGTAGTCTTTTCATCAATAAATGAAAGGCTTGAACAAACAAATATCATTTCCTGAAGCAAAATAAATCTTCCTCCGTCCATCCATTCACTGGCAGACATGCCATTTAAAAATCTCACTAAAGTGACATCACTCCCGAGATTGAAACCACTATTTCATTGAGCAGAAAATTGCTATTGAATTTGGAGCTGAATAATTGGAAGCCATGTTCCAACATAACCGACGGGAGAAGGTGGGGCTATGTTTTACTGTCACTCTCAGACCAATGACATTCTGAAGCTGAGCGGCACAAATGGTATGGGTATTGTTGGACGGAGCGTTGCTCTCCTTTGTATATGAGCCATATCAGGCGAGGAGTTGGGAGGCAATTTGAAGGAATGCATTTCACTTTGATTTGATAGGAGGCAGTGAATGAGAAGGAGGATGGGGGGAGGAAAAGGAATAGGCCTTTATGGAGAACAAAACAGCACTCTATTTGACCTTACATTTGCTGTATTTGTTTGAACATGAGCTACAGGTTATTCTCCCAGATATAAAGATATAAAAAAAAAATTAAGAAACAATATATTGAGCTGGCCTTTATTGGCAGCAATGGAGACCAGGAGAGGTGAACGTGTTTTTTTTTAACTAACTAGAAGGTTAGAGATTTTGAGAGGGAAATAGCCTTGAGAACCTATTCTGTGTTCTTCTTCATAAAAAACATAAGGTGCATGTGAATATGATTAAATTCTTTAGTATTTGCTTGGATAATGCAAAGGTGACAGAACATGGTGACAGAGTGTTAAACCCTCACTCGTCCCAGATATCAGACTTCATATGAACCATGAAAAGTCTGATGACAGGCAAGTTCAAATCTGAGTTTCGTTGTCTTCATTGTCTTGCGAAAAACTCCCATCGAAAACTCCGAACTCCATCGCCCATCGAATATAAACGTAACAAAACAGGTAACACAGCGTAACTCTGCCCCATGCACTTCTGGTTTCCCTGCCGAGGCTCAGTGCCATCCTTACAGAAGTCCGGCAGTAGCATTGTAGAACTAGAGCCGAGATAAGCCCATCAAAGGCTTCTTATTAAGCGGCAAACATGTTACGATTTCATTGTTCAGGCGTAGATGAGTTAACGGCCTCCAAATATTGTTTTCAGCTACGTCGACGAGATTATAATGTGAAGTACCAAATCCATGTTTCCATTGTAAGGTCCTAGCCGACATTTTTTTATTACAGGTAAATAATCGGTCTGTAGAAATGAGCTGACCTGGTAATAAAATAATAAATATACCCAAAGATCATTTTGCGTCGACTTTAATGGATAATATTCCCCGACGTAAACAGTGACCCGTGTTCAGGTTGCATGTGGTGGGTATGTCACACGTCACCCTTGCCTCTGCCTTGTCTGTTTAACAAAACAAGAGCTGCCTGAGTAACCCTCCTCTGCCTCGTCGACTACTCCGGGTGCTACGGTCCACTGCGCTCTCTTCTTCATCTCCCCCCCCCCCCCCCCCCCCGCCCAGCACCAATGATCGCTTTGTGAACCCTTTAGCCCGCCGTTGGTTTAGAGACTCCAAATGACACTGTGTCTCTGCAGCAGACCCATCTCTCTCTATCTCCCTTTGCTCCTCTCCCCTCCTCCCACACCACCCCCAATAACAAAGATGGCCAAAGGACACACACGCATCACACAACTGCATGCGCACGCACACACACACGCACACACACACACTCAATTAGACACACACAAACACACACACAGTTAGACACACGACACACACACACACACACACAGGCACTCAGTTAGACACAGACAAACACAGTCAGAACATCCCACACATTTAAACACACACACACACACACACATACACGCACCAACACACACACAGTGATGGCCGCTTGTGGTTGGCCGGTGTAATGTGCTTTGTTGTGTGAAGGTATCAATCAGATGGGAGCAGATTATTAGAGTGTCTGAAAGAGATCAAACAATGTTGCCGTCCACACCCACACACACACAGCTTGATTTACAGGCGGGCTGATAAAGTACTGCAGCTCTCTGTCAGGGGGCTACACGACGGCTCGCCGCACTCTTAGGATAAATTATTGCAGAGGCCGGCGGTAATGTCTCTCCACCGAGCGACCGGAGAGGCTGGCTGCTGCCAGGGGAGCCAGCCTCGTCCTCCTATAATGGCCTGGTCCGGGGTCAGCAGTTACTGTATGGGGGTGGGAGGGGGCCCAGCACGGCCACACACACATACATTTATAGACGCACGTACGTGTATAGACATAGGTGCGTGCACACACGTACATGTGTGCACCCATTGGTACATGTTGGCACAGGCCCACAAACACACACACATAAATACACACGTGAATACGCCCATACACACACACACACATATGTACACAGACGCACGCACGCACGCACGCACACACATGCACATACATTTACTGTGACACGCACAGACAGACACCAACACACACACACAGACACATATTTGCACAGACAGACACACACACAAACATTTACACACTCGAAAAACCACACATCCGTTTACACACATGCACACACGCAAACATTTACTCTCTCAAACACGCACACGCACACACACACACACACACACACACAACACACACACACACACACACACACACACAGATGAATGCCTGCATGCAGCCACACCACACTTCTCTCCTCTGTCCCTGTGCCTTTGGAAGCATGGCTAAAAGACACTTAGGTGTGCGCTGAAGGGCTGAAGGCACACAGGGGAGGCGCCCCGGTCTCTCCTCAATTCCGCAGCATTGCAACATTTTGAAAAGCTGAAACTAAACAAGAGCGCGCTACAGGGTGGCCTCTGCTCTCTCACGCACGGGCACAGACAAAGATCACCTTTTTCCCTTTTTTAAAGTGAGTAACTCTCACTGTGTTGTGACTGTAGTTACCAAATCACTCAGGCTCCCAATGTAATATCATTATGAGAGACCGCACCTTCCCCCTAATAAAAGCCCTTACAAGGAAATACCTTCAGAGTAAAGTATCGCTGTGTGCATTTTAATACCTGCATTTTATCGCCATTGTCTTGGAGAGAAACCGTCAAAAGGTGCATATGGGGAGAAAATGTTTTTTAAATAAGTGAGTGCATGGAAGTGGATTCCACTAAGAGATGAGCCATCACTATTTCATACCCTGCTGAGGCTCCTCGCTGGACCCCTGCGAGGTCAACCCGAGTGGAGTCAGGTAATAGGCTCCAAATTGTCAAGGCCAACAACTGTGTCAAGAAAACCATACATAGATGCTGAAAGATAGATGCTGTCCATTGACTGTAATTAATATTTCACTGAGGCTTTCTCTCCATTAGAGCTTTTTGACCCCTTCTTCCTATAACAAAAACAACAATCCCACTAGTTTTCTATGTGTGGTGTGAGCTAAAGTGCCATCGCAGGAAGTCCAGAGCCATGGCTTAGGCACGTCTTCCGCCATTTTAGCAGTGACTGCCTGATCTCTCTCCCGCTCCACCCACTGCCACCACCACCAGCAGCAGCAGCACCACCTCCACCACCACATCAACCACCTCCACCCTCCCCGGTGTTATCTCGCTCAAAGCAGTGCCATCCCTCCATTGTAATAATGTCGCTTGCACGGCAGCCCTTGGAATGACCTTTCTTTAATTAACTGCATCTTGACGAGCGGATCTACATAGAATGTGAAGGTTAATTAATGAAGTATCACTGCTCGCTCTTAAAACCATCACCTAGCCGATGACAGCCAGCCCACCATTCTCAATTTTACCCCCCCCCACCCCCTCCACCGCCACCCCAATCTCATTAGCAGTGGTGGGCCAATGGACAGCTCCCCTCAAGCCGTGAATTTCAGCAAATTGTATCAAAGGCGGACCCTTTGATACTCTTCATATGGCAATATAAGAAGCTTCTAAATCTCCTCTTTAAATAATATATGAGAGTGCTTACAAATACACATACACACACACATATTTCTTGCATCATATAATATGTGTGCGTGTTTTCTATGAGGTATGAATCTAGTCAGCAAACTCCCATAAATAATTCAAATAAAAAGGTAAAATAATATTTCAATTAAGATCCATGTAATCTGTTTCCGGACGCAGGAATAAAGCGCATGATGGATGGTGATGGATAATTCTTGTATTATTGCATGGTTTCATCTTGATAAGCTTGATATTTCATCTCAGGGACATTTCAGCATTGCTTATCGTTGCCATTTAGAAAGAGGATCTGCGTTAGTGCAGTCGGCTAACTGCTTAAAGTGTCCGTCTTGGGTGGGTTCGGCAGGTAAATGATGGGGGGGGGGGGGGGTCGGAGGGGTCTGAACGAGATCTAGGGGGTACTATTACAAAAAGCTAGCCGTGCCGAAACGGACGCCCAGGGCTGTTTCGCTATCCATAATCTATCACGCTAGACGATGGAGACGAGATAACTACCTTCTGCAGAACTCAGGGAGAGACTTGAACTGGGGCCGGAAGAAAGGCCGAGCTGTGATCCCTTATCCCCTGGGGGGCTCCTGATAGTCCTGACTTCTCCTGGTCGCGCCTGTTAGAGGGCAGATAAGCCATCTGATCACAGACCTTGGAAAAACAAATTTCATGTATGCCTAACATCTGGTCACCTTTTTGCCCCGTTTTTGGATGCCTTTAATGAGTAGGCCTCGGATGAGATGGGATGGGGAAGGGATGGCTTTTAAAGCCGCTCCTTCAAAAATTATTCAATTTCCATGCACTGTGCAGCTGTTGATGGCTGCACAGCAAACATGTCTCAGCTGTCTTAGTTCTGTATATGGTTAAGATATAGATCACATCTAGTTGCGGATTGTTGCTGCTGACCCATTTCTTTTACTTTTTATCAGTATGGGCATACAGCAGGTAGACCTGCTTCAACGACAACTGGACAAGACTGGAAATTGGTGTTGGACCATGTTAGAGTTGGTTAGGTTCCGGAAGTATCGTTGGCCAATTTTTATGCATCTTCTGTATTCGTTACAAATATGTAGGCCTGTATGTATTTAAACAACGCACAATCGATTTTTTAATGCAAGCCGTTCTGTGGATTCGGCTAACCTGCTAGCAAACCTTAGGAAGAAAGGAAGGAAAGAATGTAGTGGATATGCAAACATTTAAAAAAAAATCTGCAATGACTTAATAACCGGCCACGCCTTATCAATTATTCTGGGCATAAACCCTGAAGAAAAAATAAATAAAAGTTCCAGATACCTCATGAAAGAAAAAAAACACACACACACGCACACAGAGACTGAATGTAGGCCTACTGCTCATTATTCCTCCCTGGTTTTCCCCATAAGATTCTGCAAAGGTATACTAAACCCCTAATTGGTGTAGCTTTTCTACTACTTGAGCAGTGTCACAACTTCACTGATGACTGTCAGTGTAAACTTTATGTGTAGGAGCGAGAGGATTTCCCAGTTGTAGCATCTATCAGATTTTCCTTTCACCGTGCGGATGACACCCCACTAAAAGCTGGCACGCTGCGTCTCCGCACACACACACACAACCCACTTGTCACCAAAGACAACTGGATGGGGGGGGGGGGGGGGCGGGGGGTAGAGGGGCGACGGCTTGGGGTGGAGTGAGTGTTTTGAGAGTTTGAAACAAAATAGCTGGTGCAGCATTCCCCCCCCCCCTTCCCCGTCCCCCTCCCCCACCCAGTTTTCCTTATGAAAACCGTTGACACGAGAGGATTTACAGGGAAGTGAAGTGGAGTGAAGTGAGGGTGGGTGGCTCGTACGGAGCGGGGGCCGGCGAGCCACCAGCGGGCTGGGTGGGGTTGCGGGTGGAGAACAGGGGGGGTGCAGAGTTAGCCTGGGTAGAGTAGAGGATAGGGCGGGGGGGTCTACAATATGTTTCATGCTGACAGGGATCCTCCCTGTAGTGCGTGGCTCTTTTTTTTGTCTTCCATTAGTTCCTGACTCACTCTCTTGGCCTGCAGAGCCACGGCGTGGGGGGGGGGGGAAGATTTAAGTGGCCAGTCAAGTGAAATCCCCACGGTTTGGCAGGTGTGAGGCCTGCCTTCATTATCTACAGACACCTTCGTCCAATTATGAGCCCTGCTCCCTCTGTGACCACGTTGCTGCTCTGACACGCGCGCGTGCCTGTGTGTGCGCATATATGGCTCCATGTTTGTGTGTGTCTGTTTGTCTGCATGCGTCTGTGTGTGTGTGTGTGTGTTTGTGTGTCTGTTTGTGAGGCTTTTTTGGTTTGCAGGGCATGATGTGGGCCGCCATATTGTTTTCTAACTTCTAAAAAGATGTCATTGGCAACACAAGCAGGCAAACCCACATACAGTATATACACATTCCTAAAACACACACACACACAAATACACAAACACATAGATACAATTATAAAAGTGTGTTTACTGCATATTTATTCATATATGCTAGTTGAAAAAGCTTTTATTTCAAAGTCTAATTTTTAAGGCTATGCTTAGCTGCTGAGCCATAAAAAAAAATGTTAATGGTCAGTTTTTAAAAAAGTGGACTTAGGACTTTCTACAGAGATAACAGAGAGAGAGAAAGGGAGAGGGATAAAATGCATTTGTCTTGGGATCAAACGATTTGCTGGCTTTGATACATCTCTGCTGCTTCCCCATTTTGCTGAGCCACTGGTTCCAAAATGTCAGCTGCTACAAACTGGAACACTGCCTTGTAGTTTGCCTCAAACAAGCTCAGCCGTTCTGTTCCTCCCTGGCCTGATTGTGGACACCCCCTACTGACAGTAGGCCAAAACACAAGGCCACCGACATGCATTTAAAACACACACACACACACACACGCACGCACGCACGCACGCACACGCACACACACACACACACACACACACACACACACGCAACTCTCATTGTTCACATTTACATTCACCCGCTTCAACTCACCACAATAGCTTCCTCTAAAGCGCACCCACTACGTCCTGTTCCTCCTTTCACTAATAATGAGTTCACCACGGAACAGGACTTCGCCCTCCATGTATCAACTTTATTTAGATCCATCAAGTAGGATTCATTTTTTGAGTTTTATTGGAGATTACTGGTAGACTTCATCTAGAAAGTAACGTGTCCCCCACCAGACCCACTTTGGTCTGTCCTCTAGCTGCTCATCTGCTCTGCATCAGCTGGCAGATACAAAGAACACACGGCTGGTTTGTGTGGCAATGTGCTCCTTTTGTATGTTTGCACGAGTTGGTATATGTCTCTGTTGAGTGTGTGTATGTGTCAGAAAATAAAGATGGACTTCGAGACATCATTATCTGTGATGGCTGATGCTATGGCGGGCAGCTATACAACAGAAAACCTTGGGTACCATTTGACATGACGTTACACCTTACATATTTTCTTCTACAAAGGACATTTAGATTATTGTTTTCCTACTTTAGGGGGGCTGAGTTTTGTTCTTTTTGGCTCAAATTGATCATTCACACACAAAAGAGCAGGCTGCTCCATGGACTACTTGTGGCCTTACTTTGACCTCACAAAACATTGACTACCTCTTGATGATAAATGAGTTACTCCTGAATCACAAGAAGAGAAAAATGAAATCAATTAATAATGACCGAAAATACTCAAACTCTCCACAGCCTGACAAAACACAGGGCGCCCTGAGGTGGCAAAGACTTGTAAATAATGTAGGTCTAAATAGGATTTTAGGTGGCTTCCGTGCTTTATGACAGTCACACCTCAGTGCAAAGAACACACAGCTAAATCATAAAAATACACACACTTTTTCGGGTGTATTTCTAATAAAGTCTAAATCATAACCCCCCATACCCCAATCCCACATATCCCTCTCCAAAAAAGTCTCATCTTATCAGAAGAAAGAACGAATTGCCTTTCGTTTTCCGAGTACACGGTGTTCCTTGTGCGCCCCCAGGTGGCGATTCTATGCAACTGCTCCGCTAACCTATAGTCATCGCGCAATTACAGCATCTGCCGCTCCTGTGTGGCGGCAGGCCGTGATGTCTTGTGACAGCTCGTAGCCATTAAGCAACTGTTAGCAGCTGGCGGGCCTCTGTAGGGGGAAATAATGTGACAGAGCAACCCCCACCTCCCTCCCCAAACCAACCTTCCCATTGTTGCCCTTGTCTCACAGGGGGGAACGAGGGACGTCATTGCATGCTCAGTAAATACTTGCGTGTCTTGGTGAATTGACATGGGAATGAGGTGTGTATGTGTGGTTCTCCAAATGGACCCACCAGGATACCCAGCATTTGATTATGGGTCAATAATGTCAGGCTAAAGGCGGCGTATGCGTTAGAACTGCTGATGGTCTGAAATAATATAAAAACAAGAATTGAATAAATGTAAATCAAGTTACAATAGAAACATGTATGAGGACACAAAAGCGTCTCGGATTGAAGATGTGTGTGTGTGTGTGTGTGTGTGTGTGTGTGTGTGTGTGTGTGTGTGTGTGTGTGTGTGTGTGTGTGTGTGTGTGTGTGTGTGTGTGTGTGTGTGTGTGTGTGTGTTACAGGGGCAGACGTGCTATCATACTCTGCCTGGTTGTATAACAGGAGAGGGAAAGGAGGTCCTGAGAAGCGGCCGGCCCAATGCCGCTCGGGGGAAGAGAGTATAATTAGCCCATCTCTGAGCCATTTGTCTGCTGAGCGTAAACGTGGTCTGTTGATGTACATTTAACTGTAGGGGATACGCTAGGAATGTGGATGTGTGAACGTGATTTGCTCTTCAGTCAAGGAGAAGTCATTATTTAATTGTCTCGTCCTCCACTCCACCACTGCCGCTATCAAATGTGAACACGCCACTTGTGAAATGTTCCCTTTTTTGACACCCGATCAATTATTCTCCGCACAAATCCCCAAATGTGCCATCAATATTTGTATAGAAAAGGGAAAGGGACACCTCAAACACTAGAACCAGCTTTGTACGGGCCATTAAAATGCACTGTATGACATGTGGGTGAATGCACACAATACCTCCTGACTGTCTTCCTTGGATACGCTGCCTCAGCAGGGATGCAGCCAGACTGCAGACGGCTACAGAGGAGAGATCAAGTAAGACAATAACTGAAGTTCATAGTGGCAGTGAAGCAGTTAACGCATGCCATTAATGGAGGTGGATATGTCATCTCTAATGTTTTTTATGATTTGAAGCAACACATTTGTAAAGGCTTCTCCAGAAGTAGTAGTAGTTGTTGTTTTAGTATAAGTAAATATAAGTAGTCAAACAAATCCAAGGAATTTGGAAACAATGACATTTGTATGTAGGATTTAAAAAGCGCAAGGTTAGGATAATTGTTAAAGGCTATATTGCTGTCATTTAGGCTGTGTTTCCACATCTGAGCAGTATGTGGCGCTAACGGTCAATACGAACGTAAGACAAGTAATGAAGAAGCAGAACTAAGTAGAACAAAGAAAGCTTCGTCACAGATCTATTACACTTTTTGAAAGCAAATGTGTGTTACCTGAAACCGTTTTGGGTATATATATATCGGTGATGGACCACAAGGTGCTGTAGTGACTCCCTTTAGAAAACATATGAGGCCCGCTCATTGGCTGATCTCTTGTCGAAAAATCACCTCTGGTTGCAGAAGACGGCACTGCCGCAAACTACGTCGACAATGTCGTAACGTCGGTGCGATCTATGTTGCTAAAGGAAGAGAGTGATCGATAAACAAACTTGTGCCATCACAAGTGCTTGTAAACAATCCCCGACATGTATCCACACAGGCGTGTTATGCTGAATGAACCTCGTTATGAAGGATATGAAAGAACCGTCTGAGGACAGAACATGAGCACCAAAACCAACGATGACATCATACAACACCGAAGGTAAAACACATGTTCATAATATGTACACAGTTGTTATAAACTTAAATCATTGACAGGCTACTAGTATGCGTCAATCTCCTGTTTGTTGTCCACTCTTAAATCTCCAACCGTTGAAAGCCTTGTCCAATTCAGTCTTCATCCATTAATAGAGATTGTATTGATGTAACTCGTCCTGTTCTTCTGCTTCTCAATAACTACCGTCTGATCATATAAAAATATTACTATGATCTCCTGTTTCTCACTCTCACCCGTCGAATAAAACAGTATTACTGTTATCGTGCTTCACCCTCCGTTCATTGTAAACATACAGAGTAACTGTTTCTCCTGCTTTGTCACTTACTCCCTCCCGTCTGAACACGCAGTGGGACATTCTGTTATGGTGGAGGTTAGTCCAGACATCCATATCTGTGGCTTCTGCAAGCAGCAGTACAATAACTTTGAAGTATTCCTCGCCCACAAGCAAAATGGCTGTTCGCTACAAACCTCTGACATATCTACCTCTACTGCAACTCCTGCAATCACAGGTAAACCAAGTGATCATTCTACTGCCCACCTCCTTGTTAACTGAATTTGAATTAAATCAAACGGATACCCAGCAGAGTTCTGTTTTCATATTCCCTTTGTTGGCAGTGGATGTAGGCTAGGTAACAATCCTCCTGGTCTTTTTTTACTCTTCAGATTCCAGCGCAGAGTTTGTTTACGAGGAAACCTACCAGACGTGTGTTATGAGGGGTGTCAAAAAGATCCTGTCCAAAGCGCAAAAAAACCCTTCCAAAAAACTAAAACCTGCGCTGACTTCAAAGAGACACAGCTGCTGTTTCTCAGGTCGGTGCCTCTTGTCGTTAACGACTCCTAACACATTCTTTCCGTTCTGCTGCTGGGAGAACTGCAGTACCTGCCAGTCACATCCAACCTTTGAGTGTTTCATTTTGTGAGCGAACTGTTTTCAATTCCAATCCCACACAGGTCTGAGACTTCACACACCTCGTAAAAACTAAATTTCTCCACATCTGTAGGTTGCACCTTTAAGACCCAGTATGGCCAAAAGGACATGGAGCGCCATCTCAAAACGCATACAGGTACGCTCACCCTATCCTGAATATCTCCAGAGTGTTTTTATAGAAGTGATATGGTGTAAAACGTCCTGTGCTGTTGTTTTTGTTCCTCAAGGCGAGAAGCCGTTTGAGTGTGAGCTGTGCCACAAGCGCTTCAGCCGGCGCGACAAACTCAACATGCACAGCCGCTCGCACACGGGGGAGAAGCCGCACAAGTGCAAACACTGTCCGTACGCGGCGGCCGACAGCAGCAGTCTGAAGAAGCACCTCCGCATCCACTATGACGAGCGGCCCTTCAAGTGCCAGATCTGCCCCTACGCCAGCCGCAACTCCAGCCAGCTCACGGTCCACCTCCGCTCCCACACTGGTATGTCGTCGACTACCTGTCCTTGGCCCGGGAATAGTTCTGTAGTACCTTTTGCCAAGATGGGACCTAACGGTATGCATTGTTTTGTCGTTTTCACCAGGGGACGCGCCTTTCCAGTGCCAACAGTGCGACGCCAAGTTCAAGATCAACTCAGACCTGAAAAGGCACGTTCGCATTCACTCGGGCGAGAAGCCCTACAAGTGTGACTTTTGTGAATACCGCTGTGCGATGAAGGGCAACCTGAAGTCGCACATCCAGATCAAGCACGGCTCCCAGAACTCCTTCCAATGCCCACACTGTGACTTCCAGTGTGCCAACAAGACGGCCCTGCGGCAGCACTCCCGGGAGCACCTGCCCCTCCAGCCTGTTAAGTGTTCCAAGTGCACTTACTCGTGCTCCAGCAAGGGGGCGCTCAAGGTCCACGAGAGAGTTCACTCCGAGGAGCGACCCTTCAAATGTGACTTTTGCAGCTTTGCGTCCAAGCAGCGCAGTAACCTGGTCATCCACAAGAAGAAGTGCCACTCGGATAAGCCCGGCAAAGGGAGCAGTGTTGGCGGCAAATCCGGCACCGCGGGAGCGAAGAGTGTGGACTGGGACGTCCCCAAGCCGGCCAGCTCGCGCTACCGCGCCAAACTGGACGCGGCGCGGGCCTTCCGCTGCGACGTATGCAACGCCTCTTTCGTCCGGGAAGACTCCCTGCGCAGTCACAGGAAGCAGCACCGAGGGACCCACAATGCACTGCAGCTGCACCTCTCCTGTCAGCCCGGTGGCGGGGCCGTCGGCCCGGAGCAGGGCGACGCCCGCCTCCAGCTCCCGCTGCCCTCCGAGCCGCTGGGTCAGTACGGCAGCGCCCAGCTGAAGATCATCGTGTCCCACCCCCTGGGCCCGGAGGACGCCCTGATGCAGGCGGTGGCGGCGGACGGTCACCACCAGGCCAAGGCCAACATGCTGCTGCTGGGCCCCGACGGACAGGACATGGCGGTGAACTCCATGATCCAGCAGGTCAACCTGCTGACCCCCGTGCAGCCGTCGACCCTCGGCGGGCCCACCTCCTCCCACTACGGGGGCGGGGGGACGGTCCTCCTGACCCAGCTGGGTCCGGGGGACGCTGGGGGCCACGTGCTGCACCAGGCACTGCTGCAGACCGGGGGCGGCGCAGCGCAGGGTCCCGGCGCCAACGCCACACAGACCTTCTTGGCGACCTGCTCGGACATCGAGAGCCTCAGCGCGCTCATCCAGGAGGGGGGCACCGAGGTCACCGTGGTGACGGAAGGCATCGGCGCGTCGACGGCGTCCCCCGCGGCCGGCGCTCCGATGGAGGAGGCGGCGGCCGCGAGGGCGGTGGCGTGCGTGGGCAACAGCGCCTTGGCGTGCGTGGCCGGAGGGGGGGGACTGCTGGTGCCTAGCATCCACCTGGGCGGTCAGGGCGTGGTCCTCCACAGCCTGCCGCTCATCGTGTCCAGCCAGACCCACAGAGGCCCCTTGGACCAGCTCCCCACCAGCACGCTCTACACAGACTCAGAAGCACATATAGAGGGAATGTCCCAATGACTCTGGATCAGGTGAGGACCTGAGCTGGCAATGAAAGCCGGAGAGATTGCTGTCCTAAAGCTATATAGATTGTATTGCTGCATCACAGAGAATGGGTAGATTTGATTCTATGCTTCTCGATGCTAAATAGGCCGGGATTAGACACTTTTCATGGATGAGCTCTAATCCATTACATGAGGTCACGAGCTGTGTGTGGTGTGGAGCAGGGCATAGGTTCTTCACAGCTTGCCCACTGCATCTGTCCGTCAACGGACGACAGAAGGCGTGTCTGACGGATGGGGGAGTGGTGTTTGCAGACGGAGCCAGGATCTGATTGGCTGAAGGATCCGTTGCAGCCTGAAACTTTAAAATTGTCTCAACTTCTGAACGCAAGAGACGAAGCCGACGGAACGGACGGACCCATAATGCATTTCGGGATCGCCCCATGCAAAGTCAATGAGATCCGTCAACGGACGGATGCAGTGGGCAAGGGGTGTTAGGCCTTGTTCACACTACCTCCGTCCATCGACGGATCTCATTGCTTTTGCATGGGGCCCTCCCGAAATGCATTGTGGGTCCGTCCGTCCATTCGGCTCTGTGGTCTGCGTCAAAAAGTTGAGAAACGTTCAACTTTTCAGGCAGCGCCGGATCCGGCAGCCAATCAGATCACGGTTATGCAAATACACCATTTTGCAATAACAAGCAGGAAGAAGCAGGAAAAATCTGGCCGTTATACATATTTTTAAAGAAATGTGGAATAATAGGGTTGTTTGTGTACTCTTTTGTATTAATATTCACACATCGGCTTTGTAGAGGTAGGCGATTTAATTGGCTGCAGTATGCGTCTACAAAGACTAGTCCCCTATACGTCAGACACGCCCTCGGCCATCCGCCGACGGACTCATGTAGTGTGAACAAGGCGTTAGAGTTAAAGATGAATGCATTGGGAAAACAGATGATACAGCTTGGTCGTGTTGTCAGAATATCATTGTGCTTAAGAACAAATAAATTAAGTTATTCAGTGCTAGCCATATATTCAATATGGTTATTCATAGAGGTGAACTTTTTTTTAACAGAATATCAAACAATGTTGTTCGCCTTGTATATTGTCATTTTTTAAGCCATTTGACATTTAAATGTGAAATATGATATTTTTACAACCTCTTGGACGAATACAATAAATAAATTATACTAACAATATTTCTTATTCTTTGCTAGGTTGCAGACCCAGAACGTTCGTTAAATTAACCAAAGCAACTATTATGATTGCTAAAAGAGAACTATAATATGCATTGCCTGCATAAAATAGGGTGAGTACTGTAGTGCAAAGTAAGGTAGAACATTTGTTTTGACAGTCACATAGTTTCAGACATAAAGAAATGTTGAATGTTAAAATATTTTCTCTCGATTTAGGCCAGAGTTCAAAAGCCTTAATGGAGTAAACCATGTAAACATGCACACCATTTCAAAAATGTAAAGTACTGTTTGTTTCTCGACCGATCTGATTGGGAGTTTTCTGATTGCCCAAAAGATATTTTATATTTAACCTAGAAACAAAATGTAATGCTAATAAGTTTACAGTATTTCTTGATTCGCTGGTGCTAAAATTAATAATCGATTGGAAATATGATTGTTATCTTATATATCGGGCGTTTGTGTGTGGGGACCATGGACCCCCTTTTTATATTGCTAGATGCTATGCGCCATGCTATGCGCTTCCTTCTTATCCGATGTATTTCCGGTAGAAGCTAAATGCTAACGTGCTTATAAACGATATCTTTCACGTCATGTTATCTACACAAACGATATGGCACATGAAAGCTGAGACTCCACCGAGTCCATGTAGGCCTTGTAATTTGTGATCTTATCTCCATAATCTAGATGTCAAAGAATAGTTACAACAAGTTACAAGTGAACACGCGCACGCACCGCTCAGCTAATCGTGTTTTTTGTCTCAGATCTCGTCAAACTTTATGAGTTTAGATTTGTCTTTAACTCTTTACACTTTATTTGTTTACAACCATTTAAATTATTTTAAAATGTTTTGCACGTTTAATCCATTTATACTTTAGAACTCTCTTTTAATATTTTCACTTGATTTATTCGATTCCACATTTATTTACGTCTTAAACTATGTGGCTTTTTTTTTAAACACAATTTCAACCTTCAAAATTTTGAAATCGAATTGGGTTCCTCAAATAGGGTTGGGTTTCTCCAACTTCTCTTTAGACTTCCGCTGTGGTTTGTTGTGAAAAGCAGATGCAACAGAACTATCGTGACAGTAAGCTACGCAACACACAAAGTTCACTGAATGAAGAGTCTGTCGTGCCAATGCTTGATCTCTAATTCAACAATACCTCCCATTTTATTCCATTTGGAATATATATCTATGAATCTCTTTAAAGGAGAGAAGAGGTTAATAAAGATCCATCCTAAGGAAATAACGCGAGGCACGGAAGAGGTTACCACCCAGATAGATTTAAAATAATATCCTAACATTTATTTATAAATAAAAAGGGACTGTATAAGCTGTTGCTTATTTTTTGCTCTAATTATCTCTAAATCAATTCTTAATACCCTCCCAGTTACCTAAATATATCAACTTTTAAAACGCCTTATTTTACCGAAACTACTATGTTGTGTCGCTCAGCCGCCTGCAGGTGTCAGCAGATATCCATATTCAACCACTATAGGCAAGTATTTTCTGCTGAATTTATTCTTGGCTTTTAAAGATGTTTTGGACTTTCTGATGGCTAACCTATGTAATGATTGTCACTGTTATTTTGAATACCCCTAATTGTTTGAAATGACGCTTATAGGTTCCATCTATTGAAATTGTTGTTTTAGGCATGCTGGAAATCCTATTGATGGATACTTTTGATCAATTAGTTATTACAACTTTATGTATTACAGTATGTGACATTTGTCATTACATTTTAAATATGATTATGTCAGGGATTTACTATATAATGCTAGGTACCGTTTTCCATTATCCATCTGTTATTTATTCTGACATATTTTGTGCTAATTACCAAAGCCATATACAATGGTTTATAGGATGCACTTGTTGTGCAAAATGCAGAAGCGCTCAGGGATGTGTCTCTTTGATCTATTATTTCACAGACTTCCAGGCCCTAATCCCAAGCGCCCTCCACGTGGAGGCGCGTTCTCCCTCCACCCCTCCACATGTGATATCATACACGAGCTAAGTGCCTTTTTGTAAGAGACCAAATCAATATGTATATATAAATGTACATCTATTTTTTTGGAGGGAGAGTTTTCAATGTCACAATTGGTAGATCTTGATTTGTTGTCGCAATGCACAGCAATGTAACATGAGGAAAAGGGAAAGGGATAATAATGTGCTGGGAAAAGCACTTGAAGACATGCTAATTAATATGCTGGCAAAAATGCAAAAGCTGCTGTCTCATAAAATAGGGAATCCTTCACTTTTGCCCTAAATAAAATAGGTCGGATGGCTTTGTGGGAAAAAGGTAGCAGGGTTTTTAAATGGACCCCTTGATACTGTATGGCACTTCTCTGCCCCTTCCTTCCTGTGTGTGAGATGGCAGCCTTTGAATAGGGTCATAAATGTCTCCCCAAAAGCAATTTCCACTCCCAGCTGCTTAAAGAAACCGTAAGTTGTGATGCTTTCCTTCTGGACACCAAACGGATCCAGGGAGAGCAGAGTGTTGGGGAGAAAATGAACAGAACCACCGAGGATTACAGGGGTACATTAGGCAAAGAGGGCAGTTCCTTTAACAGTGTGAAATTGTCACAGAGCTCATAATATTTTCAGGATTTATAGGTTACTTCAGGCTTGACCGAAGACAGTGTTTTGATTTAAAGGTGGAAGTTAATTTTTTGTACCACATCTTGGTTCTTTATTTGACCTGTATTGACAATATATTCAGGATTTTAGGTTTGTTTGGAGAAGCTAATTTACTAAATTGCATTGAGTGCTTTAATGAAATTAGCTGGAGGGGCCAAGTATTGATATAGACTATGGAGTTTCAATGTTGACACAATGTTTTCTCTCCCTGACACTATTGACAGTTTAAGTGATTTTTGATTTCTCAGGGCACTGCAAACTCTATATCTCTGTCTGTGTTTAATTAGCTTTGTTTGTGAAAGAAACGCAGAAGGTAAAGACTTTTGATAGGTTTTCTGTGAGTGAATGACAGATTAATTTGCCTTTTCGTAGTATTTTCTGATTATGTACTCAGATTATTCTACACAATGAAATAATCCTTAAATGCATAGCAATCTAACAAAAGCAAGAAAGGTCGTCAAATTAAATAGCAAATCTTGATTTGATGAAACTACACACTTTGTAATGTGCCCAAATAATTTTAAACTGATGGCCATCCAAAATGTGAAACATTCCTTTATTCATTAATTCATTCATTGTTTGTCACTCAGTCGATTATTTTGTTCCTCATATCAGCTGTTTTGAACTGAAACTTTGTCCCCTTCTCTGTGATATCCATTTGGCATTGTGGGTGTTTAATTGGTTGTATTTTTGGTTTGTTATCCGTCTTTAGTCATCAGGAAACCCCGACAGACTCTTTTGTTGTTACCTCTTTTGGGATTGAAAGAAGTGGTTTAAAACTAGTCCTCAGGGGGGCCAGCAAATACAAGTGTAATGTTGCGCCAATAGCCATTGGCCGGAGTGAGCTGTCCAAAGCACATGGAAGTCCTTTAATGGACATTGGAATGTTAAAGAATCTCGCTTTGAAAACACAGAAGCCATGCCATTTATGACTATGTCCTTTATAATTGCATAGTCATAAACAGCCTCACTGTTGAGAGATGACTGGGGAATGTGATCTTGTCAATGTAAATAACTGAGCTGAGCATTTGGCCTGTGGTTTGATTTCTTTGATTTCTGTGCAGCTCCATATGTCTAAACAAATTGATATCAAATAAATGATCAAATTGAGTTGCATGTCGTGTAGGACCCCTTCTGGAGCACCATGGGACTTAGAGGGGGTTGGCGGGGTGTTTAGGAGAAGAAAGAACAAATAAACTTTGGCTGAGGTGTCGTTACCTTTCCCATCACAATGCTGTTTGCTTCAGTAACAACCTCTGATCATTTTCACATATCGCCACACTGTGTGTGTCTGGCTCGTTAACACATGCGGGGACAGGACAGTCCCAGCGTTGTGTGTAGTTTGGCATCTGCTTTTTTTATCACTGCCTTGTGAATTCCAAAGAGTGATTAGTGTATCTTTACACATTCAAAACGACTGCCAGCCCTGGCTAATTAAAAAACAAAAAATAATTTGTCTATAACCCCAGTACAACACGTTCTAAAGATAAACTTTCCTTTTGGGCGGTAACATGTAGGAAAATAACAGTCATGTTATTGAAGAAAGATAAAACAGTTACTCGCAACACATATGCAACATTCTATTGTATGTTATTCAATTATATATTCCATAAGGCGAGGCGAGCCACACAACCTCATTCACATTTATTTTTTTCAAATTCCATGGGGCTTAACAGATGTGCTATGGTCACATCTGCTCACGCCTTATCCTAAGAAAACAAACAAATGGAAATCTGATCTTTACAAACACAAGTCATTGTTCTGCTCTGTCTCTCTCTCTGCTCTTTCTTCTGTCTCTCTGTCTGTGTTATCTTTGTATGCATGCATGTGTGCATCCATGTTTTATCCATGTCTTATTTCAGCACAGCAGATACTCTTAAATGTGATGCCAGACGGATCCTTAAGCACTCTCAAGGAAATCAATGAGAGATGTGAGTCCCGCCTCCTCACATTAACATGAAAATGATCAAGAGTGGCCCAGGATTTGTCTCTTTATTGTGGGAGCTTTTTGTGAACACCTCAGTGGCCCCGACAGGATGGATCTTTTGTCTTCCAGGAAGAAGAACATGCACTGTCTCTCACTCTGAGAAACACAGACGACCCTTTGTTTTATGACTGTACTTTCTCATCACACTTTTTTAAGTGTGACTTTTTAACTATTGGCACAACGAAATTGATGTGATTGCTTTGTAATGAGGAAGGGAGATTATCTCTCCTACTTGTTCTCTCTCTTCAAACCCCAATCGTCCTGCTCATATTTTATTTATTCTTGGTCATAGTGATGTCCACCCAACCCCGGGATCTAAGTCAAAGCCTGGCCATATTTGCTGTTTGTTTGACCTCCAAAGGTCAGGAACCCTAGCCTATCCTTCATCTAAGGACAAAGCTTATGTTTGCAGTGACATCATAAATGCCTCTGTAGAGACAACAATGGCTGATGAATTCAATGGGAGCTTGGCACAGTGGACAACAGACACAGATTCATGGCCGCGAAACGTCCAGTGTCACAGAAAAATGGAGAGAGAGAGAGAGAGAGAGAGAGAGAGAGAGAGAGAGAGAGAGAGAGAGAGAGAGAGAGAGAGAGAGAGAGAGAGAGAGAGAGAGAGAGAGAGAGAGAGAGAGAGAGAGAGAGAGAGAGAGAGAGAGAGAGAGAGAGAGAGAGAGAGAGAGAGAGAGAGAGAGAGAGGGGGGGGTCCAAAACCTAAGCAGATCCAATTGTATCAAGGGGAAATAAACAACCAAGATATAGTTATGGTCTGACCTCCCCAACTGTGAGTCCCAGTGGTTGAACAAATTGTCTGTGTTGTGGCCTGTTACTGCCAGGGATGGTCAGTAAAGAATCACTGGGCCTAAGAGGTGTTAGAAGCTTTGTTTTTATAGGGTGCCTGGAATGTGTGGAGGACTGTGGACATCTGCTTTATTAGCATATGTGATTTCACCCCCAGCCATGCATCTGCTGGTGGTCTGATTATGTTTCATACTGTTAACCAGTCCTGTAAATTCAGCATTTTAATGGTTTGCACATTTTTGCTCGAAGTCCCCAGCCCTCTTAAATATAGTGACTGCATGTTCATAATTAGTATATATTTATAATTTTGTTAATTGCATAGAAGGGATATACTGGTGCTTTTTTATATGTGTGTCAGCAGCAAGACGCACATAGTTGTTTGTCGTCAATTTCTTCGATTTTGGTTTAGTTCTTCCTGAGCTGATTGGTGAGAAATGTCATTCACCGGTCATTACAAATGCATCCCACCCATGCACACAATCTGACTGGTGGATTACCATATTCTTTGTTAAGCTAATAACATCATTGTAGCTTCTTTTAAACCCCGGAGGGGGTTTCATCTTTATGAATGTACATTCCCCAAAGGAGACAGATTTTTTTAAATATACATTCATATAATATATGTATATGTATAAATATATATCTGTATATGCGTATGTATATGATTATCTATATATATTTATTCATATTTTTTTATTTTTTTTATTAACTATATATTAATATATATTTGATGAATTTATATTTAGAATATATATATGTGTATGCATATATATATATATATATATATATATATATATATATATATATATGAATCTTTAAATGTGGATACTCAGAGGGACTTTTAGTTATTTTGCTTAAATGACCAGTTCTTCAAAACTCCTATGTTGTGACAATGCGTTTTGGTTCAGGGTGCTTCCTGTGAGCACAATGCCTGTTAAAGCAGGATCATTAATTAGTTTATATTGGATGCTGGCATTTCTTCGGGCTTCAACTGATAAGGATCCCATTGAGAGATCCCCCACCACAGATATGGTCTAACTAATAGACCCGGGCCGGCGTAACCCAACACCCATAAGGCGACTCATTCAATCACGCCTATTGTTTCAGTCACTATACAGTTCCTTTATGTTAGATAAGTCTGCCCTGGCCACTAAGATAACAGCAGCGCCTTAAAAGCCTGGATGACACGACCCAGTGTCAACGCCTGGCTCGCCTCGGAGTCTTGCCCGGATTAATGTGAACACTTAACAGCCAGGCCGAGCCTCAGAGTACCTCTCTAAGTAGCTCCCTCCTGTCCGACCCCATCCCATCCTTCTATTTTTTTCTTCCCCGCAGGCTGCTGTGAAATTTTTCAGTTTGAATTTTAGAACATCTTTAAATGTGCAGCTTTCCTTGCTTTCCGACGACGCATGGTTTTGGGATTGTCGACTTGTAGAGGGCTTACCTCGCCATGGCCAGACTGTTAGTCATAATGGCTCAGAGGTAGTGAGCCAGGGAACTAGAATCCCAGCATTTGTATGAGCAACATAAATATTATGGCGTTGGGGTGGGGGGGTGGGGGGGGGGGGGGGTCGGAGGTGAGTCAGGACGCAAGGATTCCAATATTCGTTGGTCCGTTGACTCGAGGTTGAAAGGAAGGAGAGGAAGTTGACGGGGAGATTTGTCACTAGTGGATTTCTTCCGCTAAGGGGAAAGGGAGGTGGTCCCGGGACAACTTGGGGGGTTTGAGTGAACCTGCGGGAGGAGGCCAGCGGGATGTTGGTGTGTGTTCGAGGCAGAGCACCGCTTGGAGATCATACATCAACGGCCCATTCATCATTCACATGCATTTCACAAATGATGAATCATGCGTCTGAAATGTTTAATTTTGAGTTATTTTAAAAGGTTTGAGCGTTTGGACAACTGAGTTCCCCAGTGTGATGACCAGTAGGAAATAATGTACTCTCATAAATTTTATACAACTGATTATTAATAAAACATATTGCTTGTATATTTATATAACTAATATAAACTAATAATAGTACGCTGCTTGCCGGAGAAATATACAAACCCACTAGTTTAATTCTAATGAATTATTCAACAACAACACCATTTTCCCTGACTTGTTTACTCATACAGCTGCCAGTCTCTTTAAATGCTTATCACTCGTGGTGTGTGTGTGTGTGTGTGTGTGTGTGTGTGTGTGTGTGTGTGTGTGTGTGTGTGTGTGTGTGTGTGTGTGTGTGTGTGTGTGTGTGTGTGTGTGTGTGTGTGTGTGTGTGTGTGTGTGTGTGTGTGTTCGGGGGGGGGGGGGGGGCTGATATGTCCATCTCATGAAGCAGTGCTAATCCTCCACAACTGCGCCCCTCTGGCACCATATCCGTTGCAGGGCTGGCTGTGTGCTACAATGGGCTCCCCTCCTTTATGCTTGAAATTGTTTTAATTAGCCCCTCAGCGGGAGCAGCATGGCATGCACACACACACACACACACACACACACACACAGGACCCCCTCAATGGGAGTGTCAGACTCCCGGCAGCCTTGTAGCACATAGACGTGGCGGTGGAAGACCCAGACACGTGCTCTCTGGGCTCCCACTGGAGCCCGCCTGTCGGTGCAGGTATCGCAGCAGCCCAACACCTTCCTGTAAAGTTGGGGCTGGGATATACGCATCCTCAATGGTATCATGGCTCATTTTTAATTATTCTAGGTCGAGCAGGGGATAGTTACAACATAATTTTTCGCGGGAAAGGATGTCGGAGGATTGAGTCCAACCCAGGCAGCAGAAGCAGTCCTTGTCGGTCAGGGTTTGGGTTCAGGAGGTTGTGTTTAAATGTGGTCCCCTATTAAAAGCAAGCACAGAGAAATAAGTTGCTTGAATACTCAAAGCGTCCCCTGATGCATCTTTTTCGCCGCAGAGATTTTCTCTAATGCATATGATTTGCCGCAGAGACGGCAAAACATGACACCTGTTGAAGGTGCTGGCCCATTCCTCCCTTCTATAAATAAATATAACGTCGTACATCTCTGTATTTTCAGCCTGACCTTACAGCCCTGTCGTACAACCCCTTGAGGTCACACTGAAACACAGGAACCGATCATCGCTTCAAACGTAACTGCTTGTGAGCGTGGCTACATGCACGTTTGCACACATATGTGTGTGTGAGCGTGCATATGTTCCCTGAAACATATAAGCCTCGATGACATGCAATTAGCTTGTGTCCTTGGCTTGCCCACCTGAAGAGGTGACAAGGAGCCGAGCCGTCGCGTGATCTAGATGGATCATGTGACTACTATGCCACCATAATCCAATATCCAGTCTGTTTGTGGGTGCTGTCCTAAACCCTATTTAGGGAATCTCTGTGGAATGTCAGCCCCCAAGACTCATGGCTCTGGCTCACCCCCAGTCCTGCTGGACTTTCATTTATTATTATTATGTTCTGTGGGGGAGTTTCTGGAACGACCAGATTGAACAACAATCAGACTTTATGTTTTGCAAGATGTTTGCTGAAGAGGAAACATGTTCCTCCTTGTGCATAAGAACCGGAGGCAATAAAGTTAGTCTCTGTATGTAGATGTCCCAACCCCCCATCCAAATCCAGCCATCCCAAGTCAAATACACCCATCCCCCATCCTCCTTTCCCCATGGGAGGAGGGGTGGGAGAGAGAGGGAACCCAAACAGTGTGGGTCCTTTTAACTAAGTTGCTAGAGATAAGTGAATGAATTATTCCACTCAGATGCATTCCATTTCAAAGGAGATTGGTATGAGAGTGTGATTTGCAACTTGGATTATTATGGGCATTCAAGTAAGGAACACAGAGGTGCAGATATGTGCTAAAAGGAGCAAAACAGGTGCTGTGGCATATGTCATATGTCATTCAGCACAAAAAGTAAGGTCAAGTCATAAAGAAAATGTTACCTGAAAATTTGACTTTTTTAACAAATACAACTCAAATTTGGCACTACTGAGCTGTTTTGTGAATTTCTGTGTTTTTATTAGATGGGTGCAAATAATTGAATAAATAAATGAAAATTACATGTATATATAACTAAATGCAAAGTGAAGCTTTTTCTGGAGCATTAAAGTAAATAATGCTTTAATGCTCTATGTTGTAATATATCTTACTAAAGTAACTAACAAAATTCCATCTGCATAAGGCTTGATTACTTCTTATCCCTGTTAATTGATTAATTGATTGTGTCTGATGAAAATAACACAACCACAAGCCAAAAACTCTCTCTGCCTCATTCAATAAAAATAAATATATATAAATAATGTACATTTCTTGATGTTTCAGTGATTTGATCTTCAGGGGTTGGTTCTCCAGCCTGTCTCTGGGAAAAGTAAGGGTCTTGATTATGAAGGATACGACTGCTGGATGTTGAAATGGAGGAGGCTACAATTAGCCCAGATTAATAACGGTGTGCTTTGATGGAGCCCCTCCTCATATCTGGGGCCCCAGGCAGGCTCCTGTGAGAAAAAAGTGTTTGTTTGTTTTCGCCCAACATAGTCATGCTGATTATGAGAAACTGGATACGTTGCATTCTTCCATGAATGGTATTTGAAGTAGTTTTTTTTTTTTTACTTTTCCTGGTTCTCGTCCTCATTCATCATTAGTTTGTCGAATGTGTGTTTGGACAATGAAGTGATGTCTTCTTTCAGCTGTTATTTCCCTGGCTGAAAAAACAAAACACACACTGTGGTTAACCGTTGTTTTTAATCTCCATATGCATTGTAATAAAGTACACTCATTATAAAATATACATAATATATTTGTATTATTTATTTATTAGAAAATGTGAGTTACAAAGTGCTTTGCCCTTTAAAAAGACAAACAATCAAAACGGTAACAGGTAGCAATTACTCTAATATGTTAGCTAAGGTGATGCTCACAGCGCCAGAGAAAACTCCCGCTGGGAACAGATTTTTTTTCCTGGAGTGACGGAGGGATGCTCTGCCGATTCTTCCCACACACCCATCTGTAGCTCCTCCGAGTATTGATTGCTTCACAGTAGCCACCGGCGTGCTAGGTCTGCTCCTGCAGCGGTGTTTAATGGTGCTTATCGCCTTCTTACCGATTCTTTCACCATCAGCCTTGAAACTGGACACCCGTGCCCATGTATCATCCACCGGCAGCCTTTCATAGGGAGTGAGTGGAGCATGGAGCCGGAGCCCTGGCCCTCCAAAGACAATCCACTCAACACACATTCTGCCACTGACCAGCTGTGTGGTTCGGAAAATAAAAAAATAAAATAAGGGAGAAAAAACAACATTTGCCTTTGTCCAGGCCACCCCCCAACCTGTGTTATAGGGGCTGTCATACGCCCCGCGTTTGTTGGCCTCCTTTGGATGGGTTTTTGAGAGCATGTGGGCTGGAACATAACAAATTCTTGAAGCTTGCGAGAGTCAATAGAGAGGAACAGGGAGGGTCCTTTTGATCACCGTAACAATACTTGCTTTTCCTACTCTCTATCATGGCTGGTTTTGCTCAAATGTGCTAGCAAGTATAAGGTAATCGGTTCGAACCATAGAAGTGTGACTATATCTTATTCCAAAGCCTTGACTGATGGGCATTCTTTCATTTCCCCCTCTGCTTCACTAACTCATTTCGAATTTGGTATGGTTGTTATTAATTAGAATACAGCCCCTTGGAAAGGGACTTCTAAAACATGTCTGCAAAAAATATTTTTGTAATCAGAAGGTCGACATTGTAATTCAAATCTAAACAGGAAAGTATTTGAAATTCAAAGAAAATGTATTAAATGTGTTTGAAAAGGAGCATATGCGTTGGCATGTGTGTGTGTGTGTTGGGGGGGGGTGTATGACTGGGGGTCGGTGTTGATGTGTGTGCGTGCGTGTTTGTGCGTGTGTGGGAGTGTGTGTGGGTGTGTGTTTGCATTTCAGTTTTTTTCATCTGTCTCTCAAACAAATGCATTATGTTAGGCAGCAGATTCCATCACTTGAGGCAGATCGCCTGCCAGCTAAATGTGTTTATCTGGTAAGTCAGAGACGAGCCTTTCATCACTGCAACAAATGGACAGAGACAGACAGGTCAGGGCTAATCACAGGTGCTCAGTGAACCTTTAATGTACTACGTGTTGATTCAACGCTATTTGCAAGTTGTCCTACCTACAGGGAATTTGAACGCTGAGATGGGGACAGACAAGATCCTGGATCGAATGACGAGGTAGACCAGCATTACAGTGATCAGATATATCCTTCAGTACGAAACATCGATCCACTGTACATTGAACAAGTACACAGAGTATATGCGGTGTCCTATTGGTATCTTCTACACCTTTAAGGTTGAACGTTTCTTTATTGCCATTTGCAACTTAAACTCATCAAATGAATAGCATCCACTGATTGCATCGTTACCCAGCCAACAATCTGTATAGTGCAAGAGAAAAGAAACAGGAGGATAAAAAATGGCTGCACACAGTATTGATTGCAATAGTCAGGGACATAACGGTAAGTTGGTCGTTTTTCCTTCTCCGACAGATAGATGAACAACTTTAGTTCGTAGACAGTCCAATGTTATGGAACAGTTGCTAAAAGAAGAGAAGAATGCAGTTTAATTCGTCAAGGAGATCAAGCCTGACAACTTTAGTAAAGTCGACTGAAACAACGTCCAGGGCCCCTGACCTAGGGAGGCTGTGACCTCTGACCTTTCTTGGGCCTCTTTTATGAGGAGCTCTTTCAGCTCCGGCCAGACGGCTAAACTATCAAAGGGTTTTTTATGCGAAAAATCTGCAGGCAAGAGTGGACTAGTATATTTATCATTGTGTGGAGGAAGAAACCCCTGTAACTCTGTGGGGGAGACGGATAGATGAGTGTGTGCGTGTGGGTGTGGGTGTGTTTGTGGTACGTATATCCGTGTGTGTGGGTTTGCATGAATCTATTTGCGTGTCTATGTGTGTCTGTGTGCGTGTCTGTGTATGTTTGCATGTACTTATGTGTTCGTACCCTCCCCTCATTCTCTAGAAACTACCAATAAGGGACAATAAGTGAAAGTCACTCCATATATTTCATAAAGACCTTTGCATACAGTAAAAGTGTCTACAAATGAACATCAATTTATATGCTGATGTAAGCTGGGGATGATCTACATCTGCGCCTCTTTCCCCTCACTGAAACATAATCATATATACAACACCTGCTGCCTACACCAAACAATAAACAGTTGGATTTGATTGTCGTTCGAACTCAAAAGGTGCTTCTTTATCGCCGCCGCCAATTTAAATGTAATCGAATCAAAGACTTATACAGTCCCCTGTTTCTACAGAACGCGTCTAAATTAAATATGGTCAATAAGAGGGATATGACTGTCTGGCTGTGTTGAACGGTCGGGCGGTGATATTGAAAACATACGGGAGGAGTTGCGGCGGGGTAATGCCATCAAAGCGGCTCTGTGCGTAGAAGGGAGCTCCCGCTGGTGGATCCTGAAGCTCAGCCGGAAGGATCTGTTTTCTAATACATACAAGTATAGATGCAGCTGCTGTATGCATTACCATATTACTGTCTCCGTCAGCAACTTACTCACACTGCCAGAGACCCTGGTCTGGGGACCTGGGGAAGTCTGTGCTGCTGGCCCCGTGTGTGTGTGTGTGTGTGTGTGTGTGTGTGTGTGTGTGTGTGTGTGTGTGTGTGTGTGTGTGTGTGTGTGTGTGTGTGTGTGTGTGTGTGTGTGTGTGTGTGTGTGTGTGTGTGTGTGTCCGTGTGTCCGTGTGTCTGTGTGTGGTAACATCAAGCATTGCATAATGTATATTTTCATTCATTAATGGAATTGTATTTGAATGGATGGGATTTGGATTGTATTTGATGAACACCACACACACTCTCTCTCTCACTCTCTCTCTCTCTCTCTCTCTCACACACACACACACACACACACACGCACACGCACACACAGATACACAAACAAATGTGAACAAACCAACAAACACGCACACACAAACACACACACAAATAAACACGAACATACACACAGGGAAAAACACACAAACGCAGACAGAAATGCGTCATTCATTGGGTTATGCAGCTGTTCAGAGGATGCTGGCTGGCGTGCGCGGCCGTCAGAGGGCCGGTAACCCAAACCCGGGCCTTTTAATGTTGCCACCGGGATCGCACCGCCCGGCCCGTCCCATCTGAAGTCACTGGAAGCAGTTAAAATAATAGGAGCATGCGGGCATGTGTTTGAGGTTATAACAAGGAAAAGAGATCCCGCCCCCCTCCCCCCCACACACACACACACACACACACACCCTCCCCCCGCCACACAAACATACTAACACAACACACATACACAAAGAACACAGACCCCGTAAAGCCACCGTGGGACGTCCTGTGGTATAGCTGCAGCATTAGGACATGTTTTACTTGGAGAGAGACCCATGTCAATCATATCATTTGTTGCTTTAGATCAATATACTTTGTGTATAACATTGGCACGTTTCAGGAACATATCTATTAACACACTTGTATATAATGTGTACTATGGGTTTTCCTTTTTTCATAAACATAATCAGAATTATACTTTCAAACACATTGAAAAGGTTGATCAAAGACTGGAATTCATTCAAATCAATAACGTTTTGACAGAAAGTTCTAGAAACTGAACCTAATAAGCTTTGATGTACCATCCTCATTCTGAAACAGACTCAGCACATGTTCTCACACACACTCACACAGATCCATAAACACACGCGCACCCCAAGTTCACGCCTATTTTCATCACAAAGACCACTTTTTGGTCAGGGAGGTGGACCCAAATGGGAGTGTGTGTGTGTGTGTGTGTGTGTGTGTGTGTGTGTGTGTGTGTGTGTGTGTGTGTGTGTGTGTGTGTGTGTGTGTGTGTGTGTGTGTGTGTGTGTGTGTGTGTGGAGGTGGGTGGGTGGGTGGGTGGGTGGGTGTGGTTGACAGATGAGAGCCCAACAGAGCTCCTATGCTCCAGAGAACGTCAGTTGTTGCAAGAAATTATATTATCAGTGTAATTATAATAAATAAAATAATTATTATTAATCTTAATATTATTATATCACTATTATTATTATCCTTCATATTGTCTTTTAAATAAAGACTCACGCAGTGTTTGTATGCATAGGGGTGTTTTAATGTATGATTGTGTATCTACATTTATGTGTGTGTGAATGCATGTGTGTTTATGTTTGTATGTGTGTCTAAATGTATGCATACGTGTATGTATGTGTGCATGTGTATGTGGTTGTCTACATGGTTGTGTATATAGTAATTGTGCGTGTATGTGTACATATATGTAATATTAGTGTGTGTTTGCATGCTGATATGTGAAGCACTTTGAGTCGGCCTTGTGTATGAAAAGTGCTATATAAATAACGTTGCGTTGCCTTGCCTTGCCTACGTGAATGAGTGGGGCGTTCGGGATCACCCATTAAATGGTCCACCAACCAAAAAACATACTGGTGTTGCTAATCCATGCTATCGCCTGCCTGTTCTTTCTTTGTTTGCATCTTTAATAAGTAAGGCGGCGAACCAGCAGTAAACAGTGCCTCCTCTGGTGGACAGTGCGTGTGTTTATTTGTTTGACCTTTTCTATTCTTTCCCCTTTTTTTTTTCTTCTTTTGCAGCGGATATTTTCTAAAGTTTTGGTGACACAATGGCTTCCTGATCCGGGGCAGCCCACCCTGCAGATGGCTGGGGCTGGGGGGGGGCTGGGGGGATCAGAGGGCTGTCAGCTTAACGAGCCGGGGGCCCGCGCCTCGGCTCTGCGGGGGACGGCAGAGTGTGAATGGGGTGTTTCCACCCGCCTCTATAGCCCCCCAACTGGGCATTTGTAAAATGATTTGTGGCAAATTTGTTGAATCAATATGGATGTGGGGGTGTGGATAGCCCCCTGAGCGGTGTCTCCCATTCTCTCTGGCCAACCCCCCCCCACCTCTCGGTCTTTCTTGTGTCTGCGTACGAATCAGAAGTCAACAAGTGCTTCCACTGTAGGTCAGCGCTAACCTGTTGCGTTTGTTGTGTGTCTGCATTTCTGTGTGTGTGTGTGTGTGTGTGTGTGTGTGTGTGTGTGTGTGTGTGTGTGTGTGTGTGTGTGTGTGTGTGTGTGTGTGTGTCCGTGTGTGTGTGTGTCCGTGTGTGTGTGTGTGTAGGGGTCCTTATAACAAACAAATAAAATGTTTGACAGGACAAAATAGTTCTACTTCGTAGTATGTTTATTCATTCCAAATTATTTTCAAGGGTTGTGCGTGGCCTGCGGAAAAGTGTAAGAGGCTGTAGGTTTATTTAGTACTGTTGAATTCATCTAATGTGCATATAAGCTTAGCCTACAGGCAGAGAGAGCAACAATTCAAATCTTCGGGTTTAATAGACTAACCATGGATACTGTTGGTTAGTCTATCACACCTGTAGTATAACATACAGGTTTTATCCATGTATCAGCATCTGGGTTCAGGTCGCCATTACCTTGTTGTATTCAAACATAGTTAAGGTGCTCTTCCGCTTTGATGCCGGCCTCAATGAAAATGTAGCAAAGCATTTAAGCACTTTGGTCACACACTCTTTCACCTGTTGAATAATTTTCACAGTCCCTTGAACTTTTATCCTCCCTCTTTCTTCCTGTGTGTGTCAGTGTGGTTGTGTGGGTGTGTGTGTGTGTGTGTGTGTGTGTGTGTGTGTGTGTGTGTGTGTGTGTGTGTGTGTGTGTGTGTGTGTGTGTGTGTGTGTGTGTGTGTGTGTGTGTGTGTGTGTGTGTGTGTGTGTGTGCGCGTGCGTGTGCATTTGTGTGTGTGTGAGTGTGCGTGGGTCGATTTGGCTGTGTGCAAGTCCATACGCGTGTGTGTGTGTGTGTGTGTGTGTGTTTGGATGTGTGTGTGTGTGTGTTGGTGTATGTGTGTGTGTGTCTGTGTGTGTGCTTGTGTTTGAATATGTGTTTACGTGACTTCGATCGATCATCGTTCTGAGACAGATGTTGGTAGAATTCTTAATGTGATTCCGATTCCTCCAACTTGTCAGCTTTGAAAGGGGGAAGTGGGATAGAGAATAATCGGCATAACATCCCCATAAGTGTGAATGGGGTGCAGCAGATGTGTGGATGGGGGGGGGGGAGAGGGGGTGTACCCACTGGGCCTCCCGAAGGCCCATCTGACCATTGTTCTGATTGGCAGCCATTTCTTTGGTTGTCACGACAACAGGGATACACCTTTTTGTGTATCTACTATTGGTGCACACAAATGATAAAGCATAATGATTTAAAGTAATTAACGTTGGATGAATGAAAATGCTCAATAGATACATGTGGGATGTTCTTGGACCTTGATAAAATAACACTTTGAAGCAATCTACAATTTTACTGAACAACCACACATTCAATTGAATACGATTGAGTTTATAAAGTTCTGTACAGTAGTCTCTAGGCACATTCAGCTGTTCTATTCACAGGCCAGGAAGGGCAATCAATACTTGAGGTTAAAGGCCGTCTCTGGTTATTGAGAGCTGATCCTCCTACAGTTAAAGCACACCAGGTGTCTTATAGTCTTTGGGCCAAAGTATTATGACCAGAGTCATTGTTATTCCCCTTTCATATACAATGGAAATGCTCAATGGTGGAATTAATAATGCCAACCGGGTTCATGATTAAGTTTGGTGGGATTCACCATCCATTTCTGTTTTAAAAATTAATGTAAATCTGCATGTGTTTTTTATTTCAAAGGGTATGATTTATATTAGGAACCTTTAAAATAATTAAATAATTAAATTTATTTTTACAAAACTTATTGACTCATTATTAAAAAATACATTGGGATTGATAACAAAATGAAAAGTTGTGTGACTATAATAAAATACATACGTATTCATTTATTAAGAAATGGGACTTTAGCATATGTATTCAATTTATTATATAAATAAGTGCAAATACGATTACCTGCATGCGTAAAATGTAAGCATCTTTACTTTTTGCTTCAGGCATCACTGGGACCATATTTTACTAGAACATACTTTTATCTGCCTGACACTCCCTCAACAAAACAACATTATATACCATTGTTGATACTGGAAGACCGACAAAAAGACTTTGCAGAAAGTTTTCTAAAACAGGAATCAGGTAATTTGAATCAAAATGAGAGAGGTGTGATGATTTCACTTATCTTATTAACATGTTATTAATATTAATATTCTATAATTGTATATATGTAATAAATATATATATAACTGTTTTATGAAAAAACTTTTAATTACTTTTAATTACTTCTTAATCTTCTTAATTGTAAGCATAATTCCTTAATGCAACAAATATACTGACATTTTCTACAGCCACATATGAAGTCAGCGAAACATTTGAATCTCACAATTCCTCTTTACAAACTCTTCCTTTGACCCACTTGCTTTCGTGTCCTTTGTGAGAAGCATATAGAGTGCTCTGTTTTAATCCTCACATTGTATGAATATGGACATCACTTGCCATTCAGAGACCTCTCTAATGTAAATGTGGAGTAACGCCTACTGAGTTTGTACACAGCCTCTAACAGAGGCCTTTTTTCTGCCGTTCCAAAATACTTGTGTAAGCTATTGTGTATCTCGCGCATTCCCATAAGCTAATTAGAGGTGGGCCTGGGCTGATATCCTGCATCCCTGTCCCGCCGCTTCCCACCCTGTAAACGTTTATGACCCCCTGGCGCAGATTGCCTCTGAGATTTGAAGGATTGGCCCCCTGTTGACTCACAGCTGGATGGTGACTGGCCAACTGCTTCTCTATCTCTCTCTACCCTCTCTCTCCTTCTCTCTCTGTCTCACTGCCTGTTTAATTTATTTATTAGTAGCCCTGATTTCCCCTTTCCTGCTAACAACTGAAATGGGCATCTTAACTTAAAAAGTTAGGCATTGAAATTAAATGCTACCACTGTGATTTCGGGGAGTGCTCACACAAGGGCTCACACAAGGGTGGGGGATTTAAGCACTCCCCAAAAACACAGTGGTAGCCGCAGTGCTCCGTTACACAAACTCATAATAAGCAGTGAGCCGTAGGGAATTGACCAGACAATCTCTAGTCAATCAGTGGCTTACTGGGACTGAGAAGCGGACACAGTGGGTGTCTTTCCATACATACAGTATGTCCTTGTTTAACCCCCACACGCTCTATTGTTGTTATTGGGAGCACTTGTCATATTCACACATTAACAAAAGCGGGCCTGTTGGTATGTTTACCTCTGCACAGGAACCACTGGGCAATTCTCCGTTAAATTACAGCCATGTGTGGGCCAACTGATCTCTCCCCCTCACCCGCCAGCCTCCCATTAATAGAGCTTCACACTCTTTCACACTTCTTTGGGGCTGGGCCAGTTCCTTGTTGACCGTTGTGATTGCTATGAAGTGTTAGGGAACGAAAACCACACAGACTTTCCTTTGTCACCCTTAGATGAAAAATACATGTAATCATTTATTTTTTTACGCTTAACATTTCGCATTTCACTGCAAAAGCTTTAACCTAAATTGCTAGAAAGGCAAAATGCACAAAGACTTGTTTCTCATAACAAAGTTTTACATAACAAAGAAGCTTTGCCCAGAGATGGAGAAAAATGCTAAATTGTATAGAATGCTGGGGAACATAAATTCCCGCAGCCCAACCCCCAACGTTCTCCTGGTGTGAGACAAATAAACAGCCACCTTGTTATCTCTGAGGACTCACATCTCTGAGTTTTAACATCAGAGTCATTGGTAACTCCTGTGTCACTGACTTGGTTCCCTGGATTTAAAGACAGAGTCATCAGTTTTTCAAGTTCCTCAACTCGTTTGGTCCTCCGTGATTAAAGACGTTCATCAGTACTTCCTGTGTCTTCAACTGGCTTGGTTTCTATGTGTTTAAAGACAGATTCATTACAACTTTCTGTGTCCTCCACTGACTGGGTTCTCTGTGTTTGAAGACAGATTCATTAGTACTTACTGTGAAGGCAAGTGGATGGTTCTCTAAAGACGGATTCATTAGTACTTCCTGTGTCCCCAATTGGATGGTTCTCTCTGTTTAAAGAAAGAATCATCATTGCTTCCTGTTCCTCAACTGGCTGTGCCTCAGCTGGCACAGCCAGCACACATTAATTGCCAATTGTTTTTATTTATTTAACATATATTAACGTGTTTTTATTTTTTATAATGTGCTAGCATCAATAATATATATAATTAATAACCTCAATTTATACATATCTAAATCATATTTAATTATATAACCTCTAAACTTTCAAACTGCAAGCCGTGCATAGTGCTTTTCAAAGCTGCAGAGTTAGAAGTACATAACATGACCTTGGATCGACAGAAGTGAAATGTTTCCCCCTCAGTTCGCACTGCCTTTATTGTACACTGACCTTACCAAATAATAGAACAAAATACATGTGCTTCTGAAAAGGATTACCATTCAAAGGAGGTGCTTTTGATCAATAATAAAAGCCACACCATAGCAATGACTGCCTTGCAGCCTCTGTGTGCTGGATAATGCTGTGTTTAACTGACAATCATAGAAGACAAAAGAATGCGCTCAGATGGATTCGGAAAATGCCGAATGGGCCCCTTTAGCAGTGATTGTATTGTACAACAACGTCCTACGTTGCTGTAACACTGCTGCCACAAAGCGCCAATGTTGACAACAATGATGTACATTGATTTTGAATTAATACTTGAAAGCAATAAGTTGGAAATCAATAAAAGCAGAAAAAGTCAGTGCCTTTCTTTGCACACTTAATCGGTTCCTTTCGCCGTACATTTTGATGTTATGTTACAAAATGTTACATTTGAACATTTTACATTGATTAACCAATTACCAAAGTAACCAGGAAGAGCCCACTGAGCCTGTTAATGGGACCAGAAATAGTCTTGTTCTATTGTCACAGTCCCAGTTCCTGCTTCAGGAAATGTCTTCACTTCTTAATGTTTCTCTGCTACAAAAACACTGGCTAACCATGGTTCCCTTGCAGGCTGTTCTCTGCCGTAGGTCGGTGGTGGAATGGTCCCTGGTTTAATACAGCGCTGAGGAGTCTCCATGAGCCTCCAAAAGCTACCACCAATCTCCAGCTATCAAGAGAAGGCTTGTAAATGCCAGAAGTTCGGATCTCAGTATTACTATAAAAGGCGGTAGAACTTGCAAACGGGTTCATACATGTTAGTTTTATGTGCCTCAGTAATGGTAAAGTATCCTAACAAGAAATGTGTAAAGCAAAGTAAAGCAAAGCTATAGGCAGAAATGTTATGGAAATGACCTTCATGAAAGCATGCTACTGTTAAACCATCGATTCCGATATTAGGGTCACAGTTCTCGACCCCCCTACAATGTCAACTAAAGTTTCACCCTTGAGCCAAAGAATGCTAACATGTTTGAGGACATTACCGCGTTAAAACCTGCTATTCAATCAAGAGTTTGTCTCCCATATGCTTTGTCTCAACGAGACCTAATTTTAGAGTGAACCAGTTGTACCTTAATTGGACAGAAACCAAAACGACTGAAACCGAAGGAACTGGTTTTTAGGGCCCGGCGATGAGACACATTGGAGGGTACGGCTGTGGGAATACTGAAACAACTGGAGACAGGGGCAGCAGCCCGTCAGGCTGGAGTATGCCATGGCTTATATGATGCATTTGTTGAGAACACTATTTACGGAGTCCATCTGACTTAAAGGATTTTCACACAGATGTGAAATATCTCATCCTTCTTAAATTCCTTCTTTGGTCCTTTCATCTTTTACTGAGTCGTAATAAACGACACATGTTCAATTCACAATTCTCTACCAAGTGTTCAGTTGTCTTTGTTTGTCCACCTCAAGGCCAGTGTTGTTACTGTCGGAGGGAGATTCATTGGGCCATGCTTTGCTTCCTCAAAATAGGCATGTTTTCGCCATCCTTTAGAAAAGGGTTAGGATATAGAAAATATCAATTGAATGGCAACCTTCCATCGGTTGTTTTCTGTCTCCATTATTGACCACTGATGAGGCTTTTATTTTTTTATTTACTGGCCCAGGTCAAGGTTTTTAGAAGTCATTTGTACTATGGATTCTTTATTGTCATCTTGGAACACCACCGCTGTTGAGTTCAACATTTTCCAATACAAATATACACGCAATCATTTCCTGCAAACATAAATACAGCATGAATATAAAAAAGGCTTTGAAAAATACTTTGTGGCGAGGGTGAAAGGCAAAGAAATATAAGTTGAGCTTAAACCATTATCATTTTGAAGGATGAATAAACACAATTGCACAATTCAATTCTGTTCCAGATCTCAATTTGAGTGTTAGGCTCGCTCTTTATTCCATATATCACATTTTTCTGCTCTGAAGGAAGGCAATATAGAGGAAATTGGTCATGATTTGGTCAACAAGTGTGGATTTATGGCACAACTGCGAACAGTTTACATTGTTTGGATTGATTGTAGCAGAAGCAGTGCATTCAAGCATAGTTTCCTATTGGGGTCATAAACTGTCTAGACAACTATCCCCTCCTTTCCACCTTCAACCAGGGCCCATAAGAGCAATTGTTTTGCCCAATGTATTGGGTTGTATTTGTCTTACAATTATCACATATGGCGTCATAAAAATCCCCTTTCACATAGAATGAAAGAATTTCCCATTGCATGAATGCTTAGTCATGTATATCAGTGTTCCTGTATACTCCATAGTATCCGTTTACATTCACATTTAGTCATTTAATAGACCCTTTATCAAGAATACCTTCCAAGTGACACTTGGCATATAATCTATAGTAAAGCAACTTTATGTCCAAGCCCTTCATGACAACCACAAACCACCAGATTGAAGCATAGCTGCTCATACGTTTTTGAACTTTGCAGTATTATGATATATTATAAACACATTCTGTGCTGAATTTGAATCTATATTAACCAAAAGGGACGCCATCCTCCCACCTATTGAGATACAATTAGTTTGATAGATATTTTGTTTGATTGTTTGTACATTTTAGGTCCTCAATTAAGCCTTCTGCTCCCTTGCCGGATCTCTTTGCAAATGAGAAATTACTAATATCTCGCTGGTTATATTCATATATTTCTATAAGAAGGTATTAGGCATATACCTGTATATTGGTTAATATTGTGTTCAGTGGATCATGGATCCGTGCTTTTGAGGAGTGCTGGTCTTCAGCTTTGATGACATGAGCGAAGATGAGCTGCAACAAGACAAAATGGGTTGGACCGGTCTGTCTCTTAATGAGGGCAATAAATTCTTTTCCACCCTTAACATTCACCACAACCTCATGGACACACAGCACGACAGTCCCAACCGTTAACATTAAGTTCAAAGCTAATGCTAAAGACAAATGGTGCTTGTCATAAACTTACTTACCTACAGTTTTCCCTGAAGTGGATAGACATTATCTGAAAGGAAATAAGGGGTTGTTTATTATATTCCCCAAAGACAAACATGGAAAACAAACACCTATCAAGGGTCCAAAATGCATTAGTTGGCATAGCAAAATAAGTGGTGGCTTAATCTACAGATTCAGCTTTGTGAAAACACAGGTCATATTGTTAAGCATCAGCTCAGTTAAGTTAATTTGCGTTAACCGAATCTATGTGCATGCAATACTCTATTGTGTGTGGAACATTGTCATTAACATTCAGGGTCGCTTTTTACACCAATTTCAATATAACACAACTGATCTTATCAAACAAATAACACCTTGAAGGCTAATATGAATTAAATACTACAAAGTCCTAAATAAATATATTTATAGGCCTAATATATCTATAAAAAAAACATTGCTATGATCAATGCTATGATAAAGGATATTAGTATTTTTTTTCTGAGGAAAAATTGAGCCTCAACAAAGCTCTAAGAAAAACACACAATTATCAGTTTTAATCAAACTATTGGTAAGACATATATGAAGCAAAATACGTCATTTGTAGGCCTATTTGGTTTGAGACCAGGCATTAATAATCCAAGATATTTCACGTAAAATATCAACGAGTAGGCCTATCTAGTTGAAAAGTCAGTAGGGAAGGATTTACTTTACTTCGAAATACAAAAAGAATCTTGAAGAAGGGAAGAAGTGTGGACTGGTGCTCCTCCCTCGTCCATCCACTAGTAGCGCTCCTCCCGCCCCCTACGGCCCCTCTGCTCTTCTCATCAATAGCACCGATTTGAATAATGTGTGAGCGCTTGGACTAGAGCCAATCAGCTGTCAGGGGGGCATGATAAATCGCAATGCATTATTGATAATAATAATTACGTTGACATGCGCATTTCTACTTGAGGGGCTAATTTCCAACCCGAAGAATTTGGAAAGAAGGGAGAAATATTTCAGGACTATTTGCTGCTGATGGTTGCACCATGTCGAGGCGCAAGCAAGCAAAGCCGCAGCACATCAATTCGGATGAACCCGGCTCGTCAGAAATAGGTAAGAGAGTGGATATTTGGTTTGTGTCCGCAGAGTTTACTGAAAGTTTGCTCTAGTCCTCTGCTGTTTCTAAAGTAGCACTTTTAACTTAGCTACCTTGCATTGTTCTCGCACTTTGACCTGCAAAGTGACCCTTGCTGTTGACCAAGTTTCGGTCTTTAAACTGTCTTCTGAGTTTTTTCATCTAGCGAAAGTGTTTGATCAAAGTGAAGATAATGGGCAGAATCTTTTTCATTCATCGTTTAAGGACTCCGATTCTCTCGGACGAGTTCTAGTTGCTCATCGATAACTGATTATGGAGGCTCGACATGACCACGAGTAGGCTAATTTACCCGAGTGGAAATTATTACAGTTCACTTTTCAACTTTTAACCAAAAGCAGGCATTCAGTCGTGGTATTCCTCTCGTTTTGTGTTTTGATTTAAAGGACTACCTTTTGATTCTGCTCACGTTACCTTTTGGATTTCCAAACTTCATAGATTTGTTTTGTGTTGCCAGTAGCCCGCTGATGGTACAAGTGGCATTATATAGTGACTATTAGTTATATTGAGTTTGCATCAAATCATTTTACATTTTTGTCGTGTAGTCCTATAGGTTGGGTTATTTTGGTTTATATAATTGGAAATTGCCCTTTTGTATATTCGCAATGTTGGTGCTGGCACGACAATATGCAAGTTTCAACAAGGTTTGTTGTAGTGTATTTAACAGCACGTGTTTATTGAGGTTCTGCTTCAAAAAAAAAAAAGTTTGCAATTTTTTTCCTCCCTCTAAACAAAGGTAGTTTACAAATCCGTATGAAATGTGACTCGGGAGTAAGCTGACCTAAAGGCAATAAATCCCCTAGTTTAATGCATGACTGTTTCCTTTGGTACATATGGGGAGTGGTGGGGGGATGGAGCATTCAGCTCTTTTTTGAGACGGGGAGGGGGTGCGTTTGGCGTTGCCCTATTTAAACCATGTCGTGGACACATTTCCTGATGACACAAATGGGAACGCTAACAAATGTCCACATTAATAAATACTACGCCCCATTACTATTTCTTTTTTTTGACCATTTTCAATTCTCTACCTTCATTGATCTGCCAAGTTATTTCAACTATGAACCCTACAATAGGTGACCAGAATCACTCATCTAGATTGCGTGCCACGAAGTGGAAGTGTTTTTTAATTGCTAAAGGCCTATTACTATATATATATATATAGTTGGATCTTTTTAGATTTAAACACCACTAATATCCCCAGGTTTGACTTACGGCCACGTCTTTTGTAAAGTGTATTTAATGAATCATTGATGAAATATCAAGGACAAGGTTCGCCTATATTTTCAAAAAGAATGCGGGAGTCCGTTTTTCTTTCCCCCCACTGTATGATGCCTGGTGAGCAATTAACAACTCTACCATTTTTGTGTGAGAATGCAAACAAGTAGGCTACTTGCCCCTCGCTGAGTGCATTAGCATTTGACAATGCCCATACATAGGCCATTTGAGGAATGCACCATGGTGAGAAGATTCGCTGAATAAAAATGTATTCAAAGTTTAATTTGGCTAATGTAATTTACTTTACATTCAGATTGTTCTTGTAGGCAAATTAATCTCGCCAGCGTTCATACCAACCTTGACGTATGTTCAATGTCATATTAACCACCATATTTGTTATGAGCATGGGTTAGTCAATTGTGGAATAATCCCAAATGATTTGGCATTGTTTGTTGTCGGTACCTTGGTCCTCATGTACTTTTGAAAAGTAGATGGCGCCCTCTGCTGGACATCGAGATTCCATGATTATTGTCCTAGTATAGAAATTTATTTTATTCTAGCTACCTTTGTTAATTTTTAAACAAACCACTATCAATGTTTTCATTCACCACAAACCTGCTCTTATCAAGATTTTGTCTTTTCTTATTTTAGGAGTCACTTCATGTGGACAAGCTGAAGAAACAGGACGGGAGATGAAGAGATTCAGAATGGACAATACCAAGGTCTGCAACAAGTGTTGCGCTGAATTCTTTGATGAGACTGAATTCCAGGAACATGAGAAAAATTGCACTAAAAGTCAACAGGTGGTCATCTTGAGGAATGGCTATGGGAACGGGGTTCCGGAGGACCATTCACAAGGTTCTTCCGATGGTGCAAATAGTGACCCTGATGATGGCCAGTCAAGCAGTCACTCCCTATCCAACAACCATACAGAGTTGGCAGACGAGATCAAATCGATTGCAGAGGAGTCGGGTCAAAAAGACAGAACAGAGATGTCCCCCAGCTCTGAGATGACGTTCAGATCCAGCAAGATGCAAGATTCAAATGTAACTCTAGAGTCAATGAGTGCCACTAAGGTGGCTGTCACTCAGCATTCTTCAAAACACGCGCATCTGTCGTCATCCAAAGAGGCGCTGCAAACCATACCAATGATCTTGGAACAGTTGGTGTGTCTCCAGCAACAGCAGCTCCATCAGATCCAGCTGACGGAGCAGATTAGAATTCAGGTGGCCATGATGGCACCTCAAGGTCTCCACTCGGCTCTCGGGGCCGCAGTGGACCCACTCAAAGCCCTCGGTGCCCATCTCTCTCAACAGCTCTCTGCTGCCGCAGCTCTCATAGGTAAAAGAACAGGCAGTCAGAGCCTCTCCATGGAGACCATGAAGCAGAGTCGACTACCTCAAATCACTGGTATCCCCACCTCTTTGACTGAAGGACTGGGAAACTTCACCACTAAAGCTGACATTTCAAAGGGAGTTTCAGACCTGGCCCATCGCCTACCAGCAATTTTGCCACAGACTGCCGGGGTCAATGGTTTCCCCAGCCCCTTTGCTGGCCTTCAGGCTGGTATTGAGGCCTCTAAAAAAGCAAAGGCCAAGATGCTGAATCTTCCTTCCGAGTCAAAGAATAGCGAGTCACCATACAGGCACAAGTGCAAGTACTGTGGCAAGACTTTTGGAAATGATAGCGCTCTGCAGATTCACCTGCGTTCTCACACTGGAGAACGGCCTTTCAAATGTAACATCTGTGGTAACCGCTTCACCACCAAGGGAAACCTCAAAGTGCATTTCCAAAGGCACAAGGAGAAATACCCCAACATCAAGATGAACCCCCATCCTGTTCCAGAGCACCTCGATAACATTCCCACCAGCAGTGGCATTCCCTATGGCATGTCCATGCCCTACGACGAGGCCAACCTCACCGACGTGAAACCAGTGGTCGGCAGTCCAATGGCTGGGCCCCACCAGTCATCTATACCAGGGTTGAAAAATCCATTTGAAGGCATTATGAGTGATCAGTTCTCCCTGAGGCCCTCGCCATCACCAAGTGAGTCTGCATCGCTTTCCTCAAACATGTTTGGCCACGACGTGGGCTTCGAGCAGATCCAAGATTCTAAAGATCTGATCAGAGCACTGCACCACGTCAACGGCGGCGGCCAGTCGGGAGATCAAAGCTCTGGAACGGCCAAACTCCAGCAGATGGTCGACGGCCTGGAGAAGAGGACCAAGGATCCCAACGAATGTGTCATTTGCCACCGGGTGCTCAGCTGCCAGAGCTCTCTCAAAATGCATTACCGCACGCACACGGGCGAGAGGCCTTACAAGTGCAAGATCTGCGGCCGTGCGTTCTCCACAAAGGGCAACCTGAAGGCCCATTACGGGGTGCACCGGGCCAACACGCCTCTCAGGATGCAGCACTCTTGTCCCATCTGCCAGAAGAAGTTCACCAACGCCGTGGTCTTGCAGCAGCACATTCGCATGCACATGGGCGGGCAAATCCCAAACACCCCCGTGCCAGAGAGCCAAATCGAGGCTGCCGAAGCAATGGATTCCGTGTTGGACGACGAAAGGTCCATGGATATCAACGGCTTTGATGACAGTATGGATGAGCCAGAGGAGGAGCTGCATTCCAAAGAGATGCCGACCGAAGTGTCTCTACCACCTCCTACCACTGAAGAGCCAGCACACCAGCAGCCCGCTCCTCTTGCATCTCCCTTTTCAAGCCTGGAGGTTTTAAAGGATCTCTCCTCCGCTCTTTCACTGAAGCGCCAGAGCAGCACTGCCTCAGAAAGTGAGGGGACGTCCAAGGAGTCTCCCCCTACGTTGCAAGAGCAGGTCTTTCACAACGACCGTAGTCCTGCCATCTCGGAGGCTGCCATGTCCTACCATTCCTTCTCCCCCTTAACAAGCATGGCCAATGGCCACACAAAGTCTCCAGACTCTGAGGATGATTCCCCACAGTACGCTTCGAGACCAGACTCTGATGGTGGTGCTCAAGAAGGCAACGAGTCCAGTGGAGCCCTTGACCTCACAGCCCCCAGCAGCTTCGTCCCTAAAGTTATTAAAGACGAACCTGGCCTGCCCTACACAAATGGAGATTATGGTAAATATGTTTTTTGTTTTTTTTGACATATTTTACAGATATTATTATGAAAATAATGCATTGTTGTTCCTGCCCTTAATATAATCTTTCTTTTTGCAGCTCACCTGCCTTTCACCAGAATGCCCCTTAGTCTTGCCGGTCTGGAGATGAAGATTCCTCCAGAGAATCCCCTGGGGGCCCATGGCTTGTTTAGCTCCCAGCTGCCACAGGGAACTGGCATGACGTCATCCAACTCCAGTGTGTCGCGAAGGTCTACCAAACAGCATCTCTGCAATGCCTGTGGCAAGAACTTCTCATCTGCCAGTGCCCTTCAGATCCATGAACGCACTCATACCGGGGAGAAGCCCTTTGCCTGCACTATCTGTGGGAGAGCTTTCACCACCAAGGGAAACCTAAAGGTATGCATCCTCTGGCACGAAAAGCTATCACCTATTATTTTATTAACACAACTTTTCAACAGAGCATTAATTATTTTTTGTTTGTTTCTAGGTACATGTTGGAACCCACATGTGGAACAACACTTCGAGGCGTGGCCAGCGTATGTCATTGGATAATCCAATGGCTCTGATGGCCATGGGCTCCGAAGCGAAGATGCAAGAGATGATGCAAGCGCCCAAAGAGTTGGGTCCTCCAGCCATGAACTTTGACCCATCACTATGGAACCAGTACGCGGCTGTCTTCAGTAGCGGCATGGCCATGAAGACCAATGAGATCTCAGTCATCCAGGGGGGTGGGATCCCATATCCTGGTAGCCTTGCTGGTGGGCCTATGGCTGGCTCTACCGGTGGCCTAATGAAGATGGACGGGTCCCACTCTGGCCTGCCTGCTTCCATGGCTGAAATGGAAAAGAACGGCTCTGGTGGTGTGTCAAAATCACAATTTTCCCATTTTATGGAAGAGGGTAAAATCGCTGTCAATTAGTCATGAAGGTTAGAGCCAGTTACGCCTGGAAACTACCTGTACAATCAATACTGAGTAAATCTTTCAAGGTGGAGAGTCTGTTCAGTCATGCAAATCATAAGTGTTATTTGTAGTTGACCTATAACTACTGTAGCTGTATTTACTTTTTTAACATGCGGGTATTTTTTGTGTGACTTGTGTATCCAGATGTTGAATGTATAACTACTTGAAACTGCTACACATTGTCTTTCTGACGTGCTTTTGAAGGATTTTCTCTAGGATTGGGAAACGTTTCAGGGTGTGACTGAATATGGATACTGTGTTGTAGTGTTTATGGGAATAATAGTGTGCTTAACCATATTTCTTTGTACATGACTACTCGCTTTCCCCTTGTGTGCTATAGATTTTATCAAATTGTACAGTTTTTTTGCTTTTCGAAAAGAGTCAGAAGTTAGAGTCTGAATGATTCCAGCATTTTTTATTTTAACCAGATGCCCTTTGTCATCCAATTGACACAGATTACAAACTGGTTTTCACATGGTTACTGATGCTGAAATGTTGGTTGAAATGTATAATCTTTGTGCCTAATTCAAATTTATCTTGAATGCATTTCAATTACAATAAAGGCCCTTTAGACTTATACTTAAGCATGTCTTACAGTATAACATTGCATTTGTTTTTTCTTTTTTTTTTACCCTTTTATTACAACCGTTTACAAACTGATTAAAATGTTTTTGCTACTCCATTCTAGTCCTCTTGTAGAACTGTTGGCTGAGCTACAGAATGTTCAATGCTGTCGTGCCTGCACTTTATTTATATTTTCAAATGTTGGATTTACATTCTATCAGTGCATTTCAAGTCCCATGTTTTTTTTTGTTCTTATACATGCATTTCATGTTCTACTCGGGGATAGCAACTCACTTTGTTTAACTAACTTGTGAATTTCTTTTTTTTTTGACTTTTTTTTTCGTAATCTGCAATTGTTCATGTTCTGTAAACTCATTATTTATATTACACAAAAATGTGATGGGGGGTCTATTCTACCTCATTTAGCTTATGATAGGTTTTCATTCTTGCCCCCCTTATATCAATGCAGAATTTTCATTAGCTGATACATTCGTGACGCAAAATATATTTCATCCTCAAACTGAGTTCAACAGTAATGAATGTATCACTGGTCACTTTACACAAATCAGAATGGTCAGTAAAAGTTTACGGCTACTCCTGCTGTACATTCCCCATTAATATGCATATGCCACGGTGTGCCTTTCCTAAAAAAAGAAATAATAAAAAAAAAAAAGCTTCTGAAACAGTTAAGTAATGTCTAGCCGTTTTACATGTTTACAATGTATTGTTTCTCACTAAGTGTTACTTCCAGGTCTTTAAAAAATAAAATCAATGTGACTTAATGATGGCTTTCCTTTCACATGTTTGGATGGTAGAAGATGAAATGCATTTGGCTACACTAGGTTGGCTAACATGTAAATATAATGCTTTGGACGTATATTGTATATTTGAAAAACTATAACTTTTCACTACAATGAAGGGCAATAATATAATTCCTTCTACAAAATGTAACTTCTATAATATTGGGATGAATTTAAGGTTGGGTTGGATTCAGTGCTGTGTGTTACAGACTCATTACAACCCATTGAAGGACAGTTCTCGAGCCTCCGCCCAGAGCGCAGACAGCGGAGAGATTGTGCTGGAGCTCAGCGGAGGCTGCAGGAATGACGGACAATATTCCTTTACAACCCGTGAGACGCCACAAAAGACATGACAGTAAACACAGGAATGGGTAAGGGTGTTATACCGAATAAAAATCGCTGAAAACGTTTAAATATTTACAACGAAAAAGACCCGGTGTTCGCTCGTCACATACTGTCGATGCTGATGTCATTGTTTACATGTCGTCTTTTCGACATTGTCGAAACAGCTGAACAAGCATTTCTATTCAACATGGCAATTGAACAAATTTGACTGTAATATATAAATTGTAGTGTAGTTATATATATCATTTATTGTCTGACGGCTCCCTTGGCGCTGGGACATCCGTGTTCCGTTGGAACAAGTGCAGCGCGACGCCCATGTCAATATTTGCTCTGTTGACTATGGGATTGTCTCAAACCCAGACGGCTTGCCAACATGTACGCCATGGCGGGTTTAAAATTAACATACGTGCTTCGACACTTGCTATTATTCTAACCCGCCCGGGGTTAGGTTATCTCGGTGATAACCTTGTGTCTGGTGGAAAAGGAACGAGAATAGATGCTAGATGCTGGCTGCACAGATTCTAGGCTGGCGTCTATGGATAGCATCGATGATGTCACCTAAACACATGCTTAAGTACAGTCTTAGTGACATATTTGTTCTACTTTAGCGTAATGTAATCAATATATGTGATATAAAGCAGATGTATCAATTTATATCGAGAGAACGGCTATTATAAATATATCAGTTCTTGTCCGGTCTCAGCTCTGGTTGGCATCACAGGCCTTCATTGACCAGATAGAGAATACTGGTAGTTACCGTTTCCTTAGTTGTCTTAAATTTCACATGTATTCTGGAAGTCTCTATTACAAATCAATTAATGTAAACATGACATTTGTTTCCTTTTGCATCTGATTTCAAAATTAAATAAATATATATCTATATACAAAAGTAGCACAACATTAAATTGATTGATTTCAATACTTTCTAATCGAATGCTACAACCAATCAATCAATGAAGCTGGACTCAAACAATGTCTATCAATACATTCATGATAATTTAAAAAATAAGATGAATGAGATATGGATGCAAAAGGATGACCAGGCTATCAGCTAGACTAAAACAAATATTATATTTTCATGAGTAAGGCTTGCAGATTCTCTCTTCTCACATGCCTAAAAAAAAGGAATCATGGTCATTCATAGAAAAGTAGGCTATGCAGTAACATTCCATCAGGAGTACAAATTTAAATTCATGGCAAATCATAACCGTAAACCTTAGCATAACATCATCTTAATATCCTCCTTTTCATAACAAGTAGCCATAACCACAAAATAACGACATCCTACCTATTTGGACTATTTGGCACTGTTCTCTACAAATTCTTCCTAACGTGTGAATGTAATTGTGAACCAGGTGCTGCCCGGTGTCTGGGTGCTGTGGCATGGGAGACCTCCGCCCCCGCACCGTGTGGCTCGGCCACCCAGAGAAACGGGACCAGCGATACCCCAGGAACGTAATTAACAACCAGAAGTACAACTTCTTCACCTTCCTGCCCGGGGTGAGTGTCAGCCACGGGTCACTCCCCAACACACTCCCCCAGCTCACCAGCCCTCAACACATGTAGGGACTAGTGTCAGACCACAACGTCCTGTAGGTACTAGTGTCTAGTCCTCGGACCACAAAGTCCTGTAGTTTCTAGTGTTCAGTCCTCAGACCTGTAGGGACTAGTCTCTAGTCGCGGACCCCAACGTTCTCTAGGGACTAGTGTCTAGTCCTCAGACCACAACGTCCTGTAGGGACTAGTGTTTAGTCCTCAGACCTGTAGGGACTAGTGTCTAGTCCTCAGACCACAAAGTCCTGTAGGTTCTAGTGTTTATTCCTCAGACCTGTAGGGACTAGTCTAGTCCTCAGACCCCAACGTTCTCTAGGGACTAGTGTCTAGTCCTCAGACCACAACGTCCTGTAGGGACTAGTGTCTAGTCCTCAGACCTGTTGGTACTAGTGTCTAGTCCTCAGTCCTCAACGTCCTCTAGGGACTAGTGTCTAGTCCTCAGACCTGTAGGGACTAGTCTCTAGTCCTCAGACCAAAACGTCATGTAGGGACTAGTGTTTACTCCTCAGACCTGAAGGGAGTAGTGTCTAGTCCTCAGCCCTCAACGCCCTGTTGGTACTAGTCTCTAGTCCTCAGACTTGTAGGTACTAGTGTCTAGTACCCAGACCTTAGTGTCCTGTTAGGACTAGTGTCTAGTCCTCACCCCTCATCATTTGGTTGATTAAACTAATCTCACAAAGTTCTTTATCAATCGTTTTTAGGTGATTAATTAACAAATTTACAACAGTCAAAACAATCTTCATTAGTGGCCGATCTAATGACGCCCAGGAAAACTGGCTATGTTAGCTACTGAGGTCATGTGATCTTATGTGACTGTTAGCCAATCAGAAAAGGACACTAGCGAATTCTAATCTCATTCAATTTTTGCACATATTTAAAGTGTAAAATATGCCTTGTTGCCTAATTAGCAAGCATTCGCAGTATAAGGAAGTGTTCATTTCCACATCCAGACGTTTGAAATCATCTTACAAACTTGCAACATATGTAAGTACTGAAAAAGTGGGCCAATTGTTATTTACAATAAGCCTTGTTAAAAGGTGCAGGTCACATCCTGTATAGGCATGTTTTGATTATTTGCTAGTGTTGAGCCATATGCTCATCAAGCCTCAGGGAACACATTCAAATCGGCCCATGTTAGATCCATATGGTATTATACTAGATGCCAATATTCGGTCACATTTCAAGAATCAATAGAGGCGAGTGGTTGTGGTTTTCGCCCAACAATACAGTCTGTAGTCTAAGTACTGCTTATGCCAGCCACATATTCTCCACCTGTTTTACATATGAATTTGCTTTCCAGACATTCAGTGGTCTTATAGTCTTATGGGATTTTTGTGTATGGACTTAGCCATTAAAAGTAGCCCCAATTTGTTTGAAAGGGATAAGACAAGGCCAGCCCGTTTTTGCATTGCAAAGCGTGGTGCGTCTTTATTGAGTGCAATATCATAAACATATTGTGGAAATGTGTGCACTCAATATTTTCTAGCTTGCCGGTTCTATTTAGATTCAAATTTCCATTCGCATGTAGCAGTAATAACTTTCTGTCGCACCAAAATTGAATTTCCCTTGTTGGTAAACTTGCACATGGTGGTAAGACACAAGAGGGAGTGGCGTGATATGACATGCAATGTCACAGCTTGACATTGCAGAAACAAAAGTATTTGTTTATCGTCTCCTCCCCTGTCTGCTCTTTGAGTTCTAGCTTCTTTTCAATTCTGCTAGTCTGAAATATGGTGTTTGCAGTAGGGAATATTCATTTCATTAAAATGTTCTAATATATTTCTTTACATGAATTTAAAGATGTGCTTACCAAATGAATGTAAAACTCAAAATGCATATGTTTTTGCTTGAATTAAACAAGATATTCAAAAAAGGCTCTTTTGCTTGTCTATTTTGTGTTTGCAGGTTCTATACAATCAATTCAAGTACTTCTTCAATTTATACTTTCTGCTATTGGCCTGCTCTCAGTTTGTGGACGAACTGCGACTTGGGGCTCTCTATACCTACTGGGTTCCTTTGGTAGGTAGCCCTTCATAGTTGTCGTTTTGGAAAAATGGATAAATTATCGGCCTATTGTTATGGAGAAAGCTTATTAAAAAATAAAGTACGCTGAATAGGCAACTTCTGTACTGAATAATGCTTTAGAATTTTTGTGTCTAATTGTATCATGATCTCTTCCTAGCTAGTGGTGTTGTTCATCACGATCGGGAGAGAGGCGGTGGAAGAGATCCGGTGTTCTATTAGGGACAAGGAAGTCAACTCCCATATTTATTCCAAGCTTTTGCCAAGGGGTAAGAGTGCCAACATTTTGGATTGCTATACTTTACTTAACCACAATTATCAAAGATTGATGTAAGCTTGCCTTGCTGTTTTATTTTCTCAGATGCTATAAGATGTTGGGGCTGGGTGCTGTTAAAATGTATAAGGGCTTGGGGAAATGGTTGGTAATTCAAAGCAGAGATTTAAAAGTGTACATAAGAGAGGTTGGTATAAAGTGCTACTAGCAATAAAATGCAGGAGACCGCTTGGGGTTTCCCTTGATGTGGCAGCTTGTCCGAACCATAAACAAAATGACTGGTGGCCTCCATGATCGCCGCCTCAGTGCAAATGTTGGCTGGTTGATGGTGTAAACTTAATGGTGTAATATGGTTGGATGTAGAAGCAAAGTTCACCACAAACATGTTTCTGTTGATTCCAATCAATGAAGCCAGTACAGCACCAATTCATTACCAGAAAACGTTATTGTTAAATACATAATATTCTTAGTTTCCAATGGAAGTTTTGTATAGCATAATGGGTGGATCTTGCACCATTGTGCAAACATATAATTAAATGTTTTATCGTTATTCTTTTTTTATCTTGAAAAAAACCCATATAAGTAGTTAAGGGAAACATGAAACTATGCAAAGCCATCTGAACGAACTGCCTAGCAATATTAATGTTGTTTAATGTCTTACATATGCAAAACCTAGAGGTCACGGCAGGGGGCAGGGGTCAGTGACCCCCTCCCAACTCCCCAAACAATTTTGCCTCCTTATTCCAAACGGAATGAGAGGAAGGGCTGAACACACCCAGCATTCTTACATGAGAGTTTGTGTGCAGAAAATGACTTTGCTGCACACAAAATCCACAGCGGGACTGTTGGAGCACAGACCACAATATTCACAAGAGGTCACAGATTCACAAAGCATATTTTGCAGGGAGAGGTTTTACTATGCCTTTTGAATGACGTTAATGGTAACAGGATGTCAGAGGGCCATAAATCCTGTAGGATCCATGTTGAAAGTATACATGGATGGGTCAGAGTTTTGCCTGCTACCATCTGGCTGCACTCAGTCCGAAGCAGATTGAAATGTCCAAAAAGCAGGTTTAAATTATTGTTCAACTTTGAATTACTATTACCACCGTTGTCTGCCCTTCATCTCTATCTTCCGTCGGTTTAATGATATCTGCCTTCATCTTTTCAGGCACGGTGAAAGTTAAAAGCAGTGGAATTCAAGTGGGGGACCTTATCATGGTGGAGAAGGTTTGTACTTTTCCGTCAAAGCAACACTGGTAATATAGGGGTAGGGCTGGTTAAGCCCTGTGCCCTGGGCCCTGTTCTGTGTCATCTTGTTCTGTTAAAGGATAGTCAGGTTCTATTTCCATGACAAGGAAGTTAAGGGACAAGAGGGCAGTTAATCTTCACAGCCACTAGACCTGGGACAGAGGTGAAAGGAGTTAGTAATGATTTTGTAATCTTGTGATCAATGCTTTGCTTCAGCCTGTCAGATTCAATGCCCATGTCGCGCATATACACCTTGAATAGCTTTTTGTTGAATCTCCGGCACAGATAAAATACAGCACTATTTATTAATGTTTTCCCCCCTCTCCTACAAAAACCTATAAGCATTTGGCAAAAAAACAAAAGGGTTTTTGTTCCATTTCACATATCTCAGCACTTGGTGTAAGCATACTGATTTCTTGATCCGCCACTCATTCTTGTGGCCGGGGAGGAATCTCTTAAGTCTGTGTGCGTGAAATATGAGATGCAGCCCGTCTTCAATTTCCAACAGGAGACTTCTTTCTCAATCAACCACTTCAACACATCTGAAAGAAAGGTCACTCATGTGTGTTGCAACACACATTTCTCAATGATTAATTGGCTTTAAACGTTTGCTGAATTAAAAAAAATATATATATTATTATTATTATTATAACTTTATTCAAGACACAGGAAGGTCCACAAAGATTGTTTTTAATATTGGCAAAATGGGCTGAAAGACATTCCCTTTTAGAAAAGTATCGGCAACAGGAGATCTGTCAAGAGGATCAGCCCAGGCAGTCAACTTGTGAATACATGAAGAGGTGTTACAGTGTGGGCTTAATGTTCAGTGTAATGTTAACAACCAGGCCCCATGGTTCCCTACATCACAGAGGGATATGTTACTGTGGGGGTCTTGGTGTTTAGCATGCCAGACTCCATGTAATGTGGAACATAAAACACTGAAAGTCTCACTTAATCCAGTTAAAGGGCGAACAAGGAGGCGGTGGAGGGAGGAGGAAACGTGCAGGATCAGGATATGATGCTTAAGTCCTGTGTTGTTGTTGTTGTTGTTTTTTCTTCTTCCGCCTGTAGAACCAGCGTGTTCCTGCCGACATGATCTTTTTAAGGACCACAGAAAGAAATGGTAAACATCTGCCAGTCACTCATCCACATCTCCACGTACAGGCAAGCTACCAGCTTGACTGGGGAAACGGCCTGTAAAAAAAAAAAGAGAGAGAAAAGAAGGGGTGTTGAGATGTTGGGATTAGCCCCCAAACGCCTGGACAGGAAGTTCCAGGCAGCATTGTAATTCGGTGTTGTGCTACATTGGTGAATGCATTGGTGGTGGGTGGTGACTCTTCTGTATAGTGTATGTGTGTTGAGATGGTGGCCATGCAAAATAACAAGCCTTTATTTTTATTTTGGTCTGTGCCGTTCCTTCTTTTGTCTTTCAAATTTAAAGATAATGGAAAGGCGATTTAAGGCATGCAAAACGAGAGAAAAAAAATGCAAAGACTTTTGCAGAAGGAATAATCAAATGGGGATTAGAGCAAAAGATTTGTCAACGATTGCACAAACTTGGGGAATTACGTTGCATTGTATATTTGCACATATACAAAATAGTCTTTTGTCCATTCAAAACAGAAGCCTCTCAGAAATAGAAAAAAAAAAAAAAAAACCTGTAATGGATATGACAATTAAAGGTAACCCATGTGCGGCAATATAGAGATTGCATTGCTTTGTGGCAAGCCTCTAGTTTGGGAGCCTGAAGCCATTGGGTGTTGTGGTTGTGTCTTCCTGTTGCGGGAAGAAAAACACCAGCCTTGTTTGACTGGAAATACTGCTTGGGTTATCTCTCTCCCATGTGGAGGCCATTAGGTCAATTATAAAGGAGCCTAGGCCAGCGTTGGGGGTTCTGGGCAGGATGACGCATGTCAGCCAACGGTGGAGGAGGAGGGAGGGAGGGTGGGGGGGGGTGGGTGGGGGATGTGCTAGAGTGGTCTCTGCTCCCCCACTACTCTGTCCCCCTAGTTACATGTAGCCCAGACCCATTCAATAACTGCAAAACTAGTTGTAGTTTTTTACCAAGTGGTTATTTACCATGCCCTCTATCGATCGGCGTTATTTTGGCTAATCATTCTGGGAGTGATTCTAAATAGTGTGAATAAGTTGTAAATTAAACAAACTAATAATGTACTTTAGTTTTTACATCAACCATATAAGACACATTTGATTGTAATCAAATGGGACTAACACCCCTCACCCACACACCATGTAAATCCGATGTGTTGGCGCCCCCTAGAGGGTGAATGTATAAATCACTTATATCTCCCTCTGGCAGGCTCCTGTTTCCTGCGGACCGACCAGTTGGATGGAGAGACTGACTGGAAGCTACGCCTCCCAGTGGCCTGCACACAGCGACTCCCCACTGCTGCTGTAAGTCATAGGCTCAGCCTTCAGGCCCAACCTTTAGAGGCTCAACCTGTAGGATACTTTGCTAAGCCTACACTCCAGCTTCACAATTCAACAGTTGGGTGGGGTAAAGTAAAGCCCTGGTATTCAACTTTGTTAGATTTCCTTGGGGGTATGAATCCTAAAATGTGTGAATGTGAATGGGTCCGTGTGATGCTTGTTAAACTAGCTGAACTAGGGACATTTCTGGAGCACAACTTTTCCCAGTTGTGCTGCTCATGTCAGTTGAAGATGTATCATTTCAAAGGCCACCGTCTTTGTATTCATCAGATCTACTTAATTCACCATAACCACAAATGAGTTGTAATGCAGTTTCTGTGATGTTTATTTGCATCCATCTTGCACAAATCAGCTGTGGTTTTAAAATGAACCACCCGCTTTGCAACTTTATGTTTTTTAACCGAACTACGTTTTCTTTTTCCAAAGGATCTTCTTCAAATCAGATCGTACGTATATGCAGAGGAACCCAACATAGACATCCACACCTTTAACGGCACTTTCACAAGGGTACGTTTATAACAAAATATCCTTCTGAGCTGATTGGTACATGTGTATACGCTCTCGGCACATTCTTATCATCACTTTGTTCTGTGTTGCAGGAAGACGGAGACCCTCCTGTCAATGAGAGCCTGAGCATCGAGAACACCCTGTGGGCGAGCACTGTGATTGCCTCTGGTAAACGTACTGGCTAGCTCACTCGCTTCAGCTTCCCAGAGTTTGAATCTAGTTGAATGATGACCTCCTGTTAGCTATTAGCTTACAGACTAGCTACGATTAATCATTATCTTTCCTTCCGCCGTCACGGATATGGTAATCGATATTTTATCTTTTCCGAATGCATGTGGGTGGACAACATAAAGTAGCACACACACACCGACACCGACACCGACACACACACACACACACACACACACACACACACACACACACACACACACACACACACACACACACACACACACACACACACACACACACACACACACACACACACAAACACGTTTGGTATATTGACAAGTAGCCAGAGGGCTCTGTAAGGCCTAACTAGCCCAAGTCAGCACGCTTCCTTTGTGGAGGAGCAGCCATTACACTTTAACCTATGGAGCCATGTGCAAGTCATTATGTAATTGGCCATCTAGATCTTCTATTGGGAGTTACGAACATCTCTTCATGTCAACAGTTTGTCTGGGAAATCTCTGTGCTTGACATGTTGGGGGTTTTCAATGGTTTTCTGAAATGTTATGTTTTTGGCCTGAGATGATTGTGTGTTTATAGGTTCTATAGTGGGGGTGGTCATTTACACGGGCAAGGAGCTGCGAGGGGTCATGAACACGTCCAACCCTAAGAACAAGGTACGATGTCGCACGGCACGCAACAACTGCATCTCACTGTTTACGTTGTGGTTGAAAAGTCCAACATAAGTCACTCATTGCCTACAACCCATTGACATTCCTCGCTGACAATATCAATATGCATACTTGGTGTTGTTCTTGTCTCTGTGATAGATGGGATTGTTTGACCTGGAAGTGAACTGTTTGACCAAGATCCTGTTTGGGGCGCTGGTGGTGGTGTCACTTGTCATGGTGGCCCTGCAACACTTTGCAGGACGCTGGTATCTCCAGATCTTTCGCTTCCTGCTCCTATTCTCCAACATCGTACCTATCAGGTGGGTTTCTCTGGACGTTGCCTTGTTTTAAATGAATACATTTCTACCTGCAGGCGACCTTAGCCAATAGAAAATGTGCAAAAGCCTTTGGTCAAAGGAGATACCGTCATGTGTTAGTTTAGCAAAGGCTTAGCTATTTGGGGCACTATTCTTCAAATATTCAATTGCTGTTTTTCTTCTTCTTCTTCCTCCTCATGATTACTGAATTTGTATTTTATGCACTTGATTTATTTTGTTATTGCTAATAGTATTCATTAGGTTGTTATTGTCCCCATTTCATCCAGTCTGCGTGTCAACCTGGATTTGGGAAAGATGGTCTTCAGCTGGATGATCAACAGAGACTCCAAGATCCCGGGCACGGTGGTGAGGGCCAGCACCATACCAGAGGAGCTGGGCCGCATCTCATACCTGCTCACCGACAAGACCGGTGGGGCTCCACTGATTAGTACCGCACCCCAAGTCCATGTACATCCTCCTCTAAAGACATTGGTTTTCTTGTTGTGTAAGACACAACTATATAAGGGCCGCTTACAGAGCCCAAAGTGAGTGAGTGTATTGGATTGTTTTGCCTGTTCTGCTCCCACTGCGTGCCACTAAACATGCTACTTATTGGTTCATTCAATCAAAAACGGGCCCCTGCTTTACACACCCTCCCAGTAGCACAACTTCTCCAGTGGCACTTCCTGAGAAATAAGCCATAACCTGTCAGATTTACAGCCGCCCCGCCCAATAAACCCATCAGGCATGCTCACCATTCAGAGCGCGAAGAAGCCGGTGGGGTCTATAGTTCAGATGTCAGCCTAATATATGTGCAGGGGCCTCTTAAGGTCATTTTGATATATGGACAGAAAATGCTTTTAAGGATGCCGAGGTTACAAAGGGGCTTACATCAGGATGCAGGGAATGGTTGCCTGGATTCAATTCACTTCTCTTTTGTTTTTTGTCTATCAGAATCAAACAAAAGGGTTTAATTGTTAACTTATGAATTATGCTGGAAGTTAGATTTGGTTTAGAAATTGCTCGTAAATCACTTATAAAGTTATTTCTAAATCTGAGTGTATCATTTTTTTAAAGTGTTGATTATATGCTAACAATCAACTAACTTTCTTTTCTAGTTAGTTGAAAACTGAAACTAAGCTTTAACCTTCTTCAAAACTTGCATGGAAACCAGCTGGCAGAAATTTCTTAAGTCTGAGAAGAATCCGATGAGAAAATCCTATCACATAAATAAAAAAAGAATGATTTAATTGGTTTTAATATCCCTGATTGAAACAATACATCTATTATCTTTGTCTTCACATTTACCAGGGACTCTTACCCAGAATGAGATGGTGTTCAGGCGACTCCACCTGGGAACCGTAGCCTATGGGATGGACTCCATGGACGAGGTCCAGAGCCATGTGTTCAGCGCATACACCCAGGTGAACACCATGCCTCCAACAATGCACTGTTGTGGTCATCCCAAATGGCCATCTACAGTCGTTATGTGTTAACAATGACTGAATTAAGACAGCTTGTTGGCATTTCCACTTTTTGTTTTTGTTGCTGTCTTTTCTGTTATGTGTGGTTAATCGCTGAAACATCTACACAATTTAAGGTTTTTATTTGAATTTGATTTTAAATCTGTGAAATCAGTGTTGTTTATAGGAAGAAACATGAGCAATAACAAACCAAACAAGAGTTGCTGTGCAAACAGCCCCGGGCAACGTGTTTTCAGAAATGCTTCAGGTTTTGTCATTATTGTTTGGCTGAATGCTTCCTGACCTCAGATGGCACACTTTGTCCCTTTGACACCAGAGGTTAGCGAGACAGGAAACTGGATTAGTTAGCTAGTGCTAGTGCTGGCCGGACCTGTTTAATGACGCCTCAGTTAGCCCTCCGGAGCGCACAGCCTCCCGAAATAGAACGGCCATAAAGCTCAACGCTAATCAGTCATATTTTCTCTACACATCTGGTTCTGTTTATGAGCCACTGGCCTCTCCGCTAATGATATGAACAGAGGTCAGCAAATGGCTTCAGGGATGTTTTGAAGATGAACTTCCGCCAGTTCAGTCTTTAATATGTACACAGAAAAAATAATACTCTGAGCGGTCCTGCCTCAACACTGCCTCAAAGCGCTCCGCACAAGCTTTTTCAAACAAGAGCCTTTTTGAAAGGCTCTTATTGAAATCAATAACCTAAAAATAAAGCACGACGGCAACAACAAACGTAACCGTCGGTTTGTCCTCCCCAGCCCCCCCACGACCCTCCACTGTCTAGGGCTCCGGCGGCCACCAAGGTCCGCAAGACCATCAGCAGCAGGGTGCACGAGGCGGTGAAGGCCATCGCGCTGGTGCACAACGTCACCCCGGTGTACGAGGCCAACGGCGTCACGGACCAGGCCGAGGCGGAGCAGCACTACGAGGACACCTGCAGGGTCTACCAGGCCGCCAGCCCCGACGAGGTACCAGCGCCCCACCTGCCCTCCGCCTTCGGGGGGGTTTCAGACGGCCTTGTGGCGCTGCACTGCATGCGTGGGCCTTGAGTCGCCTGTAGATGTTAAGACAGAAGATGGCACTGATAATTGGATACATTTGAAATATGGCAATTTGTTTCGGAGCCCAATAGGGTGAGAGAGGTGGAGAGGGAGAGGAGGAGAGGGAGAGATTAAATTGGACCTGAGGGAGATTAAGGCGTAACAGAGAGAGATTAAGGCGGAGTAGAGAGAGATTAAGGCAGAGCAGAGGGAGATAAAGCTTTAGCAGAGAGGGATTAAGGTGTAGTAGAGAGGGATTAAGGTGGAGCATAGAGGGATTAAGGTGGAGCAGAGAGAGATTAAGGCAGAGCAGAGGGAGATTAAGGTGTAGCAGAGAGGGATTAAGGTGTAGTAGAGAGAGATTAAGGTTTAGTAGAGCGGGATTAAGGTGTAGTAGAGAGGGGTTAAGGTGTAGCAGAGAGGGATTAAGGTGGAGCAGAGAGAGATTAAGGTGGATCATAGAGGTATGAAGGTGTAGCAGAAAGATGAACTGAACTGAAATAATCAACATCGATAACGTGTTAGTTATGACCATTATAAAACAAAATGACACAAAAATAAATATTTAAAAAATCAAAGGCTTTTTTAGAAACAAAAGTTAATGTGTCTTTTAGTATTAGACCGCCGATGACGACACTGGCATGGTAGGACTAGGTCGTTGCTGAAGGGCGGAAAATAGTGATTTTAATATGGCTGGTTACGCGTTTGAGCCTGTGTGGGACATGCCTGTAGTGTCCGACTGCCACCCAGTAGAGAGGGATCAATTTCAGGCTCCAGGTCCAACTTCAGATCGTGTGGGTGTGACTGGTGTGCGTGTGGGTGCTGCCAGAGCATGGACACTGCCATTGAATCGGTCTGCTGCCGAGAGGTCCCGGTCCACCTTGACCATCTAATGGTGGGATAAGGTTGCATAACCATGCATAGGGCATTTCGGATGCTGTGCGGCGAGAGAGAGGTTTTGGAAGTGGCCATGCTCTCTCTAAGGGACGTCCGAGCGGAGACACTGGAGCGCCCCATAAATAGCAACCAAGTAACAAGCCGAAAACGATCATTTCCCCTCCGGTTTTCTTTGATGTGTTTCAGTAATTCCTCCGTAAAGACGGACTCATTGCGGAAACGCAACGAGTTGTACAAACGCTGTAGTACCTACATATTCAAGGTGCTGGTTCTCCACAAAAAAAAGGTGGAGCGCATCCAGCCTGCGCGCATCCAGCCTGCGCGCATCCAGCCTGCGCGCATCCAGCCTGCGCGCATCCAGCCTGCGCGCATCCAGCCTGCGCGCATCCAGCCTGCGCGCTGTATAAAAACATTCAAGTCGAGCAGGAGATAGTAGTTGTTTAACCTTTTAGATTGAGTAGAAATACTTTTTAATGTACAGTTAGTAATTCAATTGACCAAGGGGCTGTATTTAAAGCTACAAAAATAATACAAAAAAAAACCTGTAACTTTCAACGAAACTCGTCGCTTCAGGCGTCCACACGAATCCTAACACGAAACTGCATAGGTCCGGTTTTATTTGAAACCACTCTGGGACCTTGGACCTATTAAAGAACATGGTTTATCATCTGCCTAATAACATGGTTATTAAAGACATGGTTTCACAAAAAAAAGACATGTTAGATGCACTTTGGGAGATACACCCGCGGATGAGCATAGATGCGAGGCGGATTCACGAGTGTCACGTTTACTTTAGGTGGAGGTTGGAGGTTGACTCTCTGGTGGATATTGATGGATATTGCACAGATGGATATTGCACAGATACATCTTACTATGAAACTACTTCTTTGAGTTGAACTCCCTCTGCATCAAAAATCCGCTAGACGGCGAACATCAGGGTGAGTAGAAAGGGACATTTGTCGAACTTCTGTTTACAGACCCGCCGTGGTTTAATTTGCAGCTTGGAAACATAGATCTGTGATATCGTCGGAGTAATCGTTGATACACTTTATGGTCGGCGTGCTAGCTTGTGGAGATTGACATGACAGGGGCTATCGGAGGGTTAGTCAGTTTTAAGGCTGCCAGCAAGGTACTGAGGGCTGGTTTCCTGTTCAAAGGTAGCCTGTGGAAATGTACGATTTACCCAGCTGCCTTGGCCCTATACAATTCATTTCTGCAGCCAGGGGCAATGCAATAAGATGACCCTCCTGTAGACCTGGTTGTTTGCTTTTCCGTAGCCATTTCAGCAAGCCTCAGAGCCTGACTTATTACCTGCTATGGCTGCTAGAGCCACAGAGTAGGAGTAGGTTACCATGCCAGTGATGTAGCTGATTGTTGAAATCCAACACGGCGGTGCCCTGTAACACTTTCACCCCTTTCACCGTACAATTTAATCCCTTTTAGCAAGTTCAGCCATTTTTAGTTATTGTACCAATGAGAAGGCAGACAATACATCTGTTGTATCAACTAAACTTCAAATTTCAGTTCAGTTCATCTTTAAGGTGGAGTTGGCGTGGACTCTATAGGCTGCGTCTAGGTTGTTGGAACCTGAAGGAGGAGGATTGTGTTCCACATTTATGTCCTTGATCAGTAGGAATCCTTTGAAGTTCAGGAAGAAGATTGTGGAATTCAACAGGGTCCATTTCCTGCGGTGTAAATACGGATTTCCTTAATGTGTTCCTCAGCCCACTGCACTGCGCTCCGGCCATTTCCCCCTATTTGAAAATTCCTCCTTGAGCAAACATATCTGAATGCAGTCATCGGCTGTTACTCCTTTCCGATGATCTATGGAATCTTTGGATAAGGTTATATGAAGTGTAGTGCAGTAATGAGCCACAGAAACCCCTGGGTTATTGTGTGCCAATGTTATTTTTGTAGCCAAATGTTCAATTGTGCGAAGGCTAGACCATGCGATTAATGTGTATCGAATTTCACCATGCTTAATGTCAAAGCTGTGATTGGTTATCATTCCTGGGGCCTTTCAGGAAGTCCTAATATAGACACGGACCATTTAGACTGTGGGCGCAAGGCTTTTGGCAGTTGCTCAAATTGTGTTTTTTTTATTCTATGTCTATGACTTTTCCGTTGGTGTTTTATATTTTTATACGATTACTGGGAAACCGTGGAAACCAATAAATTCGCTAAACTAATGATATTCACGATGGAAATAAAGCTGTGTTGACGTACAGGTCCAAAGTTGGAATCGATTTTATGCCGCTCAAGCTAAATTACGCCCAAATCACTTTATCATGCAGATCAAGGGTGATTCAAAGACCGTTTGTTGACATATGAATCATCTGCCTTGAAATCCTACTTAGAATGATGTCTGAGTCAAGCCACCCATCTTGAGCCCAGAAGCCAGGGCAAGTGATTCCAGAGAGCGGCTGCACAGGGCTGCTGTGGTGAATGCTGCCTCATGGCATTCCTCCACAGTGAATATCTCCAGACTGTGACTAAGACACAAGAGTCTGTGCACATCCCCGCTCCTGACGAAGGACGCTGAGGCCCTCGTCTGGTTAGAGCTCCAACGACCACGGGGGCTTAAGCACGACCCAGTGCGGTTCTTCCTCTTTGTTTCCAGAACCACAGAGAGGGGTTCCTCCTGGAACGGTTGCTGGATCACCGGCTTCCGTTTTTAGCCTCCCCTTTTTACGCCATCGGTCACCGGACTCTCGTCAGAGGAGCTGTGATGGATTGGCTGTGGGATCGTGGGTTGTAATCTCCAGTCTGGAACATATTGGAACTCTGTCATCTTTCTCCCCTTTTCCTCCTCCATCTAAAAAGCGAGTGCTCTCTCTCTCTCTCTCTCTCTCTCTCTCTCTCTCTCAGCACCCCTCCCCCCTGCCCCCCACTTACAATTCATTAATGGATGTCTTCTGTGGTCCTTCCTGAAGGACCTAGCAACGCAAACAATGTTTGGACCAAAAATGTGATGTTTTCTTTTTTTTTCTCTTTCTTTGGTCAATAGTCTAGAGTGCTGAAAATGCTTAGGCTACTGATCACGGCCTGGATGGTCTTCGTGCTCTTAACCAATCAATCACACTTAAGTGTCCTTCAGTATTGTTGCAGCTAATTCGATTCATGTGCCGATGAATCTCATGGACATGATGGCGGAGCAGGGTTTTTACCATTAAAAAATAGTTGGTTAATCAATATTATGATAGACATCTTTATGGGCATGAATGGTGCTTTTAAAGTCCTCCAATGTAATTGTGGCAAGCACTTAAATGGTTTTCCCCGTTGGAAAGTACCAAAACAGCTTTCTTTTGCATTCATTTTTTCGTCAATATTATTGGTTGATGTTTTCCCCTCGCATCATCTTTTTTTCAGGTGTCTTTGGTGCAGTGGACAGAGAGTGTGGGCCTGACTCTGGTGGGAAGGGACCAATCATCCATGCAACTGCGGACCCCTAGTGGCCAAATACTGAACTTCACCATCCTCCAGATTTTCCCTTTCACCTATGAGAGCAAGAGGATGGGAATCATTGTTCGGGTAAGGCCTGGTGTAACCAGGGGGCGTATATATTATTTTATTATATTATCATTGTTGACAAATAGTGTAAGTATGGTGGTCTACAGTTTGATCAATATTAATTAATCGTTTAGGTGGTAGGGGTCTTTTTTGTTATCAATGTTAATTAATCGTTTAGGTGGTAGGGATCTTTTTTGTTATCAATGTTAATTAATAGTTTAGGTGGTAGGGGTCAGTTGTATTATCAATGTTAATTTAAACTTTAGGTAGTGAGGTTCAGTTGTATAATCAATGTTAATTTATAGTTTAGGTGGTAGAGGTCAGTTGTATTATTAATGTTAATTAATAGTGTTGGCGGTGGTGGTCATACAATTATTTTGTTTTATTATAGATAGAAGTAATCGAATACCTATGAATCATATGACTGAGGGCTAGGGTTTATTTGGTTTTATTACAAATATAAGTTATATAATTGACTCATTTGCAGAATCCCTCACCTGGGGTTCTGTTCATAGAAAATACTTTGATATCGTTTCATATTTGTACAAATTAGGAAGCAAAACAAATGCCTTTCAAAGAGTGATCTGAGAAAGAGCTCAACTTGTGGTGAACTCTGATGACTCACTTTATTATTCGTTGGCGTGGCTAGACTGCTCAAAAAGCAGGAAGCCTGGGATTGTAACTTGGCTTCCTTGTGTTTTCGAACCGCTTTACATCCCATGGGCATACCTCAATAAGCTCTGCTTCTCCCAGTCCCGTGACCGCACACCTCTCCTTACCGCGAAAAAACATGGCGAAAAAACAATAAACATATAGATTAAACTGGCGTTTGTTTTGGTCCCTTTGCATGGCATTTATTATTTATTTGCATTATGCATTTAATGTGTGGAGTGTGTTGTTGGTTTTAGGATGAGTCGACGGGAGAGATCACGTTCTACATGAAGGGAGCGGACGCAGTGATGGCAGGGATCGTTCAGTACAACGATTGGCTGGAAGAGGAGGTGCATATTGGTTGTTTTATTTTTAATCAAATGTATGAACATTAACACTATCCTTTTTTGTGTGGGTATTTAGATAATATATAGCCGCTACTGTTGCCGTATTTAGTTGAGTCACTTCTTACACGAATAGTCCAGAGCGTCATTTGTTTCTGTGTCTCCCAGCATAACAAGCAATAAAGTACGAGGCGAAACGTGGGCGACGAATTGCTAAAACTTTGACGGATGATTTCCTGCGGGGCTGTTTGTATATTAACAGTGTGGAAACATGGCCCGGGAAGGCCTGCGGGTCCTGGTGGTCTCCAAGAAGTCTCTCACGGAGGAGCAGTACCAGGACTTTGAGGTGAGGGTCCTTGGGGGTCCGACGTGGGCCACTCACCGCTCACAGTGGGGTCCTTATGTAAAGCACAGTCTTGGCTTCTCCTCTCCGGCTGCCTCAGTCGGTTGTTTGTTTGGCCTTGAGGGATAATTGAGTCTTGCTGAAGTCATTATCGGAGCTGCAGTCTGTAGGTGGCTGTTGGCCAGAACCCTTTTACGTAACTCAAGATCATTAGTATTATGTATTAGTGTAAGTATATAAACCGTTTTTATGTTTTTATTATTATTATTATTATTATTAGTAGTAGTAGTAGTAGTATATTAGTATATATTTTTTTAATTACATAAAAAAATACATATTTTTCTTATTAAAAGAGAAAGCTCCTGACACACACGCATTCACCCCTCTTTTGCTATTGATATTGCATACCCGTCCCCAATTCCCCAAGGGCCCATTCAAGCATGGGCCCTTACTGATGCAGGGTGCAGCCCTTTCACCCCGTCCCCCTGGTCTCCTGCAGAGCCCCGTCTGTGTGAATGGGGGAGTGTGAACGTGTGAGAGTTTAGACTAACAGAGCCAAGCATGTGGGCAGCAGTGAGTCACTTAGCCAATGACTCACAGAGAGTTTGGGTTCCTGCATGAGTCATGCGGATTGTTTTAGCCTTATCTCACTTCTAAAATCACCAGAAGACATTTCAATGGCTCATAGTATTTGTGCGGCCACCCGAAACCATGGTAACTTGATCATTAGAAATGGGAGCCATCAGTAACATTGGGGTAACAATCTCTGTTTCCTCTTTCCAACGGGAGAAACATGCTTTTAATCATCTGGTCCACAATTGATTCGTTTAACATGCTTGCGATGCAGCAATTTCACAAATAAATAAATAGAACAGGATGGCTTTTTTCTTGATAGCTTCCTTCATGCGTGCATATGTTGCTCACCCTGACCTCTAGGCGCGGTACGTCCAGGCCAAACTCAGCGTCCACGACCGCTCCCTGAAGGTTGCCACGGTGATCGAGAGCCTGGAGATGGAGATGGAGCTGCTGTGTCTGACAGGCGTGGAGGATCAGCTCCAGACCGACGTCAGGCCCACCCTGGAGATCCTCCGCAACGCAGGCATCAAGGTAGGCACCCTAGGGCTAAGCAGTTAGGAAGCACTCTAGGGTTTATAGCAACCTAGGGCTAAACAGATTGATGGGTCACACAGCACCCTAGGTTAGACAGATAGACAGCACCCTAGGGTTACAGAGCACGCTAGGGCTGGACAGATAGACAGCACCCTAAGGAAAGACAGCACCCTAGGGCTATACAGATATACAGCTACCTAGGGATACACAGCTCCCTAGGGTTGGATGACGAGACAGCACGCTAGTATGTGGTGTAGTATATACTCTACTGCTAGAAAATGTGTAGTGTAGTAGGCCTTTCACACATGCACCGCAAGCCGATTATTCTGTATGTGGGGGTTTATGTGTGAACGCAAATGTCATAATCAACCCCTCATGTGTTGATGATGTTTCTATCATGGGACTGCGCGAAACCATGGGCACGGAGTGTAGCTGCTTCGTTTCTTTACGTCCCAACTTGCCTTTCAACCTCTGCTTTCCATCTGTTGATATTGCGGATGCGTCTAAATGAATGCAGTATTGTACATCACCGGTAAAAGAGTGTGTTAAAGTATTGGTAGCCTCACCGCCATTCTTTGATGTGTTGTAAACAGCACAATGTGACACACCGCTGCATACCTTTTTTGTGTGGCCCTTCCTCCTACATGCTCCACCCAGGAACCAGCCCTCGCCTAAAGTATATGGAGTATCTCCAATATGTGTAAACACGTCTGATGCCGCTTATCCCGGGTTGTGTGTTGCATGTGTGAATGGGCGACTCCGGATCCTCTCCAGACCTGATTCTCCAGAGTTCATGTGCGAAAGGCAAATAGGTGTAATGGATAGGGTGGTCAACCCCAAATCTGAAAGGTGTGGGTTGAATCCAATGCAAAATACCTTAATAAATATCAGCCGAATGAGTAATGGCTGAATAGTGGTTTTTAGAAAGTGTAGTAAAGATAAGTTCATATTGAAGTTGCTCACATTGAAGAAACCAATATCTATCCTTACGGTAATTAGATGAAATGTGTCATTTCAAAACCAAACCACTCAAACCTCCCCCTGCGTCTTTGACCTGTTCAGGTGTGGATGCTCACGGGAGACAAGATGGAGACGGCCACCTGCACCGCCAAGAACGCCCACCTGGTCACGCGCAACCAGGACATACACATCTTCAGAGCCGTGAGTACACAAGAGAGGGACCCTCTCTTCCTCGTGTGTGTGTGTGTGTGTGTGTGTGTGTGTGTGTGTGTGTGTGTGTGTGTGTGTGTGTGTGTGTGTGTGTGTGTGTGTGTGTGTGTGTGTGTGTGTGTGTGTGTGTGTGTGTGTAGTGGGCAGCAGTCCATTGAAGTGCCCTGGGGCAGTGGGAGAGTAATCCGGTCATAACAGGGCACTTTTTTCCTGAATGGCCTCACGGGTGAGGGTTAGGGTAAGGCTAGGGGTAAGGTTGGCGTAGGGTTAGGGTAAGGCCAGGGTAAAGCTAGGGTAAGACTAGGGGTGTGTTAGGTCTAGGCTATGGTAAGGATTAGGGTAGGGCCAGGGTTAGGGGTAGGGTAAGACTAGGGTTAAGCTAGGGGTAGGTTGGGGTAAGGCTAGGTTAACTGGAGGGTTATGGAAGGGCTAGGGTAAGGCTAGTGTTGTTGGCCGAGCCTCGTGGACCAGCCACTATACATCACCCAACCACACACCCCTCCCCAGCTCTCACCTTGGACAATCCCGGCCCAGACCAAATAAATCCCCTTGCCTGTCAAGCACAACAAAACCCAGGTCTAGCGCCCGGACCTCAAGGCAGGAGAACTCCCGGCCGGCCACTCCCAGAGGAGGCCCGGCGCTTCCTCATCTGTTTTTCAGGTTTTGCCCCCCCCCCCCCCCCCCCCCCCCACACGCCTTCCCCTCTGGGTGGCTGCCAGGGGGAGAGGAGGGAGAAGGAGGTAGGCTTGCGTACAACGGTGGTTCAGTGGAAGTGCACAACAATGGTTGGCAGAGGTTTCAAAAAAAGAAAGCCCCCCCCCCCTCCCCTCCCCCTCTCTCCCAGTGGATGGGAGATGGGGGGGGGGGGGGGGGGGACTCCAGCGCTTACATCTGGGTTGGCTTCCTGGACGACACCGGGGCCGTGGGCTGGATTGACGTACTCTGGGTTACCGCTGGTCAAAGGGTGTTGCTAGCAAGACCACTTGTTGACAGACTAACAATATACAAGATCAGCCCGATATTGTGATAGCACAGTTATTTTGTACACACTTTTTTTGCGATGTCTGTAACAAAACAGTCAATTTCAAAACCTGTTTATTTTCAACATGGGGGGGATAGTTAATTAGATAATTAATTAGATAATTAATATACTGTATAATATCAACTGCTGGGCTGCAGATAGAATGTGTCTACATATTTATCCTGTTTTTGTTGTATATTTGATGTCCCTAGAATGACTGTCATTATTGTGTGTGTGTGTGTGTGTGTGTGTGTGTGTGTGTGTGTGTGTGTGTGTGTGTGTGTGTGTGTGTGTGTGTGTGTGTGTGTGTGTGTGTGTGTGTGTGTGTGTGTGTGTGTGTGTGTGTGTGTGTGTGTGTGTGTACGCTAGGTCACAACACGAGGGGAAGCCCACCTGGAGCTTAACTCCTTCAGAAGGAAACACGATTGTGCTCTGGTGATATCAGGGGACTCACTAGAGGTAAGTGTGACAGACAGGCAGACAGACACTGGCCAGGACAAACACAGACAATGCACATTAAATACAGATAAACAGCACAAAGCAGGACATCATTTATTTTTTTAATCAAAATAAGAATTACATATAATGTTCTGTATGTGTGTGTGTCGATGCGTGATCCTCCAGGTGTGTCTGAAGTACTACGAGTATGAGTTCATGGAGCTGGCGTGCCAGAGCCCCGCGGTGGTGTGCTGCCGCTGTGCCCCCACGCAGAAGGCCCAGATCGTCCGGCTGCTGCAGGAACGCACCGGCAAGCTCACCTGTGCCGTGGGTGAGTCTCCCCGCCCCCACGCCCTGCTGCGGCCGTCCAACTGCACAATTGATCCAACAAAGCAATGTGTGCTTCCAGATAAGCTATCGGTTTCCCAGGATTACAGACACACACCCACAAACGGAGATCACACACACACACAAAATAAACCAATCTCACAGACACATATCACACACGCACACATGCACACATACACACACGCACGTACGGAGATCACACATGCACAGACATCACGTACCCACACGCAGCGGTGAGTCATAGATGTGAATCCTGACACTTCGACGGCTGTTGTTGTCTTTCAGGGGACGGAGGAAACGATGTCAGCATGATCCAGGAAGCCGACTGTGGCGTGGGAGTGGAGGGAAAAGTAAGAATCTGTCCCTCTCGTCAACACAATGCCGCGGCCATCTCCCTGCCGCCGCACCCCCTGTGGTCCTTCCTGCCAATATTGGCTGTCACATGTCAAGGGAGGGCTGACAACTCCGAGCATTCCTGTCTTTTTACTTTTGACTATGTGACGAGAGATGGGAAACGGAGGGGATAGGGAATGGCACTGAGCTTAGGATGATAGAACGGGTAATGATAGAGAAACTTTTTTGATCTTCAATCGCTTCCCAACACATTCATTCTAATATTGTCTCATGTGCTCTAACGGTAACCCCCGGTAATGCCTTTGCTGACCTTCAAACACCACCCCCCCCCCTTGTGTTGTCAACGACAGGAAGGTAAGCAGGCCTCGCTGGCTGCAGACTTCTCCGTGACTCAGTTCAAGCACCTGGGCCGGCTGCTCATGGTCCACGGCCGCAACAGCTACAAGAGGTCAGCCGCCCTCAGCCAGTTTGTGATCCACAGGAGCCTCTGCATCAGCACCATGCAGGTAGGCCCTACTCCTGACACATAACCACTGTGGGTATCATTAGAAGGGACATCTTAGACCACCAGGTGTGGGTTTGATTAATCATTACAAGCCGTTTGAAGATCTGCCTCTTCTGACATCACAAGTGGGTCCACCCAAATGTATGACAGATAGATGAGCAACGTTTGCTACAGTCCACTGGGTAGGCTGGTAGACTGATCTATCCAGCACACATCTAGGTGGACACGTCGACTTGTGATGTCAGAAGGGGCAGATTTTCAAAACGGCTTGTAGCAGTTAATCGCACTCACACCTGGTGGTATGATATGTCACCTTTAATGGTTTGTTTTGCATTTTATTTGTGAGGGTCGTTACCTGACAGCTTATTGATTTGCACTAGGCAACCACTGGGTTTGACGCCCCTAGTGACCGGAATCAGGTGTATCATTCAGGTGTGTTCGTTTTCAGTGTATCAACTTCGTTGGCTCATGTGAGTCGAGAGTTACAAAAACGGTCAAGAGGATTCTAGCTACCCCAAAAAAGGAAGTGAAAAATCAATTTGATGTTAAAAAAAGATCTTGCGCTTCAGACGTTTTAGCCAACGAGACAAAACCAAAGCAGACTCTTAAGGTCACGGATGATCGGCAAGGTCCAGTGGTCAAGCTCGCTACGGCTCCGTTCAAAGGTCTGACCATCAAAAGGGCGCGGTCCTGGATGAGTCAGACCAAGTGGGCACCGTGGTGGCCTTTCTGCCCAGTTCCCACTCCAACAGCTGCATCCAAGGTCCTGGTCCAGCCCCCCCCCCCCCCCCCCCCTGCACCACCACCACCACCACCACAACCACCACCTCTGTGGGACAGCCTGTGACTCACTTGACCCGCTCGGCCTTCTTGAGACCTCACAAGGCCCCCCTCCTCCTGCACCACATGGCTCCTGTCTGTCACGTCGAGACAAACCACAACAAACTACTGACACGTCTCAGTCCTGGGCACACCTGGCTGGAGAATCTGTCTGGCTGCGTCAATATTCTATGTTAAATATTCATATCCCCATCCACATGTTTGATAGAATGGGTCTTAAGTGAAAGAGTTATTAATGCCGAAACGGCAATGGTTGCAGCCCTGGGGGGTCTTTCAACATCATTGGCATTAAGACCTCTTTTAGTAGTGAGTGGTGTGAATTATTTATTTCCTCATTGTAGTTATTTGGGCGTGAATGTTTTTCTCGCTTAGATACTGGACATGCTGCTATCCTCTTTTACCACAGTTTGTTGTTGACTTGTGTTTTGGTATGTTCTAGGCCCGGGTCCTCTCCAAATGCCCTCATGCGTTAAATATGAAAAGCGAGTAAATGATGACTCACACTTAATAGCTCAATGACAACGTTGTGCTCTCTGCTCGCAGGCCGTCTTCTCGTCTGTGTTCTACTTTGCCTCTGTCCCGCTCTACCAAGGATTCCTAATCGTTGGGTGAGCTAAATACTTTAACTAAGCGTGACGTCTCCCTTGGGCATCTGCTCGCTTTGTTTCACTTGACATTCTCTCTGTGCCTCAAGCCCTGTCCAGCTTCATGTCATAAGAATCGGGGGTGGGGTTCGGGGGTTACATTATGTCATCGCAGAAATGCACTTTTAGGTTGAACTGATCCCGATGGTAGAAGGATATTTTTGTGCAGGTGGAAAACGCAATGCTAGCACAATGCAATACAAATACAATACGGCCGCCCTGACTGACCACGGCTTTTGTGTTGCAGCTACTCCACCATCTACACCATGTTCCCCGTGTTCTCCCTGGTGTTGGACAAGGATGTGAAGTCAGAGGTGGCCATGCTCTACCCGGAGTTATACAAAGATCTACTGAAGGTGTGTGACGGCACACTGTGGTTGGATGTTTGGTCCTTTAAAAAGCATTGTATTCTACGATTTTCACGGACATGGGCAGCATAGTTTAATGGTTCTCTTGTTGACAACATTCAGTGAAATAATCCAGAAGAGATCAAGAGACTATGTCTGTGCATCTGCCAAACATTCCTGAGAAGATTGTCTGTCTAGAAACTTGTAGATGTAATGCTTTACTTTTGTGCCACAAAAAAGCCGATTTGTTGTCCAAAAAACAGATGCATCCAACACACAAGCTTTTCACAAGCTTTCCTTGATTCATTGTACTTATTCCTGGAACAGACTTAACATGGATGTTTCAGAAAAATAGGAAGCCTTTTAGTACATTGAGGAGATGTTTGCCTGTGGCTAGGTGACCTGTCTTAAATGCATTTCTTAACAACACTGGTACTGTATGCCAACTACGCTGAGCATTTATTGGCTGTTCTCCAACCCTAACCCTACTCCTACGGAGGGATCCTCACTTGATCCTCACATTATTCCAAATATATTATATTGCTCTTATCGTTTATTGACTTGTTTTTGTCTTCACAGGGCCGACCGCTTTCCTTCAAAACATTCCTAATATGGGTGCTAATAAGCATCTACCAAGGTACGGTTTATCACACATAATAAACAAATTCCTGTGCAAACACAGCATTTTAAGATATTTTGTGAGATTGCGCTATCATTTTTGCGTGTGTTTGTGTTTCAATGCCTAATTTGCCTGCCTTTTGTGGAGTAAAAATTGCAGAAAGGATAATGTTTAAAAAGCCAACCATTCATTGCTTACAGATGTCTAGTTTACTCTTTTGTCACACTTTTATGCAAAGAGACTTGCAGAGAATTTTGATGCATGTCACTTATGAGCAGGAAGAGGCTGGGAATCTTCCAAAGACATTGGGGCTCCAACAGCCTAACACTCTTGACACTCCACATTATCCTGCCATTCTTTCAGCATTTCAGGCCTACTCATTTTTTAATTTCAATTCCATCCGTCTTAAATGGGAACAGACTGTTCCGAGTAATCGGAGTAAAAGAAGGACCCTTATGTCATGTTTTGAGGTATCGTCATGTCATGTGACTCGTCCCTGTTCCCGCAGGCAGCATAATAATGTACGGCGCCATGCTGCTGTTTGAGTCTGAGTTCGTCCACATCGTGGCCATCTCCTTCACCTCGCTCATCCTCACGGAGCTGCTCATGGTGGCCCTCACCGTCCAGACCTGGCACTGGCTGATGATGGTGGCCGAGCTGCTGAGTCTGTCCTGCTACGTGGCCTCGCTCGTCTTTCTCCACGACTACATCGGTGAGAGAGCACATCAATACACACGGATTGAACACATTCATTCAGTTTCACCACACTTTGGAGTCGCATATGCAGCCGTGGTCGAGAAGCATCTAGGTGTTTGACGCTACATTTCTTATCAATAAAAAACAATTAACAGTTTTGAAAGGTCTGGTACACACCCCATCTGTAACAAACAACTGAATGCTTTGTGTCCAAGAGCGAAACGGCTGCTGTTAATCAGCGTGTCGCAATGTTCAAAGAGAAAAAACAATGGGTGTCTCCCAGACCTTTCAAAAGTGTTAATCATATTTATTGATCTAAAATGTATTGTCAAATACCTACATGCTTCTTTCCCGCAAGTTGAGGCTGACCTTAACTCGGGATCACAGGCCCAGAACGGTTGGAAACCACTGCAATTATTCATAGACGTTCTACGCAAGCCGGTTTGACGGTTAATTATTTAGACATTTGCTTGTGGACACCGAAAAATACGATCTGCTGATTCTAAACATATCCGTCTTGGGGGATTACTCGTGTCCAGAGCTTCCTAACCTTGGAATAACGCAGTGTGTAATAATAATTGCGGGGAGCTTCCATTGTCCCTTGTTGTGTTGGGCCGTCAGGAAAGCCAAGGTGAACATGCTGACGCGTGGCCCTGCTCCGGAGAACATGTTGGCATAGCGTGATATTACAGGGGAAATCCTTGTTGCCTCTGCGACCGCATTGCAAACAATGCAAACTAGACTTGTTCTTTTGTTTATTCTATTACATACAATCCAGATTTGTTAGTGGTTTTTTTTATAAACTTGTCAAAGGTAAACATGCTATTTATGTTCCCTGATCTTTGTTTTCAGGCTTTTGGATATTCTATTTCTTGGCCTGCGTGAAGGAAAATGTCAATTGCATTTCTGCTTGCTTAGATTATTCATACATCCTTAAAATGGAGCTTTTCAAACCTTTCCAACGCTTTATTTTGGGCCTTTATGTAGGGTGGGGAGGTTCAGTTTTAGCCTGCAATCTAGACCACTGAGAATCATGAGAGGAATGTGGTCAAAAGTTGCCCTATTTGGGTAACTTTTTTAGGCTTCGGTCTTAAAAGTCAAATTTAGTCTAAAAACATCTTTATTTAGAACAATAGCTTGTACCTAATTTTAGTTACATTTTATCCAAGGCATTTATTTATTTTCCAGTGTTTATTTATTTTCCTATTTCCAAAGCATAATAGGCTTTATCCATAATTCTATTCCTAGCACTACCAAGAATAGCAGTGTCCGAAGCAGCATTTATTTACTGTATTAATGTTGTAATATACTATTGCTAAATTCTGTTGATTTTGATGATTCTTTAAGACATTGTTTGACAACATATCCTGTTACGTTCATGAATTTTTAATTGTTTTATCAAAAATCATACTTTTCCCTTTTTCTTTTTATTGTCTTCTTTTGTAGGACATTGATCTTAATCATACCCTATATATGGTTCGGCTCTGTGCGTCTCTCACACATCCCACCTTTATCGTGACCCCTGACCCCTTGTGACCTCCCCCCCCCCCTCTGTCCAGACGTGTATTTCATCGCCACGGTGTCGTTCCTGTGGAAGGTGACGGTCATCACCCTGGTGAGCTGCCTGCCGCTCTACATCCTCAAGTACCTGCGCCGGCGCTTCTCTCCGCCCAGCTACTCCAAGCTCACCTCCTAGAGGAGGAGCCCCGCCCTCACACTCACCCCCCCCTAACGCCCGCCTGCCACCAGCCTCCCGCCGGGCTCGTTTACACCGGGAGGGAGCAGCAACGCGGCCCGGCCCGCGCTTCAGGGGAGGGCCAGGGGGAAGAGGAGCCCTGCATCCCCCCCCCCCCCCCCCCCCTTTATTAATTTATTCATTCATGTATTGTTTATCTCCGGTTGAACCGATCCCTCCGGTGCACATCCGCAAGGAAAGAAAAAGAAGATCAACGATTTGTTTGGATGTTTTTTTTTGTTGTTGTTGTTGTTGCTGAATGGGAAAGTGAGTCGTGATTGTTTTGGATGTGTTTTTACTGGTGGTTGACACTGGTGTTTTTATGCTGCATGAGTGTGATGTATAGCCTATGGGATAGGCTTCATCGTGGTACAACACCCACAGAGCTCCGTACACTGGAAGATGTCAATAGAATAACTTACTAATACTAACACACAAGCATCGGGCGGTAAATGCTGACAGACGTCTCGAAATCTGCATTATTAAAAACCCTAGTTGGAAATGTATGAGAAAGACGCGTTATGTGAGTGAATCATGAGGCTAGCTCTTCCCCTAGTTCTGCCGAGGTGTAGACAGGTGGGTTTATGGGGGCTGTAAGGATCTTTTAGAGTCATATCTAAAGCAAAACCATAAAGAGGGAAGGCTTATTTCAGCCCAAGCCGGTCATATATTCTCAGGACCCGATTCACACTATCCCTTAACCATGCGCTATAAATGGCTACTGATAATTATACGCTGAAACATTTTCACTGAGCATGGAACGTGTTGGTGCGTTCGTTGTGTACTTGTTTGTGCGTCATTTCCTGCTACTCAACCTCAACATGATGGAGGCGGTGTGGTTGTTTACTTGGAGTGACCCCTGGTCTCTGATGTTAAACCAGCCCCATGTCTTGTGTTTAAGGAACATGGTCAGCCAAGAGAAAAGTTCACTGCGGCCCGTCGTGGCTCCTTACTGGCGGTGTGTACAAGCCATGCTCGCTCTTCCTCTCTCCCTCTCTTTCACACACACACACACAGGGGGGGAGCTATAGATGTACAAGCAGGGATACTTGACCTCCTATGTGTCCACTTCTAGAAGCTAACACTGGCCATGTTTTAGCTCTGCATGATGACTCACTCCGATGCACTGACCCAAAGCTAAATCCAGCTGCCCTCTTGTCTGGTTCTATTGACCACGACCAAACGGCCAAAAGGCCAAAGCTAAAGCTAACCCCCATGAATTGACCTGAGTCATATATGATTGGGATGGATTCAAAAAACCTTAGCTAAGTAGGTTGTGGAAATCTTCACTTCAGAATTAGTACACATTCTCAATTACTGAGATCTCTCTCATCTTCCTCTAAGGAATTAATTATACTTGCCGCAAATGAAGCAAATGGTTATAATGATTTTGCTTGTTTTTCACCTTGTGTAAGTGTGTTTGTGGACTGTTTTACAGATATCATGATGAAATGGTGACTGTGCTCATGATGGTAACCTGTAGAAAACCAGGAGGAAAAAATAAGCTACTAGGTGCCATCCGTACTGATTTATTGGGCATATTTGAATAAATATAAAAGTTTAAACCCATTTAATTTGCAACTTTTTGCACAACCTTTATAATGATTACACATTTTTGTTATAGGGACATTGTAAATGGATGATGAATGGAGGTTAATTAACACGTGTTTTATTAAGCCATGATTAATGTGATCGTGCTTGTAAATAACTATTTTTGATTAAGCATTTTTTTGTTTTAATTATATTAACTTATCTCTCGAGAAATGAAAGAAAAAAAAGAAGAACTGAGTGGATAATGTTATGATGATGAATAAAATCTTATGTTTTCTTTTTTTGGTCTCCGTGCGTGCGCATATGTGTGTGTATAAGTGTGTCCATAATGTGTTGAATCCTATACGTTGAGTTAATACCCGACATGTTGAGCCCCTTTCTCGCCAGTGGAGGGAGTCCCTGGTGGCAGAATATCTTCAGACCCCCTTTGCCATCTCATAATCAACACACTCTCTTAGACCAAGTCACTCCCCTGCCGTTTGAGATGGTTATAAACTAATAGTTCTATGCAAAAAGATAAATCATGTATTTGTTTATTACTTATCACTGTCATACTTCATTTTAAATGAAGACTTCTTGCATTGCCCATTCGGGATGTTGTGAATGAATTGGGATTAGTTGAGTCAGACTTTTTTTTTAAACCCCTTGTAATTGTACCAAACTGTATTTCAGTGTCAAAACTCACTATTATTTTATGGCCTTAGTGCGTAGGTTTATACCATTAATGGAAACCCATAAACTTAATCAGTCTTATAAAGCTGAAATTCCACCCCAGAACAAACAGAGCCGCCTCTTGGCTCCGACGTTCAAGGTCTCCTCTTTGGGCTTCTACGGGGCGCCCGATTGGACGACGGCCAAATGTACAATCCAATCAGTGGAGAGAACAGGTCAGTGAGTTTTGATTCAGAAAAACTGGAAACGGGTATAGCACACTGATGGGACCTGCGTTAGATATCCTGGCTGGAAGCATACATATTGCTACGTCTTATTATTGGCACCTCACAACATTCATTACTAGATTGTTTTTTCCATTCTGGAAATATCCTAACATGCTCCTCCCAATGGAACATTGTAAGAGAGAGTGTCTGTCTTTTTCTAATTCACGACAGAATACACCAAAAATATGTCATACGCTCATTGACTTGAGTGGCTAAGACAAATGACGCTATGGAAATCGTGTGGGACAGACACAACCGTACGGCCAGCGTAACCATGCCAACACCCTCTCCTAGAGAACTCAACACTATGGATGCTATGGGAAGTTTGTGACAGGTCAACTGGGGCTGCTGTGAGCGTCATAACCACTTTGGTAAAGAGAAGAATGAATGATGTTTTGTCGCAACATATAGATCTTAATGATAGCATAATTAGCCTAGCATATAATAATAAATAATGCATTGTAGTATACAGTGTGTGCTACAGTATAGCAGCACAGTGTTACGTTTGCAGTGGCCTAGTCACCATTACATTTAGTTTGTATTGACATTAAATGGTACTTACCCAACTATTCAGGGAAGATGAATTGTTTACTATATACTGTTCTTAGTCCTGTGTAAACACAGGACCCTGGTGATGCCAGGCACCCCGTAGAAACATTGCAAAGAACGAACACACACACCCTTTTTCTAGGGCTATTTATAGCCGAGTAGGATAGGAATGCTTTGAGTTGTTCTAGCACCCATCAGGGCTGAGGAAGCTGTGCAGATGTGTTTCCTGGCCTACTGTGTGGGACCCCTTGTGATGCATGAGCACCAGGGCAACACATCCATCATCACACTGAACATCAAATCTCCCTGTGATGTTCAGATCAAAGCTGTATGTGAAACTGTATATCTTACCTGAAGCTCGCTAGATTGGAATGTTTTTATGATGTGTTTATATATTTGATGGCGGTTATTGGTTTGTGGCACTTGTTTAAGTAGAGGATATGGACAGGTGGACTTAGAATTGAAATGCCGGGTCAGGCAGAGTGTAATGAAGCCAGAGACAGTGATCCTGTCTCCTTGTTACTATTCCACACTGTGGCTGCTAAGAGGGAAAACTCCATGAGCTAGTCAGTCTGCAACTTTCCACTGAACTCAAGACACTCCAGAATATCGATCTGAATCAGGTTACATAACAAGGTTGTTTTATCCGGCATGGAGGTATGCAGTTTCCATACTGATGGAACATATGAGTTCATAGTGTTTGGAAAAAGCAGCTAAATGTTTTCCACATATCTCTAGTTGTGGCAGGAAGGAAGCAGGATTCCTTATTACACAATGGCAACACCAGCGCTTTCCAAAGCAAAGTCTGCCAGCGGTGGGCTGCGTGCCGCCTCACAAGCTCTACTTATATCCATCCAATCTATATGGTTTCAAAAATCTACAATCTGCGTGGAGGGAAAGAAACACCTTCTATGTGAAACAGTTAAGTGCATATATCTTTCATCAAGGGTTTGTAAATAATGTACTTTATTAGATTTTTATAAGAAACTTTGATCTAAATAAATAAGCTTTTTAGAAACGGTATCGTATTATCCATTGAGGCATGTTATGGCTGGGTTATAAATTACCTTACATGTCAGACTGGTTCAGGTCTTAACAGCAGACCGACACATGCTATAGGATTGGTCCAGTACTTGTCTCAGCCAATAAAGGGTTATGATTGCTTCGAGGGCCGCACAGATCCTGTGATGAGTGTTAATGGTTAAGGGGAATGATCTACATATTTGCATTTTAAGTAATGCCCCAGATTTTTTGTCATCCAAAATAATAGTATCACATACATATGTTTTAAAGTGAAAGGGTTATGTAGCACTCTACAAAAGTAATTTCTTCAGAAGTCCTAATTTTCCAAAGTCAATTGTGTCCCAGTAACATTAATAAATTGGGAAGTTAAGTGTACAATTATATTAACTTCCTTGCTATAAATAACGTGAAAATACATTTTTATTTAATATCAGGCAAATGATTTAGTCCACTCTTCTATTTTTTTAATTCATGCACACTTTTGCCCCCAAAATGTCCTCGATAGAATTTCCATGAGCCACGTTTCAGTGTAGCATTTCCATATCAAAGTTCCACTGTTTGGATTCAACTACTCAATCACACATGTTAGCCTTGGAAAACTATTACAGGGGGCAAAGCTCTAACCCAGACTAGCCTACTTCACTGAGCTGTTTCTCGAGTGATGGAAAATACTGCACGGACTTGGAAAAATTTGGCTCTCCAAGTTTAAAAAAACGGAAATGCATTTTGGCTGTCTGGACTCAGGCAGCTTTCCTTTTCCCAGCCTGTGCCGTTTTCATTTACTCATTCATAATTTCAATTGCATAAGAGTTCCATAGTGGTGGAGTCACTTACATGTGTTAGACGAGACCCAGTCACAGAGTTACCCCCAGAAACATGCGCTCCTCGAGCTACTACAGGTTACAGAGTCAGTCCCCTTGCTCACCCAAAAGTCTCCAGCACAAACTATATCAGACCGCCTAATCTAACGCAATCCAAAACAGATCCTCTCTTCGCCCAACAAGGAAACTCTGATTTTCCTATGAGCTGGCTGGCGTCTGACTTCATAGATGCCAGCACTGTTTCAGGCAATGCAATTGGTGTACACATATTTCCAGCTAGATGACTTTGATAGAAACATAATAAGAGAAGGATTTGCTACATGTAATTCTTTATTTCCATTGACGGCCTTCATGGGTTGAGGTTTTAATTCCAAGTTGGCATAAGACAAAATGGTTAGTAAAGGCCATTGAGGAGAATAAGTAAAAGTAAGTAAGAACATTTATTTGGTTTGTGTATACTTAACAATATTAAAAGAAAAGTGGAATATGTAATTAGCATATTAGCTGTCATCCTATAATCAGCCACCAACAGCTGAGACATCCTAACATCCTGCCATCTCTGAGAAGAAATTGAGGTGAATAAAATAACATAAGCTGCATCTTGCTGCATGGTCAGGACATGTTGTTCCACTATCTCAGAACCTGAAACATGTGAAGCTCCTCTGCTTCCAATGATCCACACAAGAGGATGTTCCATCAAACTGCAAACATGCTGTTCTTCTCCTCCCCAAAAACATACGGGATGCTTTCAATTATTCGAACATACGAGCCGAGGATCCACATAAGCCGATCCAAACGTGCAGCCTCGCAGGCTTCCTGTTAACGTACATCTGCTGACAATCATCTGCAATCGTAAATGCATGGCTGTCATGATTTGGAGTAGTATGGTAGTATGTCTCTGTAGGTGCAGTTTCAGTAGAGGTTGATAAGTTTAGCGCCGCGACAAATTCAAACAAGTTGCACTTCTTGACTGTTGTGTTTGATCTCATGGTGGGTCAATATATATATAAGTATGTTGTTGTTGTTGCTGTGAGAGAAGGTTCTGAGAGATTGAACTTACTTGTTGGGGGGAAGAGGTGCTGCTGGGTGATGTTTACTCTTTCATGTCCTCAATACAGCAGAGCACAATCTTCATTCAAATCTTAATAAGGAAACTATTGAATATTGACAATAATTTAAAAACATGAACTTAGGCCAAAATGTATGTTGATGTTATTACCTGAAATTGTACCTGAAAAGTTTTACAACTTGTTAAGAGGAACCTATTTTTCAGTACTTTTTCAAGCGTCTTTGAAAAAAAAGGACGCTTTTCATTACTTTTCCCCCAGGTATAACATGCATCAACTTTCCATTTAAAAATAACAAACATTCCATTCAAGGGATAAACAACAGTAAAGTTTCCATTGAATATAGTTATTAACAACATGGAAACAAGATGGCTAAGCAGGATTTAACCACCAAGTTGTCTGGCTTCATAATTCAGTGAAATAAAATAAACAGTTGGAAGCACAACATTTGGTCTAGCAAAGCATTAACGATGTTGAAAGACATACCACTGCAAACAGAGGACAGTCTTTAAACCGTGCAGCTCAATTTAATGTAATGTAGGCCTATAGGCTACCGTATCAAGGCACCGGGACTATTTTTTCGTATTTTTTCTCAGCCTACAGTATTTTTTTTATCCCTACAATGAAGTTCTTGTGCGCTACTGTCTGAGAGAAGCCGCAGAAATGCCTTGGCGCATGAGCCGGAGACGTCATGGATTCCTGAGTGTGGGCTTTGCAGGAAAGCCCTGAGTCTCCAACATGGACCGGCTCCAGGTTTCCATGGCAAAGCGCATAAACAGGAGGAAACACAGAGGGAATCCCGTTATTTTACAGCATTGGACCATTATAAACACCAAGAGCGGGGAAGGAAGCCGCTCTTGATACTCAAGTAATCCTTAGAGCTAGGAAAGGTTCTTCATACCATAACCGCCTGCGATAGACGCCGATGCAGCTTCATACTTTTGACCATTATAAAGACAAGAGTTGCGTCTACAGCAGCCTAACTTTACAGCTCAATTTCCTGAACAAACCAAAGGAGTGTTTCACCTAGTTTTTTATTTTTTCCCAGACGAAGGAGGTCTGAACTGTTATGGTTACAAGAGGAAGATCATTTTTCAACTTTTTTTTTTAGGTTTTACAACTTTTCCCCGTCAAATGTTCAAGGAGGCTTGGAGACTGCCCCAGTACCACGCGATGAGGTCCATGGATCAAGGTATGGATGCCGCGCGTGGTGACGTGTGAATGATTATCTGGTAATCATTACATTTGATTTTTAACAGACTTCTTTTTTTAATGTGTGATGTTCCTAAGTGTAACTATAACGTGTTTTCCTAAAAAGAAATACTTTAATCTTAAGAAAAATGCCAAATAGAAGGGCACACATTAGCAGCACAGTATTTCGGGCGGTAATATCCGCGCGCGCATGCCAACGGCGGCGGGCAGGGGCTCGTGGGGAGGAACGGGAAACACGTCGCCGTTTAAGGCTACAAATAACAGCTAACTACGTCACTACAACCGAAGCCTACAACCGAACACAACGCGGCCCATTAGTATAAGCGAGATGATAAACCAGCGTTGCCCATTTATAAAAAAAAAAGTGGAGCAAATGATCTCATGGAATTATAATAACCTATAGCCACCGACTGCGTCTAGGGATCTGTACTGCATCTAGATTCATTTCGTTTTGATTAATGTATTTTAACCTAAACAACTATAGGCTGCATTGTATAGGTCTCAAAAACATCAGATGGACCTTGCCTATTTTGTTGACTGAGCATATTACCTCTGGGTCGGGGCTATTCCTGTGGACGCCCCTGTCAGGGCCCATCCGCTGGTACAGGCTGCTATCTATCAGTCTGGGTGGAAGGAGGGGAATAGCCGATCTTGATAGGCGTGATCCTTAAGGCATTTCAACTCATTAATTATGTCCAGTGTGTAAAAAATAGAGCGCATCTATCATTGCGCGCGCCGCGCACACGCACAAGCACACGCGCGAACGCACTATCCCCCCTACCTCTCTCTCTCTCTCTCTCTCACACACACACACACACACACACGCACGCACGCACACACACGCACACACGCACGCACGCACACACACACACACACACACACACACACACACACACACACACACACACACACACACACACACACACACACACACACACACACACACACACACACACACACACACGCCCACTTCAATGCACAAACACACATGGTACATTTTTATAGGCCTACATCTATTGCGTAATTGCCACATGTCAAACACCCGGGGGCAGCAGTAAGTCAAAAGAGAAGCTGTCCATTCACTTAAAAGGTGCCTATGTTGAAGTCAAATTATAAAACAACTAACCCATTAAAACATTCACGAAATAAAGCCACGGTGATAAGAATATACACTCCAGCCTTCAACTTTTGACTAAAGTGAGAAAATGCAAGAAGGAAACTTTTGTGCTTTCTTCGCCCTGCTGTTCCTGAGCGCTGGCTGTTGCATCACTTGCTTCCATATTCAACTACAGCAACAAGTGAACAGGTTCCCCCTTCAATGCATCTCATCTCGACACCAGAGTCTCTCCCTCGCTCGTCGCATGGCCTCTGTTAGGGACGTCGCAAGTGTTATATTTTCTTATCGCCTGAACTGGGAAACCGCTAAATAAGACAAATGACATATTTTTACGACGAAACCGAGGCTGCGGAGGACCTGAGCAAAATGAACTACCCTGACGAGGATTTGCAGTTCGAATATTTGTTTGAATACGAACCTCCTAGTGACGATTTTGCAGGAGGAAAACAAGGTTGGTGTGGCTTTTGAAAGCGGGATGCCATGCCAAATAATCCCCATGCCTACTTAATGTCTCGCACAGGTTAATAAGGCTACTATTTAATATAAATAGTATTTACATGTGAAAGTTAATTTGACATGTGTAATCCAAATATTACACATTTGATGATGTATTTGTTTAAGTGTTGGCATCGCTGCCCTTTTTTTAATCGAGATTTTAGTCTACAACTCTTGTAATGTAGCCCCTAAGGGTTATTCTAGAAAGATTAATCTGTATATGTTGATCCCTCTATGGTGCATCAAGTGGAATAACAATGTTGGAATCACAGCAATGATACTAATACTACTAGTAATAACAAAATTAATAAATGGACCGATACAAATGATGAACTGCTCATTACTGACTGCTGATAGTATGATGTGGTGACCATGATGTGATAATCAGTAAAATAGGCAAGTATTTTAAACTGTATCTTGCGTGTTGTTCACTCTGTTCCCACTTATCCACCCCAGGTGACCCGAACCTCACGGCCCAAAAGCTCCTCAGCCCAGAGTCTGAGCAGGCCTTCCCCCTGGAGGAAGCCCCCTACGGCATCAAGCCCTGCAGCCCGTCCTACGGGGGCCACGCCGTGCAGGTCCTCGCAGGCTACGACGCCCAGGAGCTCTCCCGGAGCTACCTGGACCACCACCAGCACCACCAGCAGCGCCCCAGCGGCCTGGCTCTGAGCCCCCGCATCGAGATCACGCCCTCCCGCGAGCACTACAACCATGTCAGGGACTCCCTGCAGAACCACCCCCTGAACACCAGCCCCCGGCCCACGCTGACCGTGCCCGGCCACGAGAGCCAGTCCTACCGGGAGCCCCAGTGCCTGAGCCCCGCCAGCAGCAACTCCTCCACCAGCTGGCACTCGGAGAGCTACTCCCCCTTCGCGTCCCCCTGCGTGTCGCCGGGCAGCGGGCAGACCGCCGCTGACCTCTGCCCCCGCCTGCAGAGCATCCACACCGGGGGCTCCCCGCGCACCTCCCCGGGCACCTCCCCCCACACCAGCCTGGCCGAGGACGGGGGCCCCGGGGGGCCCCGCTCGCCGTCCCCCAGGCCCGACTCACGCTCGGTGTCGCCGCAAGGGAAGCGCACCTACGACATGTGCCGCAACCAGGGTCTGATCCCGGGACACCGCTCCCGCAGCCCCTCCCCGTCGCACACCACTCACGAAGAGTACAACATCGGGGCCCACTACGGCCCCAACGCCCACCTCCACCAGCACCACCTCCACCACCACCACCACGGCAGCCCCATCGCCAACGTGGTGAACTGCTTCGCCCCCGGACAGCCCGGCCTGGTGCCCAGTAAGATCGTGAGGACGGCCAACCACAACCAGGTGTACACCCTGTACCCTGAGAACCACGTGGAGGGGAACTACCTGGTGTCCTGCGACCAGGACATGAAGTCCAGGCCCGGCTCGGAGCCCTTCTTCGTCATGCCGCCCATCTGGCCCAAACCTCTGGTGTCCAGCCTATGCAGGTACACAAAACAACCGCCGAATGAGGTGTCAACACCGCTCCCCTGGTGGGGCCGTGATCCGGTGTCTCACTTAGCAATTACAATATAAGGATCATGAATAAATTGTAAATATGCAGATATAATTACATCAGTGTACGTTATACGTATGTATGGTAGTATTACATCTGTGTGTGTGTGTGTGTGTGTGTGCGCGTGTGTGTGCATGCATGTCATGCGTTAACGTCATCCCCTCCTTTGAGTGTCCTGGGTTGTCCCTCCGCAGCATCCCGCTGGCGTCCCTCCCTCCCCTGGAGTGGCCCATGCCCAACCACACGGAGCACTACGAGCTGCACATCGACGTGCAGCCCAAGCCCCATCACCGGGCCCACTACGAGACGGAGGGCAGCCGGGGGGCCGTCAAAGCCCCCACCGGCGGGCATCCCGTCGTCCAGGTGAGAACCCCATGATTCTGGGATTGCGTGAATGAAAAAAAACACAAACGGAATTTCCTTTTGTGTATCCTTTGTACGGCTTAGGAACCTCCTCATGTTACGCGTTGTATCACCCGTGTGACTGTGGATACAGGGATCGCTGCTGGCGGTGTATTGGCAGCTCTGGGCGGTCTCCTCTCTCTCTCCCCTTGTGTGCCATGGTTTCCATGGGATGGTATTTCCTAGTCATTATACAGCGGCTGCCGGGGCCTCTGTCTTGCAGACACGTGTTTGAGAATTGCTCCGCAGGTTACTTTGACCGCCTGTGTTTGGGCCCTCACACGCATAGACCACGCCAGGTGCATCATGTGACATGACCGGTCAATCGGGGTCCTTATTCAAAGCCAAATAAAATAGAGCTGAACAGCACACACTCGAGGGTGGTGTTGTTGTTTTTAGGTTGACAATCTGACTTGAAATAGTATTTGTCGGCTTAAAACAATGCAGTCACCCTCCCTCAGTCTCATGGCTTCAAACCACAGGCACACCCGTGTTCATCGGAGCCTTCCTCTACTATGCTAGGCCCATCTCAACACTCAAGGCTAGAGTTGTTTACCATCGATGTTGATACGGATACTGCTTACTGTTGGACTTCATTTATGGTTTCACATCTGTTTTTTATTTATTTATTTTTTGTGTCTGTGTTACCATGACAACATCTTGCGGAGGCCTCCCTATTTGCGTGTGACGGAGGTCATTAGTTCCCTGTTTGAATTGGATTCCTTGTCTTGAATATAATGTGGGGTTAAAGGCAAAATAATTTTTATTTCTGACCCTCTATTAATACCCAACCTGACCTCAGTCTCGCCTGGTTTGTCAGGGCCATTCAGATAGACACGGTCTGGCTAGACATTACTAACCCCAACACACACACACACACACACACACACACACACACACACACACACACACACACACACACACACACACACACACACACACACACACACATACACACTCTTAAACTACTTTTTCCTCTTCCTTCATTCAACCCCCCTCCCTCCACCCCCATACCACCACCTCTCGAACCATCTTCTCTCTCTCTCTCTCTCTCTCTCTCTCTCTCTCTCTCTCTCTCTCTCTCTCTCTCTCTCTCTCTCTCTCTCTCTCTCCTCTCTCTCTCTCTCTCTCTCTCTCTCTCTCTCTCTCTCTCTCTCTCTCTCTCTCTCTCTCTCTCTCTCTCTCTATATATATATATTTCCCATGCTTTCCCTCTAGCTCTCTCTTTCTTTCCCTCTCTCTCCCTGAGACTCCAATACTCCACTTTACTTTTCCTAGCCCTCTCCTGCTCATGACTCATCATCACTGCCCCCGGCGCCATGACAACCACCTGTTCACATGGCCCGTGGCGTGTTTACGGCGAACTTCCTCTACTTCAGTGGTTCTGCAGGCCATTTTGCCATAGTGTTTTTTCCCCCCCTTTTTTTTCTTCTAACTCCTTATTTGTCAGCTGGTCATGGTCGCTGCAATGTAAACATTATGGTTTGAGTGGAAGAGACAAACTTGCTATTTACTATAGTGTTTTAGAACAAAGATTAAGGTTAAGTTAAGAATAAATAATATAATTACATTTTTTAGTTTGATGATGAACACGGTTCAGTCACTTCACTGCCATTGTTTCTTTTTTTTAAAATCGTGTTCTACATGCAGGTACGACTGCTGTGGTTTCTGCACATTTCCTCAGTCATTGGTCTCAGGTTTCGTGTCAGTGCCTCTCCCCCTCTTTCCCGCTCTCTCTCTCTCTCTTACTTGCTCATATGCAAAGTCACTGAACTTACTGAACACTGTACAAGCCCCAAAACCACCAACCACCACAAACACATAAGCACACACACACACACACACACACACACACACACACACACACACACACACACACACACACACACACACACACACACACACACACACACACACACACACACACACACACACTCACTTACACACACGCCCACTTCAATTGCAGGTGCAATCCATTCACGGCTCTTTGTGTCTGCCATGTGTTAAAGTGTGTCCCTCCACAAAGCTTTTGTCAATCTGTCATTAACTTCAGGAGAGGGTGGTTCCCGTTTTCGATACTCAGTCCATGCATGCTGTAACAGAAGGAAAAGACTATATAAGCTATATCGCGATATAATAAGCTATGCTGCAGAATGTTATTTTTTATTATTAGATGTTATTCTGAGCCCAATGAGGTTGCCTTAAATGTAATAACTTGTCAATAGTTCTGGCTTAATCAAGTTCACTTACTAACCACTCAACACTTTCCAAATAGTTTGAATCGATCACGAGAATAAGCAACAAAGGATTGCCTTCAGGAACTGAGAAACAGACAGCGAGCAGAGTGATTGTGTCTGCATTCGTGTGCAGAGCTGTCCCAGTAACCTACACTCCTCGTTTTGACTCGACAGCTGCACGGCTACAAAGGCAAGGAGCCCCTCGGCCTGCAGATCTTCATCGGCACAGCAGACGAGCGCATCCTGAAGCCGCATGCCTTCTACCAGGTCCACCGCATCACGGGCAAGACGGTCACCACCACCAGCCTAGAGAAGGTAGTCAACGGCACCAAAGTCCTGGAGATCCCCCTGGAGCCAAAGAACAACATGAAAGCCATGTGAGCGTTTTCCTCATGCATAGCTTCAGAATTGCACCGAGATCCGAGCCTAGCATCCGGCCATCTACATTTTTTTTTTTTAACAGGACGTTATTTTGACATGACGTGTTTACGTTTTTTTACTTCACAGAATCGACTGCGCCGGAATTCTGAAGCTCAGGAACGCCGACATCGAACTGAGGAAAGGGGAGACGGACATCGGGCGGAAGAACACCCGCGTGCGCCTGGTGTTCCGAGTCCACATCCCTCAACCTGGAGGGCAGCACATCTCACTGCAGGCCGCCTCACATCCCATAGAGTGCTGTAAGCAAGACACGTCATATACATTACACACACACACGCACACACACATAGATTAGGACTGGCAGGGCTTTATGCTGAGGTTTTAAGGGCAAGGCATTGGTCAGGCTTCTTGCAAGCGTTTAAGGGCCTTTTGCATGTCCAGTGAGTTTGGAGAAATTCTGTTGCTGAGTAATATGTTTGGTGAGTTGGGGTTGTTGTGTCTTGATTGGCAGGCTGCAGCGTGCATGTCTGTATGATTCTATGTCTTTGTGTGTTTGTCTGTAGGTGAATGCATGGCTGTGAGCATGTTTGTGTGGGTGTTTGTGTGTGTATGTGTGTGTGTGTGTGTGTGTGTGTGTGTGTGTGCTTGTGTGTGTGTGTGTGTGTGTGTGTGTGTGTGTGTGTGTCTGTGAGTGTGGGTGAGCGAGTGTTTTTGTGCATGTGTGCATGTCAGTGCATGTGTGTGTGTGTGTGTGTGTATGTGCGTGTGAGTGCTTGTGTGTGTGTGTGTGTGTGTGTGTGTGTGTGTGTTTCTGTGTGGGTGTGTGCAACATGTGCACATGCACATAGAAGCTCATCACCAAGCAGTCTGACTATGTGCACACGGATCACGGGTGCGTTTGGTTCACCAAAGATCAGTGAGGAAGTACACACATGTTTATTAGGCACCTAATCAAAGTCAAACAAGGCCCTTTATTAAGCCTTACGCCACTCGCTCGTCAACCAAACAATGCTCTGCACATCCACCGCACACTAAAGTCCTGGTGACAGAACATGGGCGATGTAATTTCCCTCGGTAGATAGTGCAGCGCAGTCAGTTACTGCCGTCCTATCTCCCACCAGGATATTACCATCAGACGAACATCCGATCCAGTGCAGTCAGTAAAAATACAATCAAGCGTGAACCTGCGTCGTGTGCAGCCTCACTCCCTGCAGCACATCTGCCGGGGCCGGGCCGATAAGCAAACGGAGAGACGATGGTCTCTCGTCATGTCCGCCTCGTTGTTTTGTTGACTCACACGGTAGTAGGCCCAACAAACCTGCGCAAAGGTCACACGAATGTTTGCCAACTCCTCAGCTCCCGCTCCAGTGGGTAACGAATGGCACCTGAGCTGACAAGTGATGCGAAGTGACAACACAAGCGGTGGTGTGTTTTTCGGATTTTATTATTTTGTTGCAGAACAGGTGTACCGTGCGCGCGTCGAGCCAGAATAAGCATAAACATGATGCACAACTTTCTGTGTAGCTCAGGCTGCGTTGGTGTTGATTTTAAACGCTTCTGCCTGCAAGGAAGAGCTTTGATTTATTAGGAACAGCTCAACGATCCTCTATTGTTGTTAATTGACAACAATCTCCTATCTGCATAGTTTATATTCAACATTTACCATTCCGTCGTTTTTAATCGCCTGGTTTCCCACCAGTGTGCGGGGGAAAACTGGTTGGGTGTCCTTTAGGCTACGCAGGGTGTGCGGTGACAATTTGTTGGATTGAGTCCATAATCCTGACAGGTTGCTAATATAATTGGTTCCATTTATGATTTGATTTACAATTGATGAATTGTTCCGTGTAATGCATCTTGTTGATTCTAAAAAAATAATACTTATAACCTACATATAATCATGGTGATGTAATATTCTGGTAATAATGTGTGTGTCAGCCTTCAAAATCATGGCAGGGCCATAGACTGTCTCTTATTTCTTCTTCTACTGTGTCTCCCTCCTTTTCGGCTTCAGCCCAGCGCTCGGCCCATGAGCTCCCTCTAGTGGAGAAGCAGGATATGGACGGCTGCTCCGTCCTGGGGGGCCAGCAGATGATCCTGACGGGGCAGAACTTCAGCTCCGACTCCAGGGTGATCTTCATGGAGAAAACCCAAGGTGAGCAGTAGCATAGGGATCCCCTGACCACTTTAACGCTGCACGTCTTTATTCCCCCAACTTCGGGAAATCCTTCCCTTAGTGATTCACCTTTGGTTGCTATAAACCAAACTTTATATTGGTGAGCAGCGGCAGCGCGATGAGACCTTCTCAAAGCATATGGTGTCATGACTCACCGGCTCCAGGGCTGTCAGAGAGAATAGCCCTTGGCTCGTAAACATCGCTGGCTCTCGGAGTGCTACTGAGACTACAACGTCCCCGTCCCCCCCGTCCCCCGTCCCCCCTCACGTTTTTCCTGGGTTCCCTGCCATCGCACCACAACGCAGAGCAGATTAACACAGACAATTAAACACCGGTAGAGAAAAAAATGACTGTGGGATTGCTATTGTTTTGGAGAGTCTGTGTATGACACATGCGCTCTGCACCAGGGCAGCTGTGAAGGCCCTTTGAATGGGAGACAGCTGCGCCCGGCTGGGGCTCCCCTGGCTCCGTGTTCAGGGGAAGGTTTACCCTCAGCCAAGCACAGCCTCCACAGCTCCCAGCAGCCCCTAACGGCTGGCTCCAACATCACCCCCCTCCCCTCCGTCCGGCCCCCCGTCCCCCCACTACACACACACACACACACACACACACACACACACACACACACACACACATACTCCACCACTCCACTCCATCCACCTAGTCCCCATGGAGTCGAGTTGCAACTAAATGCACAACAAACACGGGCGCCAAGAAAGCATTGGTCATCAACTTCTGTTTTGGGAAAACTGAGCAAATTGATCATAAAAGTAGAAATAAGATGAAGGAGGGATTTTTTGGAATCCCCTTCGTTTGCTTGCTGACTCATTTCAGTGTTTTTCAATTGGTTGTGCATAGTTTCCCACCTACCTTTCAAACTCTCAGCCATGTTGGACAGAGTGCTTCCCACTCACTTTGTCAGACTGTGCACTCTCAGCCATGTTGGACAGAGTGATTTCCACTCACTTTAACAGACTGTGCACTTTCAGCCGTGTTGGAGTAAGGGCTTCACAGCTAACTCTGTGCACTTTCAGTCCTGCTGTATGTCAAAGGCATTTGGAATTTACAAGCATTCTTTATATCTATATAGCTATATTGAAAAATATGTGAGGAAAACATTCATAAGAAATGGATGAACTAAAGTTACCCTGTTTTGCATATGTATTGTATGCAGCCCAACAGATATGCTTACAAAACACAATCTTACAGTTTTTACAGTCGATTTCATATTACACAGGCAGTTCATACATAATAGACCTATATTTTGCCCCCTAGCCTGAACTCTCTTCCCTAAATGTAGCACTCTGTAGGTGGTAGAGCGCTACATTGCTATAAAGCAGAACTAAACTGTTGGGAAGTGAATTTGAAACTGAATAAAGGTTAACCTATCGGTTTACATCATCTCCAATCTCCATATCCCTTCAGCAGAAAGCAGTTGTTTCAAATCGCAAATGTTTACTATTTACTCACTATCATACTTACCGTCTCAATACTGAAAACTGTTTGGTTGGCCACAGCCTGGTAACATATCTAGACATCAACTCTTCTATTCAGTCATCTCCCCGCTACCCAAACCATCCAACCAATCACCCATGTTCTGTACTCTACCGATATTAAGGACATGATACCCATAGAGTCGGTGGCCGTGGGTCCACGTGCAACATGCAAATGTTCTATGCATGTGACGCCGTGCACTTCATGGTGTAAGAGGAAGGGCCAGCCGGGGAGACCTCCTCTAGCTTTAATCTAACAAAGAGTTGTCTGTGGCTGCACCCACCACCCTCCCGCTGCCAACACACGGAAACGCGTCTTCTGAACAGGATGAACAAGACATCAATTCAATGGCCGCTAAGAGCGCTTTTTCTACAATTCTCAATTGCGAGTGAAGGTTCAATATAGAGTGTAGTGGAAAAAAAAGGCTTTCTCTCTTTATTAATTTCATATTCAAATGATCATCGGTGCTCTGTGCTGACCTTCCCTGTCCCCTGTGTTCACCGTCCAACAGACGGCCAGCAGATATGGGAGATGGAGGCGACTGTAGACAAAGACAAGAGTCAGCCAGTAAGTGGAGAACCACCGCGTCCCTGTATATCTCACGGAGAAAGCCCTTCTCACTGACCCCACTGCACAGTTACAGTCTGATCCTAAAACGAGTGGACCATAATAGCCCACTCCTCATGGCTCCCCTGTGCTGTAGAACCTGCTGTTTGTGGAGGTGCCTTCCTACCGGGAACTGTCCGTCTGCCACTCGGTCAAGGTCCACTTCTACGTCATCAACGGCAAGAGGAAGCGGAGCCAGCCGCAGCATTTCACCTTCACCCCGTTGTCAGGTAACGGTTCAACGGACACCACATTGAATCATTACCTGTAGCACACGAGCGCGACACGATAAACACACATTTAGAGTCTGCTCTTTGTCTGTACCGGGGCACGCTGTCCCCGGTCAATGTGTGTTAGCCTCACTAGTGTCACTTTATACTCTATACTACCCGAGGACGTAGACGTGGCAGACACTAAACAGGGTTACGAACGATGGCTGCATCTGTCCCCTGATGAAGCCCAATCCGCGGGTCTGCTTGCAAAGGGTCCGCCCTGTGGCTGTGTTCTCTGTCCATCCAATGACCACGTGCCCCCCACCCCCTTACCACAGTGCCCTCCATCAAGACGGAGCCCCAGGACGAGTACGAGGCGGCTCACATGGGCTTCGCCGTGCCCCAGATGCTGGGCCTGTCCCCCCACTCCTACTACCACAACGCCCGGGCCATCCTGCAGCCGGACAGCGGCCTGGTCTCCGGCCTGGCCTCCTGCCTGGAGGGGGGGCGGGCCCCCCAGGACCCCCGCTACCAGCAGCAGCAGCAGCTGCAGAGTCACGCCATCATCAACGCCGCCGGCCTGAGCAGCCCCGGCCTGTACCAGCAGATGCCCGAGCCGCACCGCTCTGTGCTGGTCCACGCCGGCTCTCCGTCCCAGCCCCTGGGGGGTCCCCACCTGGCGGCGGGCCAGCACCCGTCCATCATCCAGTTCTCCCCCAACGGCCCCCCCGCACACCACCACCTTCTGCTCCGAGGGGCGGGGGACCCCCCGCCCACCGCCGCCCCTCAGGCCGACAACAGCAGCAGCCAGCAGCCCATCACCTACGGCGAGGACGGATACTCCCCCCAGTCCACGCCCAACACGTCCCCCCACGCCCAGGGGGGGCCCGCGGCCGGCCAGCCGCAGCACTACGCCACGGTGATCCAGCCCCAGCCCCAGTACACGCAGAAGGCCCCCCCGCAGAAGGTCCGATCCCCCCCTACCCCCGGGGCCCCTGGCCCCGAGCAGGCGGGCCAGGAGGGACCCCAGGAGGGGGCCCCGGCCCTGGGGAACGGCCACCAGAGGAGGGTGGCGGTCAAGGAGGAGAACCTGGACCAGGCCTACCTCGATGACGGTGAGTGTAAGTCTGGGCCTCTCTACTTTGTGTGCATGGCGGCGTGTGACTCTCTGATGGTGTTGTTGTCGTCGTCGTCGTCGTCGTCGTGCGCGCGTGTGCTACTGATGAGGTTAAGTGAGAGTAGGTGGAGCTTTTCTTTTTTTTCCTGCCCTTGCTTTCCGTCCGAGTGTCCAGGATTGATTATGGCCGCCGTCCGTCACTGTAGGGAAGCTATATGTTGCGATAGCGATGTCAACGGCGATTAGGGGACGAAGAACTGTCGAGGAAAGATGAAACATTTCCCCGAGAACAATTCAAGGATATTTACAATTTCGCTTCACCGCGTATCCTCGGTGTGGCCAATAGTGTCCCTCGGAAAAAAGAATAAAGAAAACAAACACCCAATCTTACATCTTTAAAACAATGTTTGCAGAGGACGTTCGTGAGTCGCATGTTTTTACTTGTGCTTGTCAACCCCGTTGCCCTCTTGATAGAATTAATGTCAGGCCACGTTCAGCCGCAGTCAGGAGGTTGAATCTTTTCCTTGTTTTGCAAAGGTCCTCCCAACTACACCTTGTTACGCCCTAATGGCCCCTTCTGAGAGTCAATCGAGTCTCTCGTCCGCAACAGCCACATCGGTGAGTTTTTACAATTGATGAGTTGCAGGTTTTTTCCCCCTCATTTGTCAGTTCACGGGTGAACTCCCCACCCCCGTACATGTTGGCTTGTCTCAAAAATGGGGGGGTTGGGAGGAGGGGGTGGGGGACGTTTTCGAACATTGTCAAAACATACAGCCCCTTTTTGCCTCGACTTTCTCTTGAAATATGATGTGAAAGAAGAGACACACGAAAAACAAGACAACGACAAAAAAATGAAAAGAGGTGTCAGTTCTCCTGATGGCCTGGATGTGTTGACACTGTTATTAACTGAAAAACAACTTCCATGGCAACCATTGTCACACAGTGGAACCGGGCTGCCTGGGAGAGCTGGGGAAAGCCTCTGTGTTTGTTGTAGTTGGCCGGGGCTCCCTTTGGCCCCGCGCCACCCAGTTCTGCGGGGGAACCCAACAGAGGATTAGCTTTTTTTTCCGACCATGGGATTCTGCCAATCTGGCACTAGAAATTCCCATTTGCAGCTGCGCCCCTCCAGAAAAACCCAGCCTGATCCCTGTAAGATAGCGGGGAGGAGGGTGGAGCGGGCGGTCCGCAGGAAAAGGGAAGGGTGGTGTGTGGTGGTGGGAGTGGGGGGGGGGTGGGCTGGAGAGGAGGGGGCCAGTGGAAAAATTGAAACCAAGAAAAGAGGCCAGCAATGGAATTTGTGTTTTTTGGATCTGGTAGATGCAGGGTTTCCCTACACGGTAAACAGCAACAGGGTTTTGGAGCTGGGGTGAATTCACACAGGGTTGTTTTCGGAGCGGGCAGGGCTCGGTCCAGGCATGTCGGGTCAGGGGGAGACACACTGATCACAGGGTGATGGCCAGGCCACATTATCCCCTCCTGGTTGCTGCCTGATGTGGCTGTTTTGCATAAAACGGTATAGACGCTTTGGTTTAGCAGGGTGGTTCCTCTCTTTGAGGGCGTGGTGGGATTTAAAGCATGACCTGCAGATGTCAGGTACAGCCTTTGACCACAGGGAATCCAACCCCCCACCCCCATGGGATACATCTGATATTTCAACCCATTGTGCAGGTTGCATACAATACAGAGCAGAACCGAAGCAGGTGTAGGCTGGGGTGGTGGTGGTCGGGGCGGAAATCCAATACACTTCACGAGAGATTGCCTGTGTGTGTGTGATTAGATAGATCTTAAATCGAGGGCCTATCAGTGTACATGCGTTTAAGTGAACCGTGTCAGCTGTCGGCTGGCAGGTGAAGCAGGCCTAAAGTTTTCCACCAGAAGTAGCTTGGAAGTCTTTTAACTTCATAAGGATTAAACGTGGAGCAGATCTATGTTGAAATTTAGAAAACACACACCTCTTCATCATGAAATGAAAACCATATATCGTGCCGTTGCTGACTGATACTGAAACACTTTTAGCCTCAAAAAACAAATGAGGGGCTGCCCCTTAATGTACTGCATATTTAGAGGAAAGAACACATGATATTTTGCAGAAAATGAGAGTTATTTTTTCTCTCTTCCTTTCAATCGTTGGAAATGAGGGAAACGATACCGGCGTCATTTCCCTTGAGGGGGTTGTCCGTCACGTGTCTAAGTTGTACATTTGCTTCATGATATGTCGTGCCCTTTACTTCTAGGTCAAAACAACTTCACAAACACTGATTCCTACCCCACACATGGGCTTGTTACCACGTCCATCTAATTTTTCCCACGACTGCAAAAGTGCCAAGTTTAAGCAAAAACTGCAAATGAACGTTTCCATTCCGGTCCAATTCTCCCGGGTTCGTCGGTTGTTCTGAATCGGTTAAATACCTCAGTAAGTCATTGGGGCTTTTTCCGAACATGTTTTCTGTCAACGTTCACGCGGCTGGCTGAGGAATCACAAAGACCATTGTGTTGGTTTCCCTCTGAAGGCCAGGCGAGGCCCAGGCTGAGGCTGTGGCCCACTGGCTGCTGTCCGCTGCCTGTTCAGCAGGAGAGGGAGAGAGCGGAGGGAGCGCCATGGGGCCCGGCCTGCACGACCTCCTAGGGCCCAGCTGGGTGGTGGAGGGGGGGAGGTGAGGGTGCTGGTGGTGGTGGTGGTGGTGGTGGAATAACGCC